>NC_044917.1:17696074-17731827 GCF_003576645.1 Ipomoea triloba
TTTTTGGGTTATGGTTAGGCAATGACCTTACCTATTAGAATTTATATATGTTTGGATGTACGATATCCTCAAGTTATGATCTAATGGTGTTGATCATGGTGGAAGTTGTTGAGGACGATAGTTAAGGATGTTGGTTGATTTTAAGTATGAGATGGACATATGAAGTGTATCCAAAAATGCTTTTGAAAACTTACGTTGAAAAACGTATGCTATTTTGATATAAAGGTTGTCAAAACCTTATTGTTTGAGAAAATGATGTTTGAAAATCCTTCAGGGGCTAAAGAGGTAGCCGATTTCAAATATTGGACTCATTGGTGAAATATGTCCAAAAGAAATGATTTGAGTAAGAAAAATTGAAGGAAGAATCATGTTTTCAAAACCGTAGTTTCTAAAGTAAGTGAGGAGGACCTTGATTGACCCACGGGTGGCTTTAAGTGCCCTTGCCCAGTGGTCGTTATATTGTTAGAGCGAAGTCTATTCGCCGTTATGTCGTCATGTTGAAATAAGGAGAGGTGCCCACGGGAAGGCTTGAGTGCCACAGCCCGGGGTTGGGATAAGGGAGGAACCTACGGGAGGGCTGGAGTGCCATGGCCCGAGGTTGTAGGCCTCACTCTTACTATATGAAACTAAGGAAGTTTTAAAGACGAGAAAAGAGTTACTCTGTAACGTCTTTGAGAAAGAAATGATTTTGTCTTACGAGACGAGTGGATTTTGATTCACTGAACGATATACTATTTTCCAAATGATTATGTTTTCAAACCTTTGTCTACTTTTGAGTGACATCGGATTTCCTTACTTAGCCGTCGCGCTAACTGCACTTCAATGTGTTTCTTATCAGATGCAGATTAGTGTGGGCCCCTGTAGCCGATGAGCTCGGAATAGAAGGGAAGTACAGGTTGAGGTCTACTCTTTGATGTAGACAGGGATTGTTATTAATGTTGTAAGTTTAGCCTGTGCACTTAGAGTGGAGTTTGTCAAAGAGGTGATAGAATTCACTCTAGGTGTGGCGGTAGCACCCGGTTTTCTGTTGATATGATGTAAGCTTCCGCAGCGTTTTATTACGGATTTTGTAATAAATGTAAGAGTTGAAAATTGGGGTGTTACACCATGGGTCCATAACCAGGTTCATTTTCAAGCACCGAGGACTTGTCAGATATATCATCTGGTTCAAGCATCGCAAGGTAGCGAAGATAGTCCTCGTCATGGTCAGCATTCACTGGCTGGTTTGGAGCCTAATTCCGTTGGTACCATCCTTGGATGTCATTCCAGGCATCATCTCCAGTATCGTTCATGGAAGGTGGAGGAGTTAGCCTTGGCCAGAAGGGTTCCTCATTAGGTGGAGCTAAACCTTCAGAATGGAAGCCTGGAACTGACATGGTTGGTGGCTTGAGCACGATATCCTCAAAATCCGAGTCAGAGAGTTCTAGAGGATGTGCAGATGTGTCACCTTGGAGAGGTTCTCCCTTTTCCTCTCTCAACTTGTTGAGTTTGCTAGTGCCTTCTTTCAACAACAGCCGAAAGGAGAACCTTTTCTTGACGGGTTTCACTTCAGAGCACGCTTTCTTGCCCTTCCCTTTATCCATTCCTACAAAATAGAAGACAACACAGAGGATTAGATGTTAGGATACCTCTTCCTTCCTCAGTTGTGATCTATTTATAGAGAGATTGTGGCTCTGTGATTGGCTGAGATCCATTTGACGTGACCAATCAAAGTTGCAACCGTCCAAGTTTTTGAGCTTATCCATTAATATGAATCTGTGAACTTCTGATTCTGATGAGCATTAATTCCAAGATGTCATAACTGATAAGTCCCTTCAGTTTTGGATCGATTCATTTGTCTCTTCATTAATTCATCTCGATCATACCAAGTTCATGCCTCAAGGTAGAAAATCTTGCTTCGGCAAGCGGTTTCGTGAGAATATCCGCAAGCTGGTCTTCGGTGTTCACATACTCAAGTTTGATATCCTTTTTCTTCACATGGTCTCTAATGAAGTGATATTTTATATCAATATGCTTGGTTCTTGAGTGTAATACAGGATTTTGGGTTATGGCAATCGTACTTGTGTTGTCACACATAATGCTTACTTCTTTGGCAGATACACCATAGTCCTTGAGATGTTGCATCATCCACAATATTTGTGCACAGCAACTACCAGCCGCTATGTATTCGGCTTCAGCCGTGCTTGTAGCAATGGAATTTTGCTTTTTGCTAAACCAAGAGACAAGCCTTCCCCCTAAGAATTGGCATGTCCCTGATGTGCTTTTTCGATCAATTTTACAACCAGCAAAATCTGCGTCAGAATATCCAACTAAATCGAAGGCGTCACTCCTCGGGTACCAAAGTCCCACACTTTGAGTCCCTTTTAGATATCTTAATATCTTTTTGGCAACGCTCAAATGACTTTCCTTCGGATTGGCCTGAAACCGAGCACATACCCCTACAGCAAACGATATGTCTGGTCGACTGGCTGTAAGATATAATAGAGAGCCGATGATTCCTCTATACTTCGTCTGATCCACATCCTTCCCTTCGTTATCAATATCCATTCGTAACGAGGTGTTCATGGGTATTTTAACTGAGGATTTCCCATCAACTCCAAATTTCTTGATGAGATCCTTGGTGTATTTTGCTTGATTGATGAAAATCCCATTTTGTTCTTGTTTGACTTGAAGACCCAAAAAGTAATTTAATTATCCCATCATGCTCATCTCAAATTTTCCTTGCATGAGTTTTGAGAATTTCTCACATAGATCCTAATCGGTACTTCCAAAGATGATGTCATCTACATATATCTGTACCAACAGGATATGATCTCCGTTTTTTATTCTAAAAAGGGTTTTGTCAACTATCCCTTTCGTGAATCCACAGCTTATAAGAAAGCATGATAAGGGTTCATACCAAGCCCTTGGAGCTTGTTTTAAACCATATAAAGCCTTTTTGAGTTTATAGACTTTATCCATCCCGACTTCAGAGACAAAACCTGGGGGCTGCTCGACATATACTTCTTCTTCCAAAAGCCCATTTAAGAAGGCACTTTTGACATCCATTTGATAGACTTTAAAATCTTTCCATACAGCATATGCTAGAAAAATCTTTATGGCTTCGAGTCTAGCTACAGGAGCAAAGGTTTCATCAAAATCGATTCCTTCTTCTTGACAATAACCTTTTGTAACTAACCGAGCCTTGTTCCTAACAATGACTCCTTGCTCATTCATCTTATTTCTGAAAACCCATTTGGTTCCAATGACGTTTTGACGAGTTGGTCGTGGAACCAGTTCCTATACATCATTTCTCTCAAATTGATGTAGTTCATTTTGCATGGCAATGACCCAATCCGAGTCATTCAGTGCTTCTTCAACAGTCTTCGGTTCGATTTGAGATATAAAACATGCCATCATGCATTCACGAATGGATGCACGAGTTCGTACATTATCATGTATATCACTGATGATTTGATCTTGAGGATGATTTCTCAACCATTTTAGATCCGGTTGAAAAGTGGTAGGAGGTGCTCCTTCATCGATAGAGGGTTCGCCTTGATTGCTTCCATTTTGTTGAATTATTGGCTCATTTCCATCATTCGGTAATACTTCGGTTTGAGATGAAGTATTCGGTGGAAAATTTGGAAAGAGTGGATAATTGTCGTCTTCTGATTCTGATCCTTCGGATAGTTCTTCGATTTCTCTATCTTTCGTTTCTTCATCAGTTTGTCTGTCAGAGATCACCCCGCCCTCTTTTGATGGTTCGTCGAAGACTACGTGTATTGATTCTTCTATCACCATGGTTCGCTTATTCAGTACTCGAAAGGCTTTAGTCTTTTCAGAATATCCCATAAATATTCCTTCATTAGCACGTTCATCAAAAGCCTTTAGATGTGATTTCCCGTTGTTATGGATGAAGCATTTACTTCCAAATATATGAAAGTATTTTACAACAGGTTTTCTGCCTTTCCAGAGTTCGTAAGGTGTAGCTCCATGATCTTTATGAATAAGAGATTTATTTTGAGTGTAGCATGCAGTGTTTATAGCTTCGGCCCAAAACCGTTTAGGCAAGCCTGAAAAAGCAATCATGGATCTTGCTGCTTCCTTGAGGGTTCTGTTGCGTCTTTCAGCTACACCATTCTGTTGAGGAGTTCTTGCTGCTGAAAGCTGATGTAGTATACCGTGTTGTCCACAGAAATCCTGAATGACTTTGTTAACGAATTCAGTTCCCTGATCAGACCGAATTTTGACGATACTTAGATCCTTTTCGGTTTGAAGTCTTCGGAGCAAGTCTGGAAGAACTTTCTCAGTTTCATTCTTCTTTCTTAGAAAAGATGTCCATGTATATCTTGTGTAGTCATCTACTACCACAAGAGTGTACTTTCTCTCACTTAGACTAACTGGATCAACTGGTCCAAATAAGTCCATATGGAGTAGACTTAATGGCCTTGCATTGGTGTTAAGAGATTTCGTTTTGAACGAAGACTTGATCTGCTTTCCCTTTTGACATGCTTCACATACTTTATCCTTGTCATAGATTACGTTCGGTAATCCTTCAACCAGTTCCTTTCTTGCAAGCTTGTTGATGGCCTTGAAGTTGAGATGATTGAGTTTATGATGCCATTCCCAACTCAGATCTCTCTTACTTTTGGCGATCAGGCAGGTATTTGGTCTCACTGTTTCCCACGTGACAACATACATATTCTTTCTTCGTTTTGCTGTCAATACAACTTCATGAGATAGCTCTGAGATAACTTCACATAGATCTCGTGAGAATATAACTCTGTATCCTTTGTCACAAAACTGACTTGTGCTTAAAAGATTGAACTTTAATCCTTCAACATATGAAACTTCTTGGATGATTAAACCATTCTTCATGACATCTCCGGTACCCACAGTTCGTCCACTTGAGTTCCCACCGAAGACTAGTTTAGGACCATTCTTCGCTTTATAATTGCTCAGTTCTGATTTATCTCCAGTCATATGTCTTGAGCAACCACTATCTACATACCAGATGGTCATGTTTCCCTGCATTCAAAGATTAAGTATTTTTAGGTACCCATACCTTATTGGGTCCTTGTCGGTTAGTGGTGAGCTTGGGCATCGATGCATACCTAGAACTCGTAAGGTTCATCCTCGGTCCACGATACCCATTAAACACGCGATAATCATAAGGGATAGCATAGTAGGCTTGAGGTGACTTCGGTGAATAAACCTTTTGAAGAGGAGGTGTTTGTTTACCACAAACCTTACCGTGTACACTCCCATTTCGAGAGATCTTTAACCGAGGTCTATGGAAATTGCGTATTGAACCAGAAACAAGCATGCAAAATTGAAACTCATAACACTTCATGAACATTAGTCTCAAACACATTATAAATACTTAGCTAGCAATTTATTTGAAAATGGAGTAAACTAAATAACCAAGCCCTCACGGGTATATCACTCATAACTCACAAGTGTTTGAAGGGTGTATAAATTTCACTCAAGTCAATTCCTATAGAAATGCTCTACCATAGGCTTGCATATCTTCTCATTCTCCACTATGAGATAACATGCATGACCAAATCATAAGGACTTTTTCCAAGGTTGTAATGGGGCTTAGGGCAAAGGGTAGGAATTATTTAGAAAAGTGGTTCAAAAAGCCTTCAAAACTAGAGGAGCATGATCGAATGAACTAACTCAAAAATAAAGACCAAATGAACCCAATCTCTCTTGTTATTTTGATAGTTCAACTCCAACCAAATAAACTATCACATCCCCATATGACCACAAACTATTCATATCTTATTCAGCAGGAATACTAAGAACAAAAAAAATGATGATTTCATTTTCTCTTTTTCTCTTTTTTGTACTACTACTTTTCGTTTTTTTTCTTTTTTTCTCTTTTTTTTTTTCTTTTGATTCTTTTTTTTTTGTAGAAGAAGAAAGACACTTTCCATCATATATTTCACCCTTTTTAGTGTAGAAACAACCTCAACTTGAAACAACTAATCAACTCTTTTTTTTTTTTGAAAATACCAACCAAAAAGCTCATAGAACTCCAATGACAATTTCCTTATTCTCACTCATATAGACACTTTTGCCAACTTCTTTCCCACACTCAATCTTTATGCATTTACCCAATCAAAGCTCCTTAGTCCTTTAGGCAAGGTTAAGGAAATTAATTTCAGGTATGAGGCTTATAATGTGTGGTTCAATATGAACAAAAATACGGTTAACAGGCTCAAAGTGGTTGACAAAGGAAAATAATTACGGTATGAACATGCTATTTGGCTAGTGAGGTTAAAAATCAAAGATGGCCTTAATCATATTAAGATCATGCATGAATCAAATTAGCTTTAAAGAGAATCAAGGCAAGTTCTAGAGATACAAGTCCATGGAAGATATCACACAAGAACAAAATAATTGGACTAAAGTGTCAGTCAAAGGCTCAAATATCTCACAGGTTCATGCTTGGTTAGTTTAGTCACCACCATATCAAACAAAACACTAACTAAATACTCATAATATGAAAGACCATTTATTCAATTATGTTATGAATTTTAGTAAAAATATTATTATTTTTTCGGAAAAAAATTAGCAGAAAAAGAAAGAATTTTTTTTTCAATTTAAAGAGAAGAAAATAATCATATCCCCTCCCCACACTTATTCTCAACATTGTCCTCAATGTTAAATAGAATGTAAAGATAAGAGAAAAATTAATAAAAATGCAAAACAAATAAATGGAAGAGTAGAATAAACTCCCTTTGGGTTGCCTCCCAAGTAGCGCATTTGGTTAACGTCTTTGGCTAGACGCCATTCTCTTCCTAACACATCCTCATAGTTAGGGTTTTTATTCAACGCAACATTCGGTTTATCACCACCAATCAAATGACAATTATCTTCTTGCAATAAAATATCCACAACAAAAACAGATGACATGCCATTCAGATGTTTCATGGTAGTATTAAATATATCAAATTTAACAATGTCACCATCAAACTCCATTGTCAATATACCATCATGCACATCAATTTTAGTTTTAGATGTTTTCAAAAATGGCATTCCTAATAAGATCAATGAAGAATTAGGAGGATTATCTTCTTCCATATCCAACACATAAAAATCAGCAGGAAAGATTAACCCATCAACTTGTACTAAAATATCTTCTAAAACCCCCACAGGATAAACGTTCGATCTATCAGCAAGTTGAACAATTACACCAGTTTCTTTTAAGGAACCAACATTTAAAGATGAGAAAATAGATAAAGGCATGACATTGATTGAAGCTCCTAGATCTAGCATTGCTTTTTCAACATTAACATTTCAAATTTTGCAAGGGATAGTGAACATACCTGGATCTTTGCATTTGGGAGGTAATTTTTTCTGAAGGATAGCTGAAACATTTTCTCCCATACTTACCATTTCATTGCCTTTCAACTTTCTTTTATTTGTGCACAACTCTTTGAGAAACTTAGCATATCGAGGAATTTGTTTAATAGCATCAAGTAAAGGAATATTTACCTCAACCTTTTGAAATGTCTCTAGAATTTCTTTTTCTGCTTCGGCATTCTTGGATTTGGCGAACCTACTAGGAAAAGGAGGAGGAATTGCCAAAGACTTTGGACGTTCTTTGTCAGGCTTTTGATCATTTTGAGGTTGATGGACCTCTTTTTCAGTTTCCTCATCTCGGTTGAGTGTTTTTCTCACTTGAGTATGCTCTTCCAACTCTTTTCCACATCTCAGGGTAATTGCACTCACATTTTGTTTTGGATTAACAATAGTTTGTGAGGGCAACTTACCTTGAGATTCCAACCTACCCACGGTAGAGGCTAGCTGACTCATCTGACTTTCTAAGTGTTGAATACTTGTTCTTGTTTCTTGCTGGAATTGTTGTGTTTGTTGCTGAAATTGTTGTGTGTCTCGCTGAAATTGTTGTGTTTGTTGCTGAAATTGTTGTGTGTTAATGGCAAGTGACTTAACGATATCTTCTAACGACATAGTTGAATTAATAGATGTTTGTTGTGAAGATGAAGGTTGTTCTTGAATGGGTTGTCTAGGCTGAAACTGTGGAAATTGTGGACGTGGCTTGTAGCTGAAATTTGGATGATCCCTCCATCCTGGGTTATATGTATTTGAATAGGGATCATAACTTCGTTGTGGTTGGCCTAGAAAGCCTCCAATTGCATTAGCTTGCTCACAATAATCATATTGAAATGTCGGACACATATCTGTTTGGTGTCCAGTAGCAGTACATATCCCACAAGCTTTTACCTGATGTGTACCTCCTAGAGCTAACTGTTGAACAAGAGTAGTTAAGTGAGATACTTTATTCTCAAGAGAAGAAATGTTCACCTCATTCACTCTTCTAGAAGGTGTGTCTTGTCTACATCCAAATTGTTGTGAATTGGCAGCCATTATGGATATCAGATCTCTAGCTTCACGAGGAGTTTTGTTCACTATAGCACCTCCACTAGCTGCATCCATCATCTTTCTTTCCATGGGAAGCAATCCCTCATAAAAGTATTGAATAAGGAGCTGTTCAGAAACTCCATGTTGAGGGTAACTTGCACACAGTTGCTTGAAACGTTCCCAGTACTCGTGAAGAGTCTTAGTGTCTCTTTGCTTGATGCCACATATTTCCCTTCTAATACTGGCAGCTCGTGATGCTGGGAAAAACGTTTCAAGAAATAATCTTACCATTTCAGCCCATGTGTTGATTGAGCCTGAAGGAAGGTAAAATAACCAATCCTTTGCTCTATCGGCTAATGAGAATGGGAAAGCACGTAGTTTGATTTGATCTTCTGTCACTCTTTGCGGTTTGAAACTCGAACACACCACATGGAACTCCTTTAGGTGCTTATGTGGATCTTCATTTTCAAGACCACGAAATGTTGGGAGTAGTTGAATCAAACCTGACCTTAATTCAAAACCAACCTCTAAGGCAGGATGTTGAATACAAAGGGGTTGTTGATTTAGATTCGGTGCAGAAAGCTCCCTTAAAGTTCTTTGTTCTTCAGCCACTACTTGTTGTTCGGCCATTGTTTGCTCTTTTTCAGAATCGCCACAAGAAGCAATTGATTCTGTTGTGGTAGTTGATTTAAGAGATGTTGATGAAACTCCTTTATTTTTATTCAATCTAGTCTCCTTCCTTAACTTTTTTGCAGTCTTCTCAATCTCAGGATCGTATTTTAATTGACCCGTACGAGAAGAACGTGGCATAAAAATAAATCTAATTGACACCTATCCCCGGCAACGGCGCCAAAAATTTGATGGGTGTCGAAACCAACAAATAATACATACTTACTCTTATGAATTGTAATAGCGACTCTTATGAATTGTAATAGCGATGAGTAAGGTCGTATCTACAGAGATTGGTTAGACTTATCTTTAGCAATAGATTTAATAAATAATGAAATGGAATATAAACTTAAATAGTAACAATAAAATGGAAAATAATATAAAATAGCAAATAATTATCAAATAGATGTCAATGTCAACTAGTATCCAACCCAAGGAATAATATCAGTTTAATTCTAACAAGACAGATATTGATATACAAGCCAAACTAACTTTACTCTTTACTAGATTGGTTATGGTTATTAACAAGCTCTAACAACCTGTCTTTCCTTACTTCGTCGGTAATCAAAACAAGCTCTTTGATTACTTCCCTAGCTAATAAACAACCCTAAACAAGCTCTTAGGATTTAATTCACTAACAGCATTAATCGAATTAGAAAGACTACCAATCCTAGCCACCAAACTCATAAGCTCGGTTCATTTAAGCTAGACTATATATCTTCATAACACAAACTGAAAATCAGTTATAATCAAATTGTGTTATTTGCTACCAACATCAGAACACTTAAACAATTACGGATTCAAGGTTCTAACTAGCAATTTCATAACTTGATAATTGAACAATGGGTCCTTTTGCAACAATTAACCAAGCAATAATTCATATATATGAATATAACAGAAGATATATAGATAATAAAGCGCAAAGAATAATTTAGGCTAAATAAAGCTTACTGGTCTTGTAGAATTCTCGAATTGGAAAAATAAGAACTCAGCAGAACATCGCAAGGAGTCTTTACAAAATAAATATAAATTGATTCTACGAAAAACTGATTGATGCTGAAAAGAAAAACATTACTATTTATATTAAAGTTGGCTCAGTTTGGTCCGTTCATTCGTAGGAGAAGTTTGCGGAGCCGAAATCACATTAGTTGCCACGCGTCGCATGCAGCAGCCAAAATCGTCCCTCGTCCGCACGCAGCAGCCGAAATCGTCCCTCGTCCGCACGCAGCAGCCGAATTCGTTGCTCATCTTACGTAGCAGCAGCAGTTCGCGGAATTGGTCTTCGCAATTTGATTGTTACGTTCAAAGCTCAAAACAATAAACAAAAAGGCAAATTAATTAAAACTTGGGCTGCTGCTATTCATTAGAAATTAAGTTACGTACGTAACTTCTAAAAACAAAACAAAAAAGGAAAAGAAAACAAAGGTAAATTAGAATTAAAAATGGCTTGCACTACTGAAAAACTAATTAAGACTATTAAAATAAATTAAAAGTATTGAAAATGGGCTAACTAATAAAACAAAGTAAAATATATAATTAGCTCAAATAATCAAGTCCAATTCTTATTAATAGGTCCATTAAGCCTAATTATTTAACTAATTATCATATTATTATAAAATATAAAATAAAACTTAAAATAAATATAATGTAAAATAAATATAACTAATTTATTATAAAAATAAAATATAAATATGTATAAAAATAGTGCTTATCATGAAGTCTGTGCAATGGTTGCCCAAATCCTACGAGATGGCTCACCTCATGTTTTTTTTTTCTCTTAATTAAGGATAGCTTAAAGTCTTTTTTAGCTTTTTCTATTGACTCTTCTTGCATCCCCTCATGCCTTTTTCATTGGGAGTAGGGAATCACACAACTCACCAAAAGAAAAATCTCTCCTTTTGCCTTGTGCCACACCAAAAAAAAAAAAAAATCAATTCCAGGTCATACCACCTTACTTACCACAAACCTTACCGTGTACACTCCCATTTCGAGAGATCTTTAACCGAGGTCTATGGAAATTGCGTATTGAACCACAAACAAGCATGCAAAATTGAATTAAAAACCTACTTGGGTCCTATAAAAATCTCACTCGGTGTAAGAGGCGATTTCCAAACATTTTCAACCAATTGAGCCTACAACACCCCCCCCCCCCTTTCCACACTTACAAAGTAAAAGGAATAACAACATATCAAAAATTTCAAATGCATATCCTATTTACCTCATCTGTATAATTGCAAATCACAAAGGAAAAAGGAACGGTATTTACAAGCATGTACAACTGCTTAAACTAATCTCCCCACACTTAGACCTTACTTGCCCTCAAGCAAGACAAAACATTAGGCAAGTATCTAGTGTGGGGGTGGGGACAAAATAAGGTAGAGCATGCAACAATGAAACAATCATATGAACGAGCCAAAGTTAAATCATGCAAGAATATGAGTTAGAGGGTGGAGAGACTCCTTTAGAGTGATAGTCGAAAGAAGTGAATTGCTTTTCCACCAAAGTTCCACCTTCTAGAAGATCGCGGATCATCAAGAGTTTACCTATCAAATGGGCAAAAATAACACGAACAATGGAACAAGAAACAACAAAAAGTAAGATAACATTGGGTTGCCTCCCATCATTCAAGCACACTTGGATGGGAACGAGTCCTTTCTCCCGATCCACTCTCTCTTCTAGATATGCCCTCAAGTGTCGGGCATCCATAAACTCTTTTAAGTCCACACATAGCACAATCTCCTCCAAAGGTTGGCAACTATCCTTGTCTAAGAGTATGCTATTATCTTCCACGTTTTTCTTTTCTTCATCTTTTCTCTCTTCTTTAAGCTCCACTTCATCATCCACATCTTCACCAATCATATCAACAATTACATTTTCAACACAAGCATCCCTACAATCATCATCACGAAAATCCACACTTGGATTATAACAAAAATCATCGTGCTTTTTAACACCAATTTCATCACTACATGGTTCAACAAAAGCATCTTCAACATCTTCAATCGTGCAATTAATGTCCCTAGTCATATCAACCACTTCACATTGTGCTTCAAGAGTCTTACCAAAATACAACTCATCCCCGCACACGATCTGCACATCTTCATCATCTTCTCCACTTTCCTCTTTTATCTCTTTCTCTACCACCCCATTTCCTACATTCCTCTCTTTCATACAAGTGTTCTCCCATTCATTCTCCTACATAACCACTTGAGTTATTTGATCTTCCAAGTTCCTGATTGATGCTTGAGTTTCTTGCCATAGGGAGGAGATTTGGCAAATTCTCGCATTATTTCTTGTTTACATTCTTGTCTCATGTGAGTTATGTCTTGTTTTAATTCTTCCAGCATTGTCAAGATCTTGTTCCTCATGTCTTCCTTGCTTTCCTCCTCATATGGTTGCATCATGTACTCCCTATCTTCATAGTGGTCGTAGTATAGGTAATCTTGATGATCTTGAGAGTATGGAGGGTATTGGGGATTTTGAGTGAATGGGAAATATTTTTCATTTTGAGGGGGTCGTGAGTATTGGATGTTTTTGGAGTAAGAGTTATGAGTGTAGGCTTTTTGTGAATAGAGATTTTGTGATGGAGTATTATGATATTCATCTTCTATAGGTGGAGCTTGAGTTGGATAAAGGTCATAAGATTGAGCATCATTGTATCCTTCTTGGGGTATGTAGTCCTCATATCCTTCATATTGGTCTTGATAGTGGTCTTGAGGCTCTTCATAATGGCTTTTGTTTCCCCTTGGATGACCATAATTATCATAAGCCATCTCCTGATCATCATATTGAGCACAAAATAGTGGTGGATTTCTTGGTTGAGTTTTCTCTTGTGAAGGTCTATATCTTCTTGGGAAAGATGAGCTATATTCCCCATAGCCTCCGCAGTTATAAACATTAAAAGGTTGAGCATCATAGCATCCCCTTTGTGGTTTATAGGGCTCTTCTTTGTAGAAAGTAGTCTTCATCCTCATCAAAGTAACTAGAAGGGTAAGATTGAGAATTATAGCTTTGGTGAGATGCACTCCTTCTATCCCCCCAGTGCTCATAGTAGTAGTTCTCTTGATCATGATATCCATCCTCATAATCATCCCGGTAATACCTAAGTGTTTGGTATTCCCTTGAATGATCATAAGAGATGTCTCTCCGCAGTGGTTGGGCCCTCCTTGAATGTTCATAGTCATGACCATAATAAGACCTTTGGTATCTCTCCGGTGGGTTATCATAGAATAATCCTCTCTGAGGTGGTTGTGGATCTCTCCTTGAATAGTGGTAATCACCATATTCCCTATCATCATATTGAGCTCTTGGTGATTTCCTTCGTGGTGGATCATCATACTCATATGCATCATTATCATGTGCCCTTAGTGATGGCCTTCTTGGTTGATATTGTGCCATATAGTCCTCACCATCTTCATAACCATAGGGGTTAGAAAGTTTAGCATTGTAGCCTCCCCTTGTTTGCCTATATCCTCCTTGGTCTTCATAGTAATCCTCTTGTGGATATCTTGCTTGAGAATACATCATGGAGGATCAACCTACAATCACAAAGACATGATAGTGTTTTGCAACTAGAAGTAGTTGCTTGTGAGAGTAATAACAATAATTCAAGTATCCAAAAACATCAAAAATAAACAAAGTAAATTACAAAAATAACAAGTAAATGATGATGGTTAGACTCTCTAACTTGAATGATGTCCCATGTTAACCCAAATACACTCATTACTCAAAAACCGATGCCAGTCCCCGGCAACGGCGCCATTTGAACGTTGTATTTTTGTGGTTTGATTAGTGAGTGTCGTCCTCTAGGAATGGTTTAATTCGAGTTTAAGTAATGAGGGGTTAAGCACGGGTTCATAGAGTGTTTGAAAGGTAACCTAAAGATATTTGAGTAGTTCATGTTTAAGAAATCAATAATGAAAACAAGTAATTGAATTAAAAGAACAATAGATGAAATAGAGATTTGAACCAAACATCCTTGAATAAAATCTCATTTGTGTCTTTAGTTTAAGTTATGCAAGTCTAGATGATGAACTTGGGGAAATGGTTTAAGTTCCAATATCACTCTCATGATCACTTGGACTATTGACTAATCATAAGTCTCATTCTCATGGCAACTTGGCTAGAAAAGGCAATTTAACAAACACTTTGTGTGCCTATTTCCTTCAAACTCCCTTTTCTCAAAGGTGAGTAAGAAATATGGGAGGTATGGCTATGGTGTAGCCCTATTCTCATAGGTAGAACACCAATTCCAAATATCTTTTGCATAATTTGGCCATCATTATGAAGAGTCAATTCAATTCTACGCAATTCATAACCAAGTTCAACATTAAGACAATACAGAACCTAATTTACGCAATTTAATTCATATTGGGATTCATACATCAAGGAAGTTCAATTCAAATCCTAAAAATGTTTAGCTACTCATACTTGGAATGTAAAACTAGAAGCAATTGATGTAATAAACATAGAATTCAAAACTTTAAGAAATATAAATCAAAAATAGGAAATAGAGAACTTAACTTGATAATTTCATTGAAAGAAATAATCTGGAATTTGATGTAGATTGTGTAATTACAATGGATATTCTACTTCTAAATCTTCTAATAGATGGTAGATTACAAGTGTGGGAAAGTTTTCTAGGGAGAAAAACTATCTGGAGCCTTTAGAAATTCAAAAGTGATTACAAAATAACCAACCAAGGGTATTTATAGTATAACTTTTGCGCCATTTCGTAGCCTCCAGGACAGGAAGTCAAGGTGAGTCCCACCGTGACTCTCAATGATCAGAAACTAATCATTGAGACTCACGTTGACACTCATGGTGTGAGTGTCAGCGTGAGTTCAATGATCAGTTTCAGATCAGCACTCACGCTGAGATTGACACCGTGAGTCTCAGCGTGAGTTCCTGATCAGAAACCACGCTGAGGACTCACGCTGACATTCACGGTGTGAGTGTCAGTGTGAGTTCTTCTAATTGACCTTCACGCTATCGTTTTGCTCCTTCGTGCCCCGGCGTACCCTCGGGTGTCTTCCTTGTGCTTTAAAGTCCCGTTTTCTCCAAAGATTAGCACATTTTCAAGCTTGTTTTCTCATTACTTGATCTTTCATTCCTTCAAACAAAATACACAAAATTAAGAATTATTCTACATTCATTTGCATAACTTTTAAATGAAAAATAAGCACAAACAAGCACAAATACGAGGCCATTTAATGACATATCAAGCATCTTGCTACACAATTCACTTTCTCATCACACTTTCTCCATCTTATTTTTATTCCTTCCCTTTCCTCCATTTCCTGTAGTTCCTCCATTTCTACCTCTATCTGTCCAATTCCCCTCTTATTACACCATTTCACCACATCTTCCACTACCATTGTTCTCTTTCCCTGAATATACACCTGCTAGCCCAAATTCACCCCTTGAATTCCTTATAAAGTAAGCACAGCTCTCCTCATTAATTGCTACATTAACTTTCATCCACCCTTTTGGTGGCCTGCACCAACTTGCCTCCATCACAATTTTCCTACACCTGAATCCCTCAGCCCTCTTCAAAATATATGGCCAGCTTGGTGGAAAAGGGTCCCAGCTGGGCCATTTTCTCATGATGCACTCCACCATGTCATTTGTGATCTTGAAGATAACTCTTGCTGCAGATGGTGACTCCCCTCCATACTTACATTGATTATACTGCACCCATAGTTCCCATATTATGACAATTGGCAATCTTTGAATCAGGAACCTGATCATTCTGTTTCTTGGTGCCTTCTTCAACCATTCATAACACAATTGGTGAATACCTCTTCTTTGAATTTTCATTCCAAGTGATCCTGCAAAGTAATCCCATACTTGTGCTGCTGTTGCCCCTATGCAAAACATGTGCTGCAAGCTGCAGTATCCTGGAATTCTACAACAAGGGCACCTTGAGACAATCTGTTGTCCAAATTTCCTTAGAATATCATCTGATGGGATTTTATTCTTGAATACTCTCCAAGCTATAAAGGACATCTTCCATGGCACCTCATTTCTCCAACAGTATTTATACCAAAATTGTTCATCTGTTTGAGTCTGCTGAATTATCATTTTCTTTGCTAATGCCAAGGTAAATCTTCCATCCTTACTCAATTTCCACACTGGCTGTTCTTTCACTTCTTCTCTAATAGTCACTTTATGTAGCTCCTGCATCACTTGGTCACTCAGATCATTAAACTTCCATTCCCCATTAATCCACCCATCCTTCACCTTTACCTTTGATTGACTTTTTCCCCCAATGTCATATTTTTTAGCCACAGCTCCTGTCCCTCCCCAATCATCCCACCATAAATTGACCTTTCCTTCCCCCACCCTCCATGCAATCTGTTCTTCTGTTTTCTCTCTACAATCCAGCATTTTCTTCCAAGTTTGGGAGTCACCATACTGCCATTTTTTGCACACTGGATGTGCCCTTTGACAGTATTTAGCTTTTAGAAATTCACTCCATACTGATTCCTGGGTTCTAAACCCCCACCATAGCTTCATGCCTGCTACCTCAGCTACCACTCCCATACTAGTCATCCCCACCCCTCCTTTTTGTATTGGTTTTGCTAAATTTCCCCAGGAGCTCTAGTTATATTTTGCCTTCCCTTCAATGGTCCCCCAAAAGAAATCTGCAAAAAAGTTTTCTATCTTTTTTATCACAGTCTTTGGGGGACCAATTGCATAAAAAAACATGAGTTGGTATTGCCTGCAAAATAGATTTGATTAGAACCATCTTCCCCCCTTGGGAGAGGTGCCTATTCTGCCATCCCCCACACCTTGCAGATATTCTAGCAATCAATGTTGAAAACAAAGAGACTTTTTTCCTTCCCACATAAATAGGGCATCCTAGATATGTGAAAGGGAAATCTTGTCTCTTATATTTTGTAACCCTTTTGACTCTGTTCACAGCCTCTCTTGAGGCTTTAGGATGCATGAAAAATGCACTTTTTTCCTTGCTTACAAGCTGTCCAGATTGATTCTCATACATCACTAAAGCCTCCATAGTCTTCCTAATGGCACCCCCTTTTCCAGAAGAGAAAATTACCATATCATCTGCAAATGATAGGTGATGTATTGGGGGTCCATTTTTAGGTTGAGTGAATGAGGTTTCATCCTTTCTAATCAGTTTTGAGAGAAGCTCTGTAACACCCCAATTTTCACACCTTAAATTTATTACAAAATCACTAATAATATATTGCGGAAGCTTATACATCTAACCAAAAGAAAATGGGTGTTACCGCCACACTTAGGTATCTTTCCTATACCCAAACGCTAAGGCTAAACTTACAACATCAAATAACAATCCAAAGTCTAACTTACTACATATGGAAATAATCAATACAACCGGGTATTTCTTACAATGCTAAAACTTTCAGGGTGTCTATTCTAAGATAGAGTAGATCTCAACCTCAACTTCCATCCTATTCATGTTCACCTGCAAACATCATTTTAACACAAAAACAAAGGGGTGTATATCCCAAAATTAGCATAAGCTAAGTAAGTTCCATTTCACCCCGTAAAATATAGGCTTGGGTTTTTATCATTTATCTCATAATATACTTTTTCAAAAAAATATATGTGGAGATATACTTTTCCAAAAATAACGTATTTGTCAAGGAGGATTAAATACCAAGTGGAGAGTCTTTAAACTCTCTACATAACCACCACTAGGCATCATAAGCCAAACCAAAATCAAATTGGGGGATTCAACCCACACCAATACTCAAATTTCATAATTCATAAACCAAATTGGGGGATTCAACCCACACCAATATCAATCAATTAATTTTTCATAATGACTACAATTCCAAATGTAAGTTGTGAGATTTCCGGCTCACACGGCACCAAATATCATTATCCTCCAAGACCAAATATGTACATATAATTTCCAAAAAATATATCATTTCTTCATAAATAGATTTTCTCCAAATATTTCTCAAATGATATATTTTTCTCCACATATAATTCATTCCATAATAATATATCATTCTTAATACATATATGTATATAACACCAAAATTCCAAGCCAAGCATTTACTCAACACACGGGTTTGACCCGTAATCAATTATTGACAATTCGAGAATCATACACATATTATGCAATGCACTTGTGATCACATGAACATTATTATGCACATAATTTGTAAAACATATAAGAGTCATTTCCATTTTTGATCCTACTATTATTAGGGCATTGCCAATTTTAGTCCACTTCATTAATTTTTGCCACATTGCGGCCAGTCTTATTTAGTCCTTGCCACTTTTAGTCCACCGTTAAAATTTTCGTTAAATTGTCATCCAAAATAGGGGTACTTTTAGTCTTTTCATGCTTTGGTCATCTCCTTGACCCTTTGCAGTGGTTTTCCTTACACATTTTCATCCATTGAAGAGGTCCGACGAAAGCTATATGAGCCACATTACAAAGCCATGGCTTTTACCGGACCTCTCCATTGGATGAAAATCTGTAAGGAAAACCACTACAAGGGTAAAGGAGATGATCAAAGCATGAAAAGATCAAAATACCCCTGTTTTGGACAGTTATTTGACGAAAATTTTAACGGTGGACTAAAAGTGGCAAGGACTAAATAAAATTGGCCGCAATGTGACAAAAATAAATGAAGTGGACTAAAATTGGCAATGCCCCAGTAACAATAGGACCAAAAATGGAAATGACTCAACATATAATTTTGATATCATATCATATCATATATCATCAAAATATACTTATATATATTGTGGCAAAATATATAATTTTAGTGAACATGAAATCTTACCCTTGAAGACCAAAACTCTCATCAACACTTAATGGGATTCTAGCCACTTGATAAGAAACTTGAGAGGCTAGATTTTCCTTCAAATCCTTTAAACACCAATAGCTAAATCCTCTCCTTTACTTGAAGACTTGTGAAGAGAATTTGGCTATGGATTCTTGAGCTTCAAGGAAGAAGATGAAGACTAATACTCACTCTCTCCTCTCTTTTTTTCCTCTCTAAATTTCGGCCAAGTTGGAAAAAAATGGGAGATCAATCTTATATATTATCTCTTATAAGATAAGGATGAAAACATGTGGTATAGAAAGTGACACTTGTCACATTTTTGTGGTGGGTAAGGGAAAATATCTTTGGTTAGACTGTTATGGGTTAAAACAGATATAGTTACGGTAGAAAAATTAGATAATTATAAATGGGCCAAAAAAATTGGGCTAAAGTTAGGTTCAGAACATTACGAAATAATCACATTTGGGCTTAGGGATTTGAGTAGTAAAATAAAAAAAATAAGTTGACCCAATGCCCATAACAAAATATTTAGATCTATATAAAATAATAATAACAATCCCTTTTTGAAAATATTTATTAAAATAATAATGTTAGGAAAATACGGGGTATTACACTCTACCCCCCTTAAAAAGAATTTCGTCCTCGAAACTTTCTTCTTAACATCTAAGGTTTCAAGGTAGACCACCACTTAATTCCTATCCCTTAAATTATCAACTTAGGCTCTAATGCTTTCTTATTTCCAACATCTCATAGTCTAAGCTCACAAAGGTTCGAACAGCTCTGATACCAATCTGTAACACCCCAATTTTCACACCTTAAATTTATTACAAAATCACTAATAATATATTGCGAAAGCTTATACATGTAACCAAAAGAAAATGGGTGTTACCGCCACGCTTAAGTATCTTTCCTATACCCAAACGCTAAGGCTAAACTTACAACATCAAATAACAATACAAAGTCTAACTTACTACATATGAAATAATCAATACAACCGGGTATTTCTTACAATGCTAAAACTTCCAGGGTGTCTATTCTAAGATAGAGTAGATCTCAACCTCAACTTCCTGAAAAAGGAGTTGGCACTCGGTCAACCGTGCCTCCTTGAGAAAAGGAGTGGGAAAAGGTTCTATAAGGTTGGTTGTTTTGATTTGGCCGGAGTCCTGAAAAAGGAGTCGGCACTCGGTCAACCGTGCCTCCTTGAAAAAAGGAGTGTGAAAAATGGGCTATAAGGCAGTGGTTGTTTCGGTTGGACCGGAGTCCTGAAAAAGGAGTCGGCACTCGGTCAACCGTGTCTCCTTGAAAAAGGAGTGTGAAAAAGGGGCTATAAGGCAGTGGTTGTTTTGGGTGGACCGGAGTCCTGAAAAAGGAGTTGGCACTCGGTCAACCGTGCCTCCTTGAAAAAGGAGTGTGAAAAATGGGCTATAAGGCAGTGGTTGTTTGGTTCGCCGGAGTCCTGAAAAAGGAGTCGGCACTCGGTCAACCGTGCTTCCTTGAAAAAAGGAGTGTGAAAAATACGAAGTCATACAACGGTGGTTGGTATTGGTTAGCTAAAAGCATGTTAAAGGAGTCGGCAATTTTTGATTCGGAAGTTAGCTATTGAGGCGGGGTGTTATACTTTCCTGCGCCATGCTTTGCGAGACACAGAAAAGTGAGGGACTTATCATAGATACCTAGCATAGGCACCCGGTCGATACTACCTAGCAAGCGGTCAGGCACGGCACTCGGACTCGGTAGTCAACACTCGGGACGTAACCTTTCAGTTCCCTAACACCCTTCCATAATCCCCAAATAATTACCCCTTTATTTACCCATTAGTTACTCACTTAAAATATTCATTTATCACCCATTAATTCTATTTTCATAACCTACACATTACTACCCATAAAACCCATTGAATATCCATTAATTGAGGGGAGCCTACACTACTCATCCGGTGATTATAAAAGAGAGAAGAAAACAGTGAGAGAAGGGGGACATTCTGGACTAGAGAGCTCCAACGTGAGAAAAGAGAGATAGCAACACAGATATGTACAAGGATTCTATCAATAAAATAGTGAGTTTCGGCTTGGCACCGCCCAAAAAGGCCCGTGGTTTTTACCCTTTCGGTTTCCACGTCAAAATATTGTGTCTTGCTCTTGTTTTTATTGAGTTATTTTTACATGTTATGGATTCAATCGGTTGTGTTGGCCCGCCGAGTGGCCACCCCGGGGTCACAAAACCATCACACATAATTTGTAAAACATATAATTTTGATATCATATCATATCATATATCATCAAAATATACTTATATATATTGGGGCAAAATATATAATTTTAGTGAACATGAAATCTTACCCTTGAAGACCAAAACTCTCATCAACACTTAGTGGGATTCTAGCCACTTGATAAGAAACTTGAGAGGCTAGATTTTCCTTCAAATCCTTTAAACACCAATAGCTAAATCCTCTCCTTTACTTGAAGACTTGTGAAGAGAATTTGGCTATGGATTCTTGATCTTCAAGGAAGAAGATGAAGACTAATACTCTCTCTCTCCTCTCTTTTTTTCCTCTCTAAAGTTAGGCCAAGTGGGAAAAAAAAAGGGAGATCAAGCTTATATATTATCTCTTATAAGATAAGGATGAAAACATGTGGTATAGAAAGTGACACTGGTCACATTTTTGTGGTGGGTAAGGGAAAATATCTTTGGTTAGACTGTTATGGGTTAAAACAGATATAGTTACGGTAGAAAAATTAGAGAATTATAAATGGGCCAAAAAAATTGGGCTAAAGTTAGGTTCAGAACATTACGAAATAATCACATTTGGGCTTAGGGATTTGAGTAGTAAAATAAAAAAAATAAGTTGACCTAATGCCCATAACAAAATAGTTAGATTTATATAAAATAATAATAATAATCCCTTTTTGAAAATATTTATTAAAATAATAATGTTAGGAAAATACAGGGTATTACAAGCTCAGCTGCTATTACAAAGAGACTAGGTGATAATGGGTCACCCTCCCTTAAACCTCTTGTGGCATGAAAGAAACCATATGAAACCCCATTCACTATTACAGAATACCATATGTGCCCTATTGCTCTTTCTACCATATGTCAATCCAGATATTACAAAAACCCATTTTCCTCATCACAGTGGTCACACATTTCCAAGACATCCTATCATATGCCTTGGTCATGTCTAGCTTAAGAACCACATCCTCATTTGAGGCTGTGATTCCATGACATAGCTCCTGAGCAAGCAAAATATTGTCAATGATATTTCTACCTTTAACAAATCCTGCTTGTTAAGGGGAGACCACTTTGATTTGGACATTAGCTAACCTACTTACCATTATTTTTGTTATGATCTTATTGCAATAGTTGCTCAGACTAATAGGCCTAAACTGTGCAAATGTTGCAAGGTTTGGGACCTTTGGAATGAGCACTATTGCAGTATGATTCATAGCTTTTGTTGGAACTTTTCCTTCAAAGAAACTCCTTACCAGATTAAACAGATCTTCCCTTATGATTTCCCAACAGTTTTGGTAGAATCCACCACCAAAGCCATCAGGTTCTGCTGCACTTTCACCTTTCATGCTGAATACTGATTCTCTTACCTCTTCCATTATGGGCATTGCAATTAGATTTTCGTTCTCCTCCTGTGTGACAATTCCCTGCAAACAACTGTAAACATCAAGGTTAACTTCTATGTCAGACTCAGTGTATAGATCCTTAAAGAATCTAACAGCCAAGTCTGATATCCTCTCTTGCTCCACCTCCCACTCCCCCTCATCATTTTTTATCTTATGTATAAACTGTTTTCTCCTTTTTTCCCTCACCAAATCATGATAGTATTTTGTGTTTTTTTCACCCTCAATAACCCAGCTCACATGTGATTTCTGTTGCCAATATCTCTCTTCTATTCTCATTTGTTTTTGCAATTCTGCTTGACTTCTCCTATATTCTATCATATTTCTTTCTGATGGATCATTCTGCATCTCACTCTCCACCTCCCTCACCCTGCCCTCTAATTTTTTCAATGTTGCAAAAATATCCCCAAACACTTCCCAGTTCCATTTCTTTAGCACTGCCTTCAATCTTTTCAACTTTGTCATGAAGGTGTACATTGCATTCCCATCCACCCCCTCTCCCCATGATCTCCTTACCACCTCCATAAACTGCTCGTGCTCACACCATACATTCAGGAAGGTGAATTGTCTTTTCCCTACTTTAAAACTCAGTTCCATATTAACCAACAGAGGAGAATGATCTGATGTCCCTTTTGATAGGTCTTGCACATATGTTTTTATCTCACTCTCCCATTTTCCATTAACCAAGAACCTATCTAGCCTTTTCCATATTGCTTGCCCTCCATTTCTTCCATTCCACCAGGTGTATGAATTACCATAGTATGACACCTCCCTCAGTTCTGCTGTGTCAATACAGTATTGAAATTCTCTGCTTTTTCCCATATTGTATGCAAGCCCTCCTTTCTTTTCCTCTGGTGCTAGAATACAATTGAAGTCCCCCATTACTGCCCACAATCCTTTTCCTATTTCTCCCTCAGCTAACTCACTCAAACCCTCCCACAATTGTCTCCTTATTGTATTACTACAGCTTGCATAAACAAAGGTTATCCATACATCATTCTGTACACCTGTAATTGTGGCTTTTACAGTTACCATCTGCTCTCTAACATCAACTACTTGGACCTCCCAATCCTTATTCCATAATATCGAAATCTTATCACTTGCAAAGCACCTACTACTATCCCATCCAAGTGAAAATGCCAATTGAATTATCTTGCTTTCTTCTCTAAATGGTTCAAGCAACCCAATGATTCCAGGTTTAAACATCCTTTCTAGGTTTTTGAGTCTGTGAAGGGAGCCTTGAAAACCCACTCCCCTCACATTCCAGCAAATGATCTTCATTTCTTCTTCTTTAAAGGGCCCTTGCCCTTCCCAGAGGCCTTGGCCTTCATCAGATTTCCTTTCTGCCTATCTGGGGACACATTGAGCTCCTGAAACTTCCTTCTTTCATCTGCTTTTATCTCCCTCTTTTTTTCTTTCATTTCCTCTTCCATTTCCTCACTCAGTTCTGTTTCAGAAGCCTCATAATTCTCATCTGAATCATTCTCCTTTCCCTTCCAAGGGTCTGGATCATCCTCCTCTTCTCCTATTTCCCCATCTTCTTTTATTTTTGTCAGCAGATGGAATGAATTTTTGCACTCCCCTGCCTCTTTTTCTATTTTCTCTTCTACTACTTCTACCCTTCCAGTCCACTCTCTTTCTCCTCCTGCCCTACCTCCCCCTCTTCCCCCTCTCATATTTCTTCCCTTCCCTCTTCCATAACCATTTTCCCTCCCAATTCTTGTTTTCTTCATTTATCTTTTTTTCTTCCCTCCTTCCCCTCTCCTTAGCTTGCTTACTTGACTCTGCTTTCTCCACCCCCATACCCTTATCTTTCTGATAAGGGCCTCCTTGTTCCTTTCCCACCTTCAAATTTTGGGGTAACACCCCTTCCGTCTGATTCTGCTGCTGCATTGCCCCATTTGTATTGGGGCTTTGCACTCTTTTTCCACTCATGCCTCTAGTTGGAGCACTAGTAGGCACTTCCACATTCCATCCTCTTAGATTTTGATTGCTTTCTCCTGTACTTGCATTAGAAACAAAACCTGATCTGCAGTGATCACCTGTGTAACCCTGCTTGAAGCATTTGGAGCAATAGTAGGGTATTCTTTCAAATATATACCCTACATCCTCCTTTCCTTCTTCTTTTGAGAATCCAATAAAAACCTCTCTCACCAGAGGTTTCAGAAGATCAATCTCAACTTTGACCCTTGCAAAGCTGGGTTAAATTTTAATTTTAATTTTAGGGTTTAGGGTTAAATTTTAATTTTATTTCAAGTTATTGGCTTGACAAAGTTAATAGTTTGGTTCTAATTAATCATTATTATTTATTTTTAATATTTTTGTATGCCGCACTTATTCATGTCATTTTAAAAGCAACACTGCTAAATGAAATTCAAACTTGTTTTGATTGTTTTAAATTTTTATAGGATTGTCCCATAAAGAGGAGTAAATGTGTGCATGCATGCATCATACATACATACATAGGGTGTGTTTGTTTCATGGATTTACACACTCTTAATTAATAAATTATGTATTTATTACCATTAACATATTATATATCTATAATTAATTAACATATTATGTATCTGTAGTTAATAAATCATTTACCTATTGTTAACATATTATGTAAATTGAATTTATTTATAGACACGTAATTTGTTAACTTGAGATACATAATAATTTAATTATATTTATATAATTTGAATGTCGATTGGACAAAAGTCCACAATATAAAGTAGGTCATGGTCCATGGTATGATTTTCCACATAATAGAGAAGAGAGCTAAGAAAAAAACATGAGATTATATTTTTTAGAAAGTTAATATCTAAAATAATCTCTTATATCACAATTTCTAATTTGGTTCTCAATTATCAATTCATCCAACACTACAAGAAAACACAAAAATACCTTTAGATTTAGTTAGAGAGATTAACTTCTATGAGCAATGATACAGTTATAATTCATGAATATAGTTTTACTTAAATCATAAAATGTGAGATAAATCTCAAGATTCATGACATATATCAAATACGAGTAATTGTTATCCCAAATTAAAAAGCAAGCTCAACTAATATAGTTTAGTAGCATTTAACAATGGAACCACCAAATGGAACAAAACTATTATGAAAAATATTACTTTTTGAAACAGCAGCACAAAACCATAATTCTGTGTATAACACAAATGGTTTCTTCTTCTTGTCCTTCAATGATAGCAACAATTAATGCCTCACCGAACAAACTTATAGCATCAAACTAGGAATAATATAGGTGAAATCATGTAAATATAAAATCTAAAAAAAATAATTGGAAGGAGAAATTACTCAAATTAGTATTATACTCCAACTATTCAAATATGCATGCGGATAAAGAATACATGCTTATCAAGTAAATAAGAGTACTTAGTTGTGGATTTATGAGCAGATTCCGTGACCACAGAAAGAATTTTTGCTGTCCAAAAACACTTTGGCGTGTCACTGCCTAATTTCTATTGCTCTTGTTGATAGAATGCTTCCTTTTCCTGTAGATTCTTGTAAATTCAAACAATGGTGCCAAGATCCCTAATTCCTCATATATTGATGAAATTTTAGATTGCAAATTCGGTATAGGACCATGGACATTTTCTTTTTGTTTAATCATTTAGATATGAAATAATAAAGCAACAAGGAGATCAGAGTAACAATGCTGAGAAAGAAAAATTTTATTATTCTATAATAAAAAAGTATCAATATAAAGCTTACAAAGATAGGGGATAGATATAAAGAGATGTGAGTTAAGAATACAAAGGGATGATTGGATGAATACAATTGACTCTTTGTGCTTCGGTAAGTTGAGAAAGTAATTATGAACAGACACTCTATTGTAACGGAGTGAATAATACTAAAAAGAAACTTTAACTTTTAAAATTTTATTTTTAATTTTATATGCCTAAAACTAAAAATAACTTAAGGATAATTAGTCACATAAAAAGAACAATCAATGTTAGCAGCTATAAACAACTAACACTACCAACACTAACACAATTAGTTACTAGCTATTCACTAACAAAATCAACTATCATCTAATTGTCAAACAACTTCAAATATAAAAAATTAATGAAAAGCTCTAAACTTATTAATCAATCTTAGAATATGACCAAATAACAACTTATTTTAAACGTGAAGTATTTTTTTTTTTTTGGTGCTAGGAATTTTATAAGTTTTAAACTTTAAAATATATAAGTGTTAAACTTTAAAATAATCTCGGTCACGCATCGCTAATTTACAAATCTAATAACATAAAAAATTCACATCTAACATGCAAACTCCAACTCATCATAAAAACTATTGACACCATCGTGTGTTGGGAAATTGAGGCAACGTCAACTAACCCTGACACTCTTTTAGGAAAAGTGAACAACTAAAGCAGAAAATGGAGTCTGTGCCGTGTTACAATAACACTGCCTTAAAAGCGTTATTTGCCCGGTAACGATGTAGTTAAGAATCTCGGCACGCTTTCGACAGGTTACACAGACTAACTGGGCTAAGCTTACACCAACTATAACCCAGGCGAACCCTCAATTTGCTCAGACAGTAAGATATAAGAATTAAAGGAGGAGGGATAAAGTTTTGATTTGGTGTGTTTTCCAAATTAGGAAGGTTGCTACATTTATAGTAAATGAGGTAGCAACTCACTCTTCATCAGCCACAAACCAATCGTGAAATATGGTAAGGATGAAGACACGTGTGAGGCTAAGCAACATTAACTCCTAATTTCTTTCATCTTTGAATGACTCCCAACAACCCCCACACATTCAAAGTATGAAGGACAATGTTTGAGCAATACAAACGAGCTGACCTTAATATCAGTGTTTAAATTTGAACTGATACGTAGTGACATTGAGTAATTTTCTTCCCGAGAGTGATATGAATCTTGAACTCATCGGTTAGACAAATTTTGAACTCATGACACACATCAACTCAAAAAAGCAGGTTCTATGAAAGTCAAACTCTTTGACTGCTTAGGATGAAATCATAATATTCAAGTCTGTTGTGTCTATCTCAATATAGACCTCCAACCTTGTCAAGTCTATCTCAACATAAACATTTTGACCCTCTCAAGTCTATCTCAATATAAACACTTAATCTCTGTCAAGTCTATCTCAATATAGACTTTTAACTCTGTCAAGTCTATCTCAATATAGACATTTAATCTCTGTTAAGTCTATCTCAATATAGGCTTTTAACTCTGTCAAGTCTATCTCAATATAGACCACCTTTAAAGGTTATAGAGTAGTTAAAGACATGAATATGGTAGTTCACTAAAAACATCATGCTTCTCATATGTTTTTTACTCAATTGGACATTCGGATGCCCATAAGTGCTCAAGAAAGATAGCTCATTATCTTTCCTAAAGGTGGTTAACCTTTTTTAATTAAGTAGGTGATTTCTTTAAGCCTATCTCAATATAGACTACCCAAATTAGGGTGTGAAATCATTAAAAGCATCTTATGCTCATTCTCTCAATCATTAAGCGGTGAATTTATAAAGTCCGTCTCAGCAGGACCACCCATCTCATAGGGTTATAAATTCATTAAGAGCTGTAGCTCAACCTCACCAGTACACAGATCATTGCAATGACCAATTAGTGTACTACTTTGTAATTCTTTCCATGGCTTCGTTTGACCACACAAGTGGGATCCACCATGAATTCATCACCTCTTGGAATTTAAGACATTCCATCAACAATTCAATGACTAATCTCATAATTAGTCTTCACTATTAACATAAGTTGATCAACTCCATCAAACTTATGTACACTTTGACGAGTATTTTATTTACTCATAAATAACTTATGTACACTTTGACGAGTATTTTATTTACTCATAAATAATACCTGTACACTTTGACGAGTATTTTATTTACTCATAAATAATACCTTAGAGATTTTCATGTTTAACATGAAACTCATAAATAATACCTTAGAGATTTTCATGTTTAACATGAACATTCTCTTTTACCATTATTCTCGGTAAAGTAAAGAAACTTATAGAAAGGAAATATAAAGAGCTGATTACCCCCACAATCTAGCGATTACAAGTATTCTTCTCAAAAGTACTTGATATTTTACTCAGATTGATCTTTGATGCCCAACATTGGCTCCTGAGCAGATCGACCTATGCAATTTTTATAGAAACCCTGCACTTGGTTAATTCACTCTCAATAGTGGAATATATTTCAACCAAATTAGTTACCTTAAACCACTAAGGTTTCACTATATTAATGAATCCTGAATCTTCAGGATCTCCCAATTAATATTTTAAAACATATATACAAATACTCATTACCAGTAAGCCACAAAGATAATATTGATTGTATGTTGCATGTTGCTTCAAGTTGAACAACATAATCATAAATTTCACATACTTTCTTGAAAAGTAGATCTCATACTCAAAGATTATATGCAAACTGACATTTATTAGAGAAAAGTTTATCTACATAAATTTCATCAAGATGAAATTTAACATCTATAACTTTAGCATTCAAAGTTATGCTATTCACAATTTTCCCTTCACTACATAACATATATATAGCATTGGAATAATGCAAATTAGTACACATCTAAAAATATTCTCAAGAGAATACATAGTACTCTTTTCTTAACAAAAAGGTAGTTTAAATCAACTTAAGCAATGCCTATTACAAAGTTTCGGTAGCATGTAAAAGCCAATCTCATTTCAGGTGAGAGTCAAGTAGCACTTCAACTAGCCTGCATGACCAACACCCTACTTCTTAAAAAGTCCCAGGTCGAGTGGTGAAACCGAGGTTTACTTAAAAACCACCTTCCTAGACAGAGTATTCAAGAATAACGACATTTCCATGCTACCAACACAAGGTGAAGAGTTTTGATATATGCTTATCACGTTTGACAAAACTCTTAGTACACAATTCAAATATTTCAAAATATGTGACTGTATCTCATTAAACAATTCATATCTCTTTGTGCAAGTCACTATTAACTGTGTCTATTAACATGCGACAATGTCATTAGCATTCAATATATTGAAATGACTAGCACTAAT
Organism: Ipomoea triloba; assembly: GCF_003576645.1. Taxonomy (NCBI): domain Eukaryota; kingdom Viridiplantae; phylum Streptophyta; class Magnoliopsida; order Solanales; family Convolvulaceae; genus Ipomoea; species Ipomoea triloba. Next base: position 17,725,585 of record NC_044917.1, read on the forward strand.
AGGCATTCAAAATTTTACATAACTCAACTAGCATTTGGTACTAATACTATCCCATTTTATGCGAGCTCTTAGAAGCTAGAGCAAATAAGAATTACTCAAAAAAACTACCAATTACTCAAAATAACTACCAATTAGGGGAATGCTATACTCATCTTGCTCCATCAGATTGACCTCTATGAATCTTACGCTTGCGATAATAGCACTGGGATGCTCGGTGTCCATGCTTACCGCACACGAAACAGCATCCTTTGATTTTCTTCACTCAACTCCTTTTGTTATTGTTGTTTCTGACACTTTGAGTTCCAACATCATTGGCACCATACCTTTCTAACAGCATTTTCCAAATAACTTTGGCCGAGTCTTGTTTGACATAGGTGTCAAACAATTTGTCAGTCATTTGTGACAGAAGGTATCCTCTAGCTGCTTTATTGTCATCTGTAAATTGCCTCAGAGTTACACCTGGTTCTTGACCAGGAGTATAATCCGGTTCAGGACTAAATTCTCTTGGTCCTTGAAAGGGGAACCCTAGCGGAGCAGGTTCGGGTGGATCACAGAACAGCACATAGACCAACTTCAATTGTTCAAAGAGTATCAGCATTCTTTGCGCCTATCGCCTGTAATTATTTCCATCGAGGGCGGTTATTTTGGATAAATCGGGTATGACAGAAAGAGCCATCGTACCGAAAGGTTGACTATTGCCGAATAACGCTTTTAACTGTTGGGAAATTGAGGCAACGTCAACTAACCCTAACACTCTTTTAGGAAAAGTGAACAACTAAAGCAGAAAATGGAGTCTGTGCCGTGTTACAATAACACTGCCTTAAAAGCGTTATTTGCCCGGTAACGGTGTAGTTAAGAATCCCGGCACGCTTTTGACAGGTTACACAGACTAACTGGGCTAAGCTTACACCAACTATAACCCAGGCGAACCCTCAATTTGCTCAGACAGTAAGATATAAGAATTAAAGGAAGAGGGAGAAAGTTTTGATTTTGTGTGTTTTCCAAATTAGGAAGGTTGCAACATTTATAGTAAATGAGGTAGCAACTCACTCTTCATCAGCCACAAACCAATCGTGAAATATGGTAAGGATGAAGACACGTGTGAAGCTAAGCAACATTAACTCCTAATTTATTTCATCTTTGAATGAGTCCCAACATCGTGATCGATCATCCATGAAAAAAGCAAAATGGGAAGAAGAAGCACCTACAAGAACCCGTCTGAAAAGAAAAGAAAACAAACTTAAACTGGGTAATTAACTCTGCTATCCCTTCTTCCTTCCCTGGCAAACATATATATATAGCAGGGATAGAACCTACAAGGAGAGTCTAGGAAATGTGGGAGATTGCAAAAACCCAACTAATTGTAATGATTTTAGCAGAGCTTTGTCAAATGATCTACTCTATCATCATCTTTGAACCTTTGAACCCTCTTATCAAGGATGATTGCAGCATTGTGTTTCTTACCACTTGAGCTAGACTCCATAAATGATCTCGAGGCTGGAGTCGGTAGATGCTTTACCTTAGTTTGACACGCCAACTCACAACAATAGTTGAAATTTACAACAGAGCAATTACCAAATTTCTTATAAAAAGACTGCAATTGAGGTAAGGAAAATCATCAACAGGACACAATGTTGCACTGTAGTAAAAATGTCGTTTCAGAACATAAAATAACTACATACCTCAGCAAACTGAGGAGAAGAGCATATCAAGGATATAGTAGTTTGCACTATAGAATGTGATTCCAAAAGCTTACTGATAACGCACCAAACTAGTGGATTGTTTACTCAAGGAGAAAGAAAGGAAATCAAGACATAAAGGGAAAGGGAAATCATTAATCCTCCAATCAAGTAACAGAATTTCAGAATACAAACAAGGCATAAGTCAAGGAATTGCAGCAAAGAATCAGGAGAGGATATTATGTTGTTTACTTTTTTATAACAAATATGAGATTATAAATAGGGAGTCTTCCTCAGAGTTTACCAGGCAGTTGGAAAATAAAAGTTAGTATAGCTGGGCAAGAACCATTTCTTGCTGGAGGATATTTTATATATCCTTGTTTCTTGTTTCTTTTTAAATTCAATTCTCCTTTGTTCCTTCCTCAAAGCTCTTATCTCTAACAAATTGGTCTGACCTGTCGTGCAATGACCAATATGCGAATGGATTTGCGTGTTGACTCAATAGAGAAGAGTCAGGAGGAGATGCGTACAGAGATGGAGGAGATGCGTTCTGAGATAAAGGGCCGTATGGACGGGGTCGAAGGTACTTGCGAAGATGTCCGAGTTACTCTTGTCACTATATTGGGAAAAGATCGGCAGAATCTAGTTTTTCTCCGGTAGTTGCGGCGGGCGGAAATTCCTCTTCAGATAATATTAATTCTGCACCGGTACCATTGGAGTAGGTTCCTTTGGTCAATCCTCCACTGCAATATGGCCGGTTAGAAATTCCAACATTTGATGGCACGGATCCAGTAGGATGGCTTGTGTTGGATATTTATATAGTAATGGAGATTAATGTTTCAGATGTCTACCATGCAAGCTTAAATAATATTTGGAGTTGTGGAATAATAAATATTATTTAGTTTGGTAGAGATGATTTTGGGATGCGTCTCGAGAGGTCGATCCGTGGAAGTTCAACACGACATGAATTTTCCATGGTTTGCTTAGCAGCAATATCTCGCAGGTTTAAATAAATATGTTGATGTACCTCTCGAATATGATGATGATGTACCTCTCGAAGGCATGAACCTTTATTAGGCATGCACCTCTCGAAGTGATATCTGGCTAAGCAAAAACACTTGCATGGAAATTGGGTTATGTCTTGCATAAGGTTATGCGTACTTTTACTGCCCATCATTATAAATATATTACATGACATATTTGCATGGATAAAATGCATTAACCATCATTATAAATATATTACATGACATATTTGCATGGATAAAATGCATTAAAAGTCATTAATATATATTTATATTGCTTGTTAATTTACGTAAAACTATTATTACGTACGTTGATTTCTTTAAATCCCAAAATCAGATATATTTCATATATATCTTGGGAAGTTGGCTTTAAATTAAAACTGCTATAAACTTCCAGTAACTGCTCCTAACAGTTAGAATTTATCTCTATAAATTCTAGGAGTGTTATCTGATCAAATACGCAATTTATTTGCATGATATCTTGATATATCACAGTACAATAACTCTCCAGGAAGTTCTTATCAAAGCAACCTAAGAACTTTATTTCATCTTCTTGTATCCCATAAGATTTAATCTTGATACCTCGTTGCTTTTAAAGAGGAAAGATTAAAAGCTTATAGGAAAGTGATATCACACCTGAAGATCTCATTTCCTCTCCTATTTTCTCCTATTGTTTGAATTTCTCCAACAATCTATAAGCTTTTAATTCTGTTTCTAAGGAAGAATGAATTCTGGGTTCCTTGACATTGCAATCAACATCCCAAAGTTAGAACACTTTGAAGGCGTGGGCTTTCGTAGATGGCAAAAGAAGATGAAGTTCCTCATTGTGGCCCTGAATGTGGCATATGTGCTGAGCACCCCGAAGCCAGTAGAGCAAGAGAATGAGACTCTTGAAGCTACCCGTCGCCGGCTCAAATGGGAAAACGATGATCTCGCCTGTCGTGGCCATATTCTGAACGGTGTGCCTAACACCCTCTTTGATATTTATCAATATGAGGATTCTTCTAAAGACCTGTGGGATGTGCTTGAGGCAAAATATATATCTGAGGATGCCTCTAGCAAGAAATTCCTGGTAAGTGAATTCAATGAATTCAAAATGGTGGACAATCGTCCAATCATGGAACAATTCCATGAGATTGTCAGAATCCTTAGACAGATAAGGCAACATGGAATGAATATGGATGACTCCATTACCATTGCCAGTATCATAGATAAGTTGCCACCTTCATGGAAAAAGGTACATCGTACCTTGATGCAAAAGAAGGAAGAACTTACCATGGAGCAACTGGGTTCCCACCTTTATGTTGAGGAAGGGATCAGACTGAAGTAAAGTAAGAATAAAGGCGGTGCAAAGGTCATCGGCGCCTCGAGTTCTACCATCAACTTTGTTGATGAAGGCAAATCAAGTGGGAACCGCAAAGGGAAAGGGAAATCGGGAAAGGCCACCAAATCTTCTAAGTTTAAGAAGAATGGAAAAGGAAAAGGGAACGCATCTATTACATGCTGGGTGTGCAACGGTCCACACTTTAAAAAGGACTGTGAAGTTTAGAAGAAAAGAAATGCACAAATGGAAGGTAAATCTTCTGGTGATCATGGCCAAGGAAGTGGCCAATGGAGACAAGGTAAATTTATTAATCTTGTTTCTGATAGTATTGAAAATTTCATTGCTATGATATCTGAAATTTGTGTCATGCAGACTGATGACTCGTGGTGGGTTGACACTGGGGCAACCAGACATGTCTGCAAAGATATAAATCTTTATAAGATTTATAAGAGTATGGAAAATGGTCCAAGCCTGTACATGGGAAATGATTCCATGGTGAAAGTCAAGGGGATTGGACAAGTTGAGTTGTTGCTTACATCTGGAAAGAAATTAACACTCACAGATGTGTAACATGCCCCATATGTTAGAAAAAATTTAGTTTCTGGCATTGTATTAAACAAGTGTGGTTTTAAACTTGTGTTTGAAGCATATCGTTTTATTTTATCCAAGGCCAGTACGTTTGTAGGCCAAGGATTTCTATGCTGTAATATGTTTAAATTAAACATCAATAAAGTTGATGGTTCTGTTTACACAGTATGTTCATCATCTTTATGGCATTCACGATTATGTCACGTAAATTATGTGCGTTTATTTGACATGGCTAAAGATGGATTAATTCCGTCATTGGAATTGAACAAGGAACCATGCAGTGCATGCATGTTAAATAAAATAACTACGAATCCCTTTCCTAGTATAAAAAGGAATTCAATTTTACTTGAATTGGTGCACAGTGACTTGTGTGATTTTCATAGCAGCCCTTCACTGGGAAATAAAAAATATGTTATAACTTTCATTGATGACTATTCTAGATATTGCTATGTGTACCTCCTGCATTCTATGGATGAAGCCTTAGAAAAATTTAAAATATTTAAATTGGAAGTGGAATTGCAAACTAGTCAGTTAATAAAAATATTACGTACTGACCGAGGTGGTGAGTATTATGACCCACTGTTTTTCCAATCTGTGGGTATCATTCATGAGACCACAGCACCTTATTGTGACACCCCAACCTTACACAGGCTGAGATAGATAAAACTTAACACAACAGCTGCCTATCTCAACCAAAACCATAACAAAGCGGAAGCGAATTTAAAACTTAAGGGCGTCATGCCACATCTAGGTATAAACACAGCCTAGATGCACAGGCTAAACATAAGAATAAACTAAGCTGTCATATCATAAAACTGAATAAATCCTCAAACATAATCCATAATTATCCAAAAGTACCCAAAGGACTAATCAAGAGTATATCATAATATCTCAAGGCACACAGGCCCAAAACCAAAGTCTAAACAAGGTAAGCTAAGTCTACGCATCCTCAGAAAGAGAAACTCTAGCGCGCTCTCGCATAGACTACTCCATACCTGGAAAACACGCAAAGAACCATTAGCAAAAGAATGCTAAGCAACCACCATTCACACCCGCAAGGAGATATAGATATATAATAAGCTTGTAAATAGGTTTACACACCCATATAGAATATAAACACCAACGAACTGTACAATAGTTCAAAACGGATACTCAACAACAATAAGCTGAACAAATCATAAGCCAAAACTCATTCGGATAAAGCCAAAACTCAACGATGAAAGCGTAAGACAACAACGAGTCATAACCAAGGTACCAACTGAACACAAGTATAAGGAATGATCAACCATAATCGAGAACAACGAGGTATCAACCAAATAAACAAGGACTCACAACCAAAGAACCGAAAGAAAACCCAACACCAACCACCAAACCTCACACCAATCATCATATCGAACCCGACCCCAAACAAAAGCCAAGTACACAGGGGTAAAAACCCAATCACGGGGACCGAAGTCCAATCACAGGGGTGAATCGACCCAATCACGGGGGTAATGAACCCAATCACGGGGTAATGAACCCAATCACAGGGACCGTAGTCCAATCACAGGGACCTAAGTCCAATCACAGGGGTCATCGACCCAATCACGGGGGTAATGAACCCAATCACAGGGGTAATGAACCCGAATAC
>NC_044917.1:17733588-17789007 GCF_003576645.1 Ipomoea triloba
CACTTGCTCGCTTCAACGTGCGGAGGAGGAGAGACCGCCCGCATCCACCGCTGCTGCTGGCCGAACGGAGCTGTCGCGCGGAGGAGGGAGAACCTCCAACGTCCACCGCTAGCTGCTGCTGCATGGCCGAACGGAGAGGAGCGCTCCGTCGCTGCTGTCCGCTACTCTGCAACGTCGCGAAACCAGAAAAGCTCGCCGAGTTGTGACTCTGCTCGTACCGTCGGAAAAAGAGAGGGATGCCGCCGGTTCTCGTTGCCCTTCATCTTCCGCCGCCGTCGCCGTAGGAAAGAACATAGAGGATGAAAGGAGGAAAGCCGCTGCTGCGTTGCCTTTGCTTCGCGCCGTAGAAAGGAGGACGACGAGATCACGTCGACCATGCAAGGGATCAGTCGAGGGGTTCCTGCCGGACGTCCTTGAGCACGGTGATGCCCTCACTGCCGAGAGTCGCCGCCGCCGAACAGAGGAGCTGCTCCGTCGCTGCTGTGGTGCTCCGCCCCAACCACCGCCAAGGTCCCTTGTCGTCGGAGATGGAGGTTCAGACTTCGCCGGAGATGTTCTTGTTGCCGTCGACATTCCCGCTAGTCGCCGGTGTTTGGAAGGTAACGAGAGCGACGGGAAGGAGATGGATGACGGGAGGCAGAGAAGATTGATAACGCAACGTTTCCTTCCCTTTTGGCTGCTGAATACACTTTGGAATTACCCTAATTGGAAACTTCCAAAAATGAATACACTTTGGAATTACCCTAATTGGAAACTTCCAAAAAAAAATACACTTTGGAATTACCCTAATTGGAAACTTCCAAAAAAAAAATAGCTAGGATGGGCTTTTATTTTGGGCTATTAGATTGTTGGGTCAATTTTGGGTTAAGACTAGAAATGGGTTGGATCATTAACCATAGTCTATAATTTATATATATATATAATCACAATTTTGGGCTTAGCATAATTCTTAAGAAAATATAATCTATGTGGCTCAATAATAATTCATATGGTATGAAATACACATATATATACATATCAATAAAGGTATTGGGCTATGGACTTTTTAGTGTTATCATAATAATAAATTATAGAAATATATGGTTCCATGCCCATAGGAAGTAATAATAATACTGGTAATTATTTAAATAATTATTTAATAAGAAAATAACCCCCTTATAATATTCAAAAGAGTAGTAGGAATTTTCGGGGTGTTACACTCTACCCCCCTTAAAAGGAGCTTCGTCCCCGAAGCTCAGAAAAACGTTTTGGGGACAGAGAGTTACAAACTAGTACAATAGTACATATAGAGAAAATATTTATATAGTATATGCCCAAATTTTGAAAATTTTGACCCAACGGAAAAATGGGAATGAAAGGTTTAAGGTGGAAGGTTCAAGAACGATCACCGATTAGGAATAGAATCCAGAGTTATCAAGGTTACGACTTAAGAAAATAAGGTTGTCATTTGCACGAGATAATTTCAAGAAGCAAATGATTAACAATGTTCGAAAGGATGGAAACGACTTCAAATGAAAGGGAATGTCAAGCTCTTTAAAGAGGAGAAAAGAACACGGCTTTGAAAGAAAATAAGGACTAGGTTCAAAAAGATCAAAAGAATTTCTAAATTTAAGGGAGTATCGAGTTCCTTCAGCATAAGAATGAACGAAAGGAATTTGGCTTCGAGAACAGATAAGCACGAGATTGGAAACACAGGAGGAATTTCCAATGATAGGGTATTTATCTTACTCCGAGAGGTGAAAGGAGTTAGGTTTCAAAAGGAGTTAAGAACGAGGTCTTGGAAAGACAAAAACGCTTTCTCGATGGTAGGGTATTCAGTTTCTCAAAGAAAAGAGAGGAGTTTATTTCCCAACGAAGGCGAGAAGGAGATTTAGAATGGATAGAAAGGGATGCCTTAATAAAAGAGTGTGCAATCCCCCAAGGGAATGAGAGAGATTCGGTTTCAAGGGACGATAGTAATGAGGTTTAGAAAGATGGAAAGGATTCTTTAACGATAGGGTATGCACTCCCAAAAAGGAAAAGACAAATTCAGTTCCAAGCTAAGATGAGATAGGGATTTAGAATAGGTAGAAGGGGGTGTTTCAACAAGAAGGCATTTAGGGTTTCGAGAAACAAAGAGAGTTTTAGTTTCCAAGATTAGATAGGAATGCTGATTAGAATAAAGAGAAGGGATTTCCTAATGGAAGGGTAATTGGGGTTTCAAGGAATTAAGAGAAATTCGGCTTTAAGAAGGTCAAGGAGTCTCTCAACTCTAAACGATTTCTTCGGGTTGACGATTCGATTACGACACTCTGACTGATTGATAGATCTTGCCTTGCTCCCCAACGCAACGCTGACTTGAGATCCGAACAAGCTCTACATGTAAACTATGATTCGCACAACCTTATTACTCCAAGAGAGGCTGAAGGCGATTCATCGCGGATGATTGATGGGTGCAGAACGAGAGATTTCCGAGGAAGCTTCATAAAGAGGGTAAGATTAGTTAGGAAGGTACCACTCGATCTTAAAAAGGGGTTCGCCTATGATTAACGGTGATCTGAGAAACCGAGTTTACTTCTTTGTACTTGAAGGTTGCAACTCCTAACCTGTTCCTTCGTTGTCGCTTCAGGGATGGGTAGGACCGTCTCACGGCTTGGGCATCCCAACTTCAAATTCTAATTCTTCATGTAATGTTAACTCCGAGCTTAGCTTGCACAAGGTTCTTCATCACTAATCCCGAAAGCTCCTGTTTGGCGTGCTTTAACTCTTGCTTCTGACGGAACGCGAGTGTAGATAACTCTTCCTTAGAATACCCGAGGATTAAGCTAGCCTTTAGGTTTACTTCCGTTGGTCTTGATCTTTTGACGATTGATCTTCTGCTAGCTTGTCTCGCTATTCCTTAGTTCTTTCTTGCCATCATTCCTTCGAGTGTTTACACAAGATTCCTCATGGCCGATCTGACCATTCCTACTTGGCGTGTTTTAACTCTTCCTTGACGCACCAGCACCCACCATTGCCGTTCCCTCATAGCCGAGGGTCTTCAAGTCTTCAGTCTTCGAGCTCTAGTTGCTTTCTTCATCTTGTGTCGAACATCAGCTGCACGAACCCGTTCTTCAAGCCTTGAGGTTAACGAAGATCTTGCAAACGAGACTACATACACGCAGACGCCAATTCCCGGGAACGTAGATTGCTGCCGTTGACTCCAAGTCGTGAGTAGATTGGTCTTCTTTGACGAGCAGCCCGATCTTCTGTTTGCTTCGACGCATACGGTGCCATCCAACGCTTCTCATCAACTAACTACTCATTCCTATTCTAAGCAGGTACTTAAGCAAAACTAAAACGAAGCAACTTAACCCAAAAGCGATTAAGACTTACCCGGGATGACGAGCCGCAAGCTGCAAACAACAAGGTTAAACAAGCACAAACAATATAAACAGATAAGGCGTGCCCTCACCGCGATTCCTAGAATTCACACATCCTAGGATTCTCAAAACATCTTAATTCCTACTGATCAAGTCCTAGAGTCTCAAAAGTTCAACCCTAGGATCTCTATTCAGACCTCAACACAGGCTCTGATACCAACTGTGACACCCCAACCTTACACAGGCTGAGATAGACAAAACTTAACACAACAGCTGCCTATCTCAACCAAAACCATAACAAAGCGGAAGCGAATTTAAAACTTAAGGGCGTCATGCCACATCTAGGTATAAACACAGCCTAGATGCACAGGCTAAACATAAGAATAAACTAAGCTGTCATATCATAAAACTGAATAAATCCTCAAACATAATCCATAATTATCCAAAAGTACCCAAAGGACTAATCAAGAGTATATCATAATATCTCAAGGCACACAGGCCCAAAACCAAAGTCTAAACAAGGTAAGCTAAGTCTACGCATCCTCAGAAAGAGAAACTCTAGCGCGCTCTCGCATAGACTACTCCATACCTGGAAAACACGCAAAGAACCATTAGCAAAAGAATGCTAAGCAGCCACCATTCACACCCGCAAGGAGATATAGATATATAATAAGCTTGTAAATAGGTTTACACACCCATATAGAATATAAACACCAACGAACTGTACAATAGTTCAAAACAGATACTCAACAACAATAAGCTGAACAAATCATAAGCCAAAACTCATTCGAATAAAGCCAAAACTCAACGATGAAAGCATAAGACAACAACGAGTCATAACCAAGGTACCAACTGAACACAAGTATAAGGAATGATCAACCATAATCGAGAACAACGAGGTATCAACCAAATAAACAAGGACTCACAACCAAAGAACCGAAAGAAAACCCAACACCAACCACCAAACCTCACACCAATCATCATATCGAACCCGACCCCAAACAAAAGCCAAGTACACAAGGGTAAAAACCCAATCACGGGGACCGAAGTCCAATCACAGGGGTGAATCGACCCAATCACGGGGGTAATGAACCCAATCACGGGGTAATGAACCCAATCACGAACCGAATACCAACAATAGTAGCACAACTAGTTCACCCAACAAACTCCAATGATACCAACAACCAACATCACATACTCATACTCCAACATCATCCCAAAACAACCAAACAAAGTGTTCATCTCATCTATGAACACAAACAAACTCCCAGGTAAATGAATATCAAGAATCAATAGACCAAGAGTACAAAAGGGAAACTAAAGACATGAATAAATCTCCAAGACAAGGTAGTAAATACCCAACAAAAGGCATGGATAAATACTCCAAAGACATGGTAAAATACTCCACAAAACAACCCAACAATAATCAGAAACAAAGGAGAAACAACAGACAACAACATCACAAAGCAGCCTCTGGGAGCAGATTCCCAGAGAACTTGCGGAACACACTGACGGAACACCGTCTTCCGCCGCACTCCTCCGCAGGAAGGAGGCAGACTGCCTCAACGGAACACCACTCTCCGTTCAACCCAACCGCCTTGGCCTTGCGGAACTCCCCGGCGGGTTACATTGTGCCGCCGAGGACCTCCGCAAGGTCAACTCCAACCCCAGTTCCAGAACATCAACAGCAGACACGAAAGAGGTATTTCCAGAGAGCAAAATCAGACCCAATACACCAACATTTCATCCAATTTAGAGGCCAAAGACATGGAAATCCAAACCATCAATGATCATACAACACTAATCAAAAGATCAAGATGAAATCCAACAAATAGATCCAACAAAATAGGCTAATCACAAAGAATTTTCAGGATTTCCAACACCGAGAACATCATATAGAATAGGAGTGAATAAAAATAGTTTTGATGGACATAGTGGTTACCTTTGAAGCGTATTTAATCCAAAAGCGTACTTAACCCATAGCAACACCAAACTCAAAGCTCGGTTCATAATCGTGAACCTGAGGAATTAACATAATCTAATACCATCACTATAGGCTACTAATAATAATATTAATATTCCTACTCGGTCCGTAATAATTATCTATAGTCCATGCTTAGAGGCTAATATAACACAATTATTATAAACCATACTAATCTAAACTTAAGCTATAACACTATAACTAATGCTAAAACTAAAAGCTTAATTAATAAACCATAAGAGGTTACCTTTAAACATACTGCTTAGCCCTGGAGTCGAACCCGAGCCCTCAAGCCTAACATCCAAGCATCATACCACTGAGCCGCGTTGTTCCTTGTGTTATGTTGCGCGATCACCAAGTTATTAATCATCCGCTGAACTCCCGATCACCATCGTCGAAGCCTCCTTGTCGAACCGGTGCTCACGTTTGGCGGAGGAAGGCATGCCGTTGCTGCACTTGCTCGCTTCAACGTGCGGAGGAGGAGGACCGCGACCGTGCTGCTGCTGCTGCGGAACGGATCGCGCGGAGGAGAGGAGAACCCGCCAACGTCCACCGCTAGCTGCTGCTGCATGGCCGAACGGAGAGGAGCGCTCCGTCGCTGCTGTCCGCTACTCTGCAACGTCGCGAAACCAGAAAAGCTCGCCGAGTTGTGACTCTGCTCGTACCGTCGGAAAAAGAGAGGGATGCCGCCGGTTCTCGTTTGCCCTTCATCTTCCGCCGCCGTCGCCGTAGGAAAGAACATAGAGGATGAAAGGAGGAAAGCCGCTGCTGCGTTGCCTTTGCTCGCGCCGAGAAAGGAAAAAATAGCTAGGATGGGCTTTTATTTTGGGCTATTAGATTGTTGGGTCAATTTTGGGTTAAGACTAGAAATGGGTTGGATCATTAACCATAGTCTATAATTTATATATATATATATAATCACAATTTTGGGCTTAGCATAATTCTTAAGAAAATATAATCTATGTGGCTCAATAATAATTCATATGGTATGAAATACACATATATATACATATCAATAAAGGTATTGGGCTATGGACTTTTTAGTGTTATCATAATAATAAATTATAGAAATATGTGGTTCCATGCCCATAGGAAGTAATAATAATACTGGTAATTATTTAAATAATTATTTAATAAGAAAATAACCCCCTTATAATATTCAAAAGAGTAGTAGGAATTTTCGGGGTGTTACACTTATACACCATAGCAAAATGGTGTAGCAGAAAGGAAAAATAGAGTACTCAAGGAAATGGTAAACTGCATGTTATCAGTTTCCGGTCTAAGCGAAGGTTTCTGGGGAGAAGCCATGTTGACTGCATGTTATGTTCTCAATAGAGTTCCCAACAAAAGAAATAGGGCAACTCCCTATGAACTTTGGCACAACAGAAAACCAAACTTGAATTATTTAAAAGTTTGGGGGTGTAGGGCTGTGGTACGGTTGCCCGATCCTAAGCGAAAGGCTCTAGGGGAAAAGGGCATTGATTATATTTTTATAGGATATGCAGTGCACAGTAAAGCATACCGGTTCTATGTTATAGAACCAAATGACATTGTTTCGGTTCATACCGTAATAGAGTCCCGGGATGTTATTTTTGATAAAAATCGATTCTCATCAATAAATAGAACCAAGAATTTAATTCCTAGTTCTAGTGGCTCCAAAGTTGATGATCAAATTCATGATCATGCAATGTGAAAGGAACCTGAACTTAGAAAAAGTAAAAGAGCAAGAAAGGTAAAAACATTTGGTCCAGATTTCCAAATGTATTTAATTGAAGGATCAAGGGAGTCTACAGAGACTAAAAATCTATATTATTTTAATATAGAAGATGATCCTAAGACTTTTGAGGAAGCTGTAAATTCTCATGATGTTGCTTTCTGGAAATAAGCAATTAATGATGAGATTGATTCCATAATGGGAAATAATACATGGATTTTGACTAATCCACCAAATGGCTGTAAACCAATAGGCTGCAAATGGATTTTCAAAAAGAAAATGAAAGTTGATGGTTCAATCGACAAATTTAAGGACAGGCTTGTCGCACAAGGCTTTAACCAAAAAGAAGGAGTTGGCTTCTTTGACACTTATGCGCCAGTGGCAAGGATTGCTACTATTAGATTGTTAATTGTCATTTCGGCTATACACAATCTAGTAATTCATCAAATGGATGTTAAGACTGCATTCTTAAATGGTGAATTAGAGGAGGAGGTTTACATGAAGCAACCAGAAAGTTTCGTGGTTGCAGGACAAGAGCATAAAGTTTGCAAATTAATTAAGTCACTCTATGGCTTAAAACAGGCCCCTAAGCAATGGCATGATCAGTTTGATCAAGTGGTGCTAGCTAATTGGTACAGAATAAATCAGTGTGATAAATGCATCTACAGTAAATTTAATTACCAAGGACAAGGGGTTATTATTTGCTTGTATGTAGATGACATGTTGATTTTTGGAACTAGTCTGGAAAAGGTTAAGGAAACTAAAGAGTTTCTTAGTTCCAGTTTCTCCATGAAAGATTTGGGAGAAGCAGAAGTTATTCTTGGAATAAGAATAACTAAAGTACAGGATGGTGTTAGATTGACACAATCTCATTATATTGAGAAAGTGTTAAAAAGATTTAATCACTTGACTGGTTCTCCAGTTTCTACTCCTATGGATCCTTCATTGAAATTAATTCCAAATGAAGGTGATCCAGTTTCACAGTTAGAGTATTCTAAAGTGATAGGACGCCTAATGTATGCAATGATAAGTACTCGTCCCGATATTGCATTTGCAGTAGGGAAGATGAGTAGATACACTAGTAATCCTAGTGCAATGCATTGGATGGCATTAAAAAGAATATTGAAATATTTGAATAAAACTATTAATTATGGCTTAGTATATTCTAAAGATATTTCCATCCTGGAAGGATATTCTGATGCTAGTTGGATATCAAATCAGGAAGATTATTCCTCAACTAGTGGATGGGTTTTTCTGCTTGGAGGAGGTGAAATTTCCTGGGCTTCTCAAAAGCAAAGTTGCATTTCAGATTCAACTATGGCATCTGAATTTATTGCATTAGCTTCTGCATGCAAAGAAGCTGAGTGGCTAAGGAATTTAATTATGGAAATTCCAGTTTGGCCAAAACCGATGTCACCAATTTTGGTATATTGTGATAGCGCTACTACACTGGCCAAAGCATATAACAACGTTTATAATGGCAAGTCAAGGCACATAGGCATGCGACATAGCTATGTGCGGGAGCTCCTAATTAATGGTGTTGTAGCACTTGACTTTGTACGGTCCCGGTTCAATTTAGCGGATCCGTTTACTAAAGCCTTGGCAAGGGACATGGTGCTAAAAACATCGGAAGGGATAGGTTTAAAACCCGCGTCTAGTCGAGAGGTGAAGGAAAGCTCAACTCACGCCTAAGTTATCACGTTAGGTCTTGAGTTCAATGTTGATGAGTACTTCATTAATTGGCTGCAAGTACTAAATAAAAGGTATCCCTAAAGTAAGTACTTGGTCTGCACTGTTGTAGGGATGAGATTTACTCTTAACTAATCTTTTGAGAAAATGCTTGGTGCAGGGCATGAATTAAAAGATTAGCCTATGTGAACATGAGGTGTGGCCGCTTCAAAGAGCTTTGGGTTTTGGCTTGGATATGTTCATGAAAGGATACAGACACATGGCTTTTAATAGTGTCAAGTTTATTGAGTTGTTGTGACTGTAAAACTTGTGTGTATTTTACCTACATTTTTTCAAAGTGACTGCGTGATTCAAGGTTCGTCCATCACTGCAATCCGAATTGATGTATCGCGTATTATACTAAGTGAAAGTTCAATCTTTAAGACACTTTCATTTATGCATGAGTTTTGGATTTTCTTGGTACAGTATTAATTTTTACTATATAAATAGAGGAGGATTGTTGGATATTTATATAGTAATGGAGATTAATGTTTCAGATGTCTACCATGCAAGCTTAAATAACATTTGGAGTTGTGGAATAGTAAATATTATTTAGTTTGGTAGCGATGATTTGGGATGCGTCTCGAGAGGTGCGCGAGAGGTTGTGCGAGAGGTCGGTCCGTGGAAGTTCAACACGACATGAATTTTCCATGGTTTGCTTAGCAGCAATATCTCGCAGGTTTAAATAAATATGTTGATGTACCTCTCGAATATGATGATGATGTACCTCTCGAAGGCATGAACCTTTATTAGGCATGCACCTCTCGAAGTGATATCTGGCTAAGCAAAAACACTTGCATGGAAATTGGGTTATGTCTCGCATAAGGTTATGCGTACTTTTACTGCCCATCATTATAAATATATTACATGACATATTTGCATGGATAAAATGCATTAAAAGTCATTAATATATATTTATATTGCTTGTTAATTTACGTAAGACTATTATTACATACGTTGATTTCTTTAAATCCCAAAATCAGATATATTTCATATTTATCTTGGGAAGTTGGCTTTAAAACTGATATAAACTTCCAGTAACTGCTTCTAACAGTTAGAATTTATCTCTATAAATTCTAGGAGTGTCATCTGATCAAATACGCAATTTATTTGCATGATATCTTGATATATCACAGTACAATAACTCTCCAGGAAGTTCTTATCAAAGCAACCTAAGAACTTTATTTCATCTTCTTGTATCCCATAAGATTTAATCTTGATACCTCGTTGCTTTTAAAGAGGAAAGATTAAAAGCTTATAGGAAAGTGATATCACGCCTGAAGATCTCATTCCTCTCCTATTTTCTCCTATTGTCCGAATTTCTCCAACAACTTGCTCGGGCAGATCAGTTCTTTGCCATTCAATGCACCCGTGAAGATTTGAAAGTGCCGACGACCTTCATCAGTATGGAAGGACCAGCACTCCATTGGCTCCGTTGGCTTCAATAGCAACATCCATCTCTCACGTGGAATCAATTTACAACATAACTTTTGGAATAATTCGGTGGTGAACTCCCTGGCCTCCGGTCGAACAATTAGCCGCACTTTGCCTAACTAGTACTGTAGACGACTTTGCAAATATATTTCGAGCTCATGTTGCCCAAATTCCTGGTTTAGCGCCTCAAATTCAACTAGGGTTGTTTCTCAATGGACTTAAGCCCGCAATCCGTGTGCGCCTCCGACCAAACGATGTGACAGACTTACGTATAGCGATAAGTGTAACACCCCAATTTTCACATCTTGGATTTATTTCAAAATCCTTAATAATACATTGCGGATGCATCTAACCAGCAGAAAATTGGGTGTTACCGCCACGCTTAGGTATCTCTCCTATACCCAAACGTTAAGGCTAAACTTACAACATCAAACAACCACATCAACATCCAACTTAATACAACTGGGTATTCCTCAAAATAATAAATCTTCCAGGGTGTCTATTCTTCCATCCTATTCATGTTCACCTGCAAAATCATTTTAAACACAAAAACAAAGGGGTGTATATCCCAAAATTAGCATAAGCTAAGTAAGTTCCATTTCACCCCGTAAAATATAGGCTTGGGTTTTATGATTTTCAACAATCATATTCTTTCCAAAATTGTATATATATATATATATCATTTGTCTCATAATCTTCATAAAATATTTTCCCAAAATACATGTGGAGATATCATTTTCCAAAATAACATATTTGTCAAGGAGGATTAGATAGCAATAAAAAAAAACCAATACTCCACCAATAGGACCGCAGCCCTAGATTCTCATCTCAATAGCAAATAGAACCGCAGCTCTAGTGCTCATAATAATCTAGACCGCAGCCCAAGATTCTCATATATTTTCCAAAAAAGGTTTGTGAGATTTCCGGCTCACCCCGGCAGCAAGTATTCTTATCCTCCAAGACTAAATATGTACATATAATTTCCAAAATATATCATTTCCTCATGATAAATATCTTCTTCAAAAATATATAATTTCTCAAAACACATTTTTCTCCACAATAATTCACTCCATAAGAATACATCATTCTTCATAGGAATGTACATATACTAAAATTCCAAGCCAAGCATTTACTCAACACACGGGTTTGACCCGTAAAAATCCATTCTCGATAATTCGGGAATCCACACACATATTATGCAATGAACTTGTGATCACATGAACATTCTTATGCACATAATTTTGTAAAACACGTAGTTTTGTTATCATAGCATACCATATATGAATATACATATATATGGGGTAAATAATAATTTTAGTGAACATGAAATCTTACCCTTGAAGATCAAAACTCTTATCAACACTTAATTCTTTCACCAAAATCCCTAGGCAAAATATACCACCATAACAATAATTTAGGAATTCTTAACTTCTAGTTAGGTTCTAGGGAAGAAAACAAAGCTTTTGAACCGATTAAAATTGAAATTTACCGAATAGGTGATGATCTTGATGAAGAAATTGGCTATGGAAGCTCTTTGAACTCAAGGAAGAATGAAGATGAAAATGAGATCTATTTTCTCTCTCTTTCCTTCACTATTTCGGTCACAAGAGAGGAAGAAATGAGGGAAAATAAAATGCAAACTTATATATTATCCCTTATAAGACTTGGAGACTAAGCTTATCCCTTGCAAGACTTATCCAACTCATCTTAATTAATATATATCCACATGGTCATTAATGTGACACTTGTCACAATCTTGTGGTGGGTAAGGGAAAATATCTTCTTTTGGACTGTTCGGGATTAAAACAGATGAATTCTCGGTAGAAACTAATTTAATTCAAATAATTTTCGAAACCAAAAATTTACTCCAGACTGAAACTTAAAATTGGGCTAGGTTCAGTACACCGCGAAATTTCACGATGTACGATCAAAAACAAATTTTTGCTGCTATGGGCTAATTTAATTAAATAGGAAATTCAAGAATAATAGTATGGTGTCTAATAATTCATTTCCTAGGATAATCGAGTCCGAATACCAGCTCCTAAAATTCTTACGGTTCGTGACCGGTACGTAGATCGTAGCTTAATAACAACTATACTCACTTATAAAAATTCTTTTGAAATATCTGAAGATCATAACTTATGAATGTCAACGCCTTAGGATAAAATAATAATGTTAGGAAAATACGGGGTATTACAATAAGGGTTGCTCGTGCTGTGGAACGAGAATTGGACTTCCTCTCTTCTGGTCGTATTCCTGGGCGAATGGCTGATGAAGATGACAATTCCTATAAAAAGAAGACTTCTGATGGGTTTGGATGGTCTTCTAGGCCTAGTAAACAAAATTCAGCCCATTATTCAGCCTTATGTACCTACTAATCCTACGCCCAAATCATTATCAAACAACCCTCACCAATCACAAAAAAATCACAGCCCTTCATATTATTCCAGTCGCATTCTTCCGCTACTCCTATTCGCAATTCCAGTATGAACACACCACAAAAGTAAGTTCGCCAATACTCCCACCGCGAGTATATTGATATGAGAACCAAAGGTCTTTGCTTTCGTTGTCAGCAACCATACAGTCCTATGTATGTATGTCCAAATAAGTCACTACCAACACTCCTTGCTGCAGAAGATGAGGGGGATGGTGCGGGCGACGAATCAGATGACTGGGAACGCATTGACTCCGAGCACTCGCAACCCGTGAAGATTTGAAAGTGCAATATTCATTTTTTGACCTTCCGTTGACAGCCCTAGGAGGAATCGACGGTCCAAAAACCATGAAGTTTAGAGGCCAAGTTGCAAGTACAGAGGTCATCATTATGATGGACAGCGGTGCTAGCCACAACTTCATCTCCCATCGATTGTCCAGCAAGTTGCAGTATCCATTAGAACCCACACAACAGTTTGGAGTCAAGTTCGGAGACGGTCGTCGGGTTGAATCCAAAGGAAAATATTCACAGTTATCAGTTAATTTGGGTCCGGTCACAATGACGCTGGATTGCTTTGTCTTCCCATTGGGCGGTGTTGATATGATCCTTGGCGTCGCATGGCTTGAAACTCTGGGAAATATCAAGGCAAATTGGGCAAGAATGACTATGACTTTCAAAGTTGGGGATCGCCTTATACAACTTAGTGGTGACCCGTCCCCGTCTCGACTTCCTGTCTCTATCAATGCATTAGAAAACCCAAACGATGTTGATTTCAGTTGCATATTGTGGGAAATTACAGCTTTGCCTTCATCAAACCATGAGGCTAGAGAGATTTCTAGTTCACAACACTCTCAACTCAGTGTGTTATTGCAGCAGCACTGCCAAGTTTTTGGTGAACTGAAGGATTTACCTCCTTCTTGGACTAACGATCATCAGATTGTTTTAAAGACAGGGAGAACTCCAGTAAATGTTAAGCCTTACCGCTATGGTTATTATCAGAAAGACGAAATCGAACGACTAGTTGGTGAAATGCTTGCAGCAGGAATTATCAAACCTAGTTCCAGTCCATTTTCCAGCCCAGTGTTATTGGTGAAGAAGAAAGATGGTAGTTGGCGATTTTTTGTTGACTACCAGGAGCTTAATAAGGTAAAGGTAGCAAACAAATACCCAATTCCAGTCATACAAGAGATGCTAGATGAACTTCATGGTGCTCAATACTTCTCCAAAATTGATCTCCATTCTGGATACCATCAGATTCGGGTTGCAACACAAGATGTGGCTAAAACTGCTTTCCGAACGCACTCCGGGCACTATGAATTTTTAGTAATGACCTTTAGGTTGACAAATGCACCAGCCACCTTTCAAGCCATTATGAATGATATCTTTCGTCCCCTCCTTCACCAGTTTGTGTTGGTATTTTTCGACGATATACTAATATATAGCACTACTTGAGAAGACCACTTGAATCATTTGTCGTTGGTGCTAGGAATACTATCTTCCCACCAGTTGAACGCAAATGAAAAGAAATGCCAATTTGGCCGGACAACAGTAGAATACTTGGGACATATTGTTTCTCAATATGGGGTGGCTATGGATCCAGCAAAAATATCCTGCGTACTACGTTGGCCTCAACCCAAGTCCACAAAGGCTGTTCGGGGATTCTTGGATCTCAAAGGCAATTAGCGTTGTTTCATACAAAACTATGTGAAAATAGCTCAGCCGTTGACTGCACTTCTCAAGAAGGATATGGCGGACAAATTTCATTGGCCTAAAGAGGCGCAAATTGCCTTTGATGCGTTGAAGGTTGCTGTGACTTCTGCACCGGTCCTAGCAACACCAGATTTTTCACAAACCTTCATTATTGAGTGTGATGCTTTTGGGACTGGTGTGGGTCCTATTCTTATTCAAGAAGCACGTCCGATCGCATTCTTTAGCAAAGCCCTCTCGAGTAGAACCTTGGCAAAATCAGCCTGTGAGAAGGAATTGATGGCACTGGTTTTAGCCATTCAACATTTGAGACCATATCTTGGAGGAAGAAAGTTTGTGGTTCGCACCGATCATAGTAGTTTACGCCATCTCTTGCAACAGAGTTACCACCCCATCGCAACAAAATTGGGTTGCCAAGTTGATGGGTTATGACTTTGAGATCACTTACAAGCCGGGTAAAACAAACAAGGCAACTGATGCTTTATCCAGACAACATGAAGAGTTAGAGTTCTTAGCAATATCCTTACCTTTTTGGTTGGATTGTGATGTCGTAGCTGCCGAAATTTCACGGGATGCCAATTTAAAACTCATTATGGATCGACTGGAGCAGGACCCTACTAGCCAACCACCATTTCAGCTTGTTAATGGGCGATTGTTTTACAAAGGGCGCACCGGCTACCTTGCCGTGGATACTGAAACTATTGGAGGAATTCCATTCTACACCAACAGGAGGTCACTCGGGAGCTTATCGCACTTACCGTAGATTGGCTGCGAGTGTATATTGGCAAGTAATGATGAGACGTGTCCAGTAGTTTATAGCAAAATGCCTCAGTTGCCAGAAAAATAAATATGACACCTTAGCCCCTGCTGGTTTACTCCACCCGTTACCTATACCATCAGCGACTTGGGAAGATATTGCTATGGATTTCATCACCGGACTACCTCAATCAAATGGGCTGGATTGCATATGGGTGATAATAGATCGCTTCACTAAATATGCCCAGTTTGTGGGGCTAAGACACCCGTTCATCGCCAAATCTCTTGCTAACATCTTTATGAAGGAGATTGTTCGCCTACACGGAGTACCACAATCTATAGTAAGTGATCGAGACTCGGTATTCTTAAGCAATTTCTGGAAGAAATTCTTTGCCAAGCTCGGAACTAAGCTGCGAATGAGCAGACAGATGGACAGACAGAGGTCCTTAATCGCTGTCTGGAACAATATTTGCGATGCTTTGCTTCTGAACAACCCAAATAATGGGGAAGATATCTTCATTGGGCCGAGTATTGGTACAATACTTCGTTTCAAGGGGCTGTCAGTATGTCACCCTTTCTTGCCGTATATGGGCGACCCCCTCCAACTCTGCATCAGTACTTACCAGGAGAGTTCAAGGTGGCAGTAGTGGCTGAGGAACACATTGATAGAAACGAGCTTCTAAGACAACTTCATTACAATTTGGAGTAGGCACAGACCGTATGACAAAGGTGGCAAATACTAAACGGCGCAATATGGAGTTCGAGGAAGGTGACAACGTCCTACTAAAACTTCGGTCGCATCGCCAATCATCAGTACAACGTCGCATATACCAGAAACTCGCTCTAAGGTACTATGGACCATACACTATTAAGAAGAAACTAAGTGCAGTAGCTTACAAACTAGCACTTCCAATTTCAGCGAGAATACATCCAGTGTTTCATGTGTCACAACTTAGGCATGTCATAGGCCACCACCCTGCAATCACCGAGCTTCCAGCAGACATGGCAATAGAAGAACAAGGGTATATTCCGAAGGATATTCTAGGTACTCGACTCAAGAATGGGGTTGTAACACCCCGTAAATTCGTTCAAGCCTTTCGATTCATTAATTAATTCCTTGGGCAATTTAATTATTCTAATTGGGCTAATTCTTTCAATTTAATATATATACACTTATATATATATATATATATTCATGAGCCTAATTTAATTATTCTAATCAAGAGCCCAATTAATTGAATTATTCTTGTAAGGGATTTTTATTCAATTTGGATCCTTACAATAGTTGTAATTAAATATTCCTACAAGCCCAACTTATTGATCTTATATTATATAATGTTCCTAAGACATTTCTATGGGCTTCCTTGATTCTAATTCCTATATTAATTATAAGGGGTGAATTCATTAGCCCAATTTGCTAATCTTGTATATATATAATTAATTCTTGTAGCCATCATATTATATACTTAAGCCCAACTCATATTAAAGTCTTACACCCTAAATATTGTATGTATTCTTAGTATATATTTTAGAAGATCAAAACCCCTAAAAGTTTTCACTCCTCTTCCTCCCTCCCTATCACTTACACGCCATTTTCCATTCCTCTTGCACCAAAATTTGATCTCCATTTCCCTACAAGTTTTCAAGTAAAGATTGCTCTTTTATGTTTGCTTAGGAGTGGGTAAGTTCATCTAGCTAAGAATCCATCTTGTATTTTGTGTTTTTGATAGTCTTTTAAGCATATTCTTATAATGTTCTTTTGGGGTTCTTTGGGTAAAAGATGATCAAGGTGAAGGTGGGGCTTTGTGATCTTGCTTAGGGCTTGTTGGAGTTGGAGAAAGCTACTCAAGGTAACCACTATGTCCATCAAAACTATTTTTATTCACTCCTAATCTATATGATGTTCTTGGTGTTGGAAATCCTGAAAATTCCTTGTGATTAGCCTATTTTGTTGAATCTATTTGTTGGATTTCATCTTGATCTTTTGCCTAGTGTTGTATGATCATTGATGGTTTGGATTTCCATGTTTTTGGCCTCTAATTTGGATGAAATGTTGATGTATTTGGTCTGATTTTACCCTCTGGAAACAATTTCTTCGTGTCTGCTTTGCATTCTGGAACTGGGAGTTGAAGTTGACCTTGCGGAGGTCCTCGGCGGTACAATGTAACCCGCCGGGGAGTTCCGCAAGGCCAAGACGGTTGGGTTGAACGGGAGATGGTGTTCCGTTGAGGAGGACCGCCTCCTTCTTGCGGAGGAGTGCGGCGGAGGGCTGAGATCCGTTGATGTGTTCCGCAAGGTCTCTAGGAATCTGCTTCCAGAGACTGTTTTGTGATGTTGTTGTCTGTTGTTTCTCCTTTGTTTCTGATCATGGTTGGATTGTTTTGTGGAGTATTTTGCCATGTCCTTGGAGTATTCATCCATGCCTTTCGTTGGGTATTTATTACCTTGTCTTGGAGATTATTCATGTCTTTAGCTTCCCTTTTGGTACTCTTGGTCTATTGATTCTTGATATTCATATTACCTGGGAGTTTGTTTGTGTTCATAGATGAGATGAACACTTTGTTTGGTTGTTTTGGGCTGAGGTTGGAGTATGAGTATGTGATGTTGGTTTGTTGGTATCATTGGAGTTTGTTGGGTGAGCTATATGTGCTACTATTGTTTGTATTCGGGTTCATTACCCCTGTGATTGGGTTCATTACCCCCGTGATTGGGTCGATGACCCCTGTGATTGGACTTAGGTCCCTGTGACTGGACTACGGTCCCTGTGATTGGGCTCATTACCCCGTGATTGGGTTCATTACCCCCGTGATTGGGTCGATTCACCCCTGTGATTGGACTTCGGTCCCTGTGATTGGGTTTTTACCCCTGTGTACTCGGCTTTTGTTTGGGGTCGGGTTCGATACGATGATTGGTGTGAGGTTTGGTGGTTGGTGTTGGGTTTTCCTTTTGGTTCTTTGGTTATGAGTCCTTGTTTATTCTGTTGATATCTCGTTGTTCTCAATTATGATTGATTGTTCCTTATGATTGTGTTCAGTTGGTATCTCGTTTGTGGATTCGTTATATATATATATATTCCTTGTTGGATATTGGCTTCGTTTGGATGAGTCTTGGTTCGTGATTCGTTCAGTTTATCATTGTTGAGTATCCGATTTGAACTATTGAACAGTTTGTTGGTGTTTATATTCTATATGGGTGTGTAAACCTATTTACAAACTTATATGTATATCTATACTTCCTTGCGGGTGTGAATGGTGGTTACTTAGCAGTCTTTTGCTAATGGTTCTTTGTGTGTTTTCCAGGTTTGCCTTAAAGTCTTTGCGTGAGCGCGATAGAGATACACCCGTATGAGGAGGCTTAGATAGTGGTTATGTTTTTAGATTTATGCTTTGGCCTGTGAGCCATTTGAGACTTTATAAACTCTTGACTAGTGTTTGGATGTTTTGAGACTTGACTTGAAGATTATCGTTTATACAGTTCAGCTTTTATGGTTAGCCTGTGCATCTAGGCTGTGTTATCTTACCCAGATGTGGCATGACGCCCCTTAGGTTTTAAATTCGCTTCCGCTATGTTCTGTTTGGTTGAGTTAGGCAGCTGTTGTGTTGAGATTTTATCTATCTCAGCCTGTGTGAGGTTGGGGGTGTCACAGGGGTGCCACAAGTTTTGGTGCAGTGGGAAAATCTACCCCAGGATGACGCAACTTGGATGGATAATTCAAATTTTCTAGGTCAGTTTCCTCACTCTAGCCTTGTGGACAAGGCTACTTCAGGAGCGGGTGGCAATGATAACGCACCAAACCAGTGGATTGTTTACTCAAGGAGAAAGAAAGGAAATCAAGACATAAAGGGAAAGGGAAATCAATCCTCCAATCAAGTAGCAGAATTCCAAAATACAAACAAGGCATAAGTCAAGGGATTGCAGCAAAGAATCAGGAAAGGATATTATGCAGTTTACTTTTTTATAACAAATATGAGATTATAAATAGGGAGTCTTCCTTAGAATTTAGCAGGCAATAGTAATTCGAAAATAAAAGCTAGTATAGCTGGGCAAGAACCATTTCTTGCTGGAGGATATTTTATATATCCTTGTTTCTTGTTTCTTTTTAAATTCAATTCTCCTTTGTTCCTTCCTCAAAGCTCTTATCTCTAACACCTACACACCATGGAAGTTACAGCCTTCAAGGATATAAGAATGCTTATACTTCTTGACTTTCTTGCATAACTATTAATAAGAGAAGAAAAAGAGACAGCTTGCAATTTCTCAATCATAATGAAGTCCTGCACAAAGAACAAGAAGCCATTAAAAAAGTAACTTACAAAGAAATTTTCTACATAGTACAAACTAGCTAGGAGGTTGCAACATCTATTTGAAATTAGTTAGCAGAGAGGATAACCTTGTAAGAACATGAAATAACTTACCCGAGAACTAGGGTCAAAGATAATCCATTTGGCATCCTGATAATTATGTAATTTCAGGATGAAATCCTCTAGCCCTGCCTCGCATGCTTCTTGAAAACATCATGTTAATATCATCTACTTTTGGAATACTCCAGGAACAGAAGTTGAATTCTGAACTCAAATTGTGAGTAAGGGAAAACTCAAAACTCGCATCAATTTCCACACCAGGGAAACATTGAGGATGAGTCTCTTAAGACTTTGGCTTGAGATATTGTACTTACTTGGTAAGTAACGAGCAGACACCTTCAATACTGGAATGGTAATAAATATAGACCGAAGGCGTTCCAAATCCATTCCAATAACACCCTCCAAGTATATCTCTCTCAGATTTGTGCAACCGGTCACATCAACAGCACATGCAGCATTTTCGTATGCATATGAAAATGTATAAAGACTCGGCACATTAATTTCAACCCTCTCAAACTCGTTGTTGCTTCTCAAAAAAAAATATTTTAACTGAGATTTACATGAAATACATAGAGAGCTCCCTTCAACTTTGCACAAAGAAATTGATAAGTGTTTCATCTTAGGGCAAGCACACACTAGCAAATTGTCACCTGCATGACGAAAGAGAGAGCTTCTCTAGGTTTGGGAGGTCAATATGAACAAAGCAATTTTCCTCAAAGGTACAACGAGACAAATCCAAAACCGCAAGTGCCCTTGCAACAAATACTTTGTCAGGAACAGAGTAAGTAACAGGGCGTGTCAATACCAACCCCCGAGTATCAACAATATTCCGCACTAGCTTTGAAACGCCTAACTTTGGTGTCAAAGTCTTCACTTCTAACCTTGTTCTAATTTCTATACAGACTTCTTTTATGAAGGAATTCTCTACGCGATCCAAGAAAGGATGCTCTGGATTTCTACCTGATTATCCAAGTATTGATAAAGGTATTCATCGTTTTCATTTTCCAACAAACAGAAATTCAGATTAGGGTAAATGAACCAAATGTTATTCCAATACTTGGATAAAACGCAAGTACGACATATTCCTTTGAAGGAAGGAATGACAATATATGATGAATCAACGATTCAGGAAGCCTCAAGAAGTCGTCCGCCATAAGAAGTCGTCCGCCATCTCGGTCTGCCTCCCAAGTTTATGCTAAGCAACATATGTTAGAATAATTATCATTGTTATTATATTATTCATTATTATTTTTCTATGCCTCATAAATATTTCTTCATATTTAATAATGATAATAATTCTTTTATTGGTTAGATAATATAAGGAGCAGTTTCAACTGCTCAGATAACCATCTCACGTTGATGGAACTGTGAGATGGTTTTATCAACTTCTCAGGGACTCTGGTCCTCCCCGAACCTTCTGAAAATAAACTAAGATCCTCTCTCCATCAAAGTTCTTAGGCTAAGGGAAAACTCAAGGTCTGGAGGGAGAAATCAAGTCTCCATTGAAGCATTTGCAAAACCATGGAGCCAGGTATGTTGTTTAAACGCTAATTCAGTATATGTGAAAATCATATGTTCCTAAGGTCCTGTATGCTTAAGTTTTGTCTTACATTTTGGTATCAGAGCCAGATTTAGAACATATGTTTTTTCATATAGAATGATACAATAGACCGTTTTTTTTCTCGTACTGTTGATGCATGTACACTGCTTTGTACGAAGATGTTTTGCTATATGTAATATGTAGGCATCACTGCAATTCCTATGCTTAAGTTTGAGAAAACATGTAGCTTGCGCATGAACATTCCTATGCTTAAGTTTTATCTAGCTTTTTCTCATTCACTGCAATTCATTCGCATGTTACTTTCATATATATATATAATGATGATATACATGATTCATCATATTGGATTGTAAAGCCTACATTTTGTATGGTTTGCATATGTATATATGTAACACCCCAATTTTCAACTCTTACATTTATTACAAAATCCGTAATAAAACGCTGCGAAAGCTTACATCTTATCAGCAGAAAACTGGGTGCTACCGCCACACCTAGAGTGAATTCTATCACCTCTTTGACAACCTCTACTCTAAGTGCACAGGCTAAACTTCTAACATCAATATACAACATCAACATCAAACTTAATACATATGGAAATAATTCTTTTAGGGTGTCTATTCTAGGATAGAGTAGACCTCAACCTGTACCTCCATCCTATTCAGAGCTCATCGGGCTACAAGGGCCCACGCTACACTGCATCTGATAAGGAAAACAGATCGAAGTGTAGTTAGCACGACGGCTAAGTAAGGGAATCCGTTGTCACTTAAAAGTAGACAAAGGTTTGAAAACATAAATACTTTGGAAGTTCGTAAAGTTTTTACCCATGATTTGAAAATCTACCTGCAACCAAATGATTCATAGATAGTATAGTAGCGTATACACGTTAAATCATGTAAAGCTTTTCTCAAATAAGAATAATGGCATAACTGCCGCTCAAAATCATTTTCATGTCTTTCAGACGAATTTGCAAACCTTCTCATTTCCAGGAATTTCATCATTTTCACGATACACGCGTGAATTTTCACAACCATACTTGACATCTTTACAATATCTCATTTCTTAGACATCACTCGACTAGTTTCTTGGAACTAGTATCACATATCTCATCATAGTCATTGATTCAACCATTACTTGTGAAAACTCGACTTAGTTTCATTTCAAAGTATGAGGCCTTATAGGAAATGTTGAATATTCCTTGTCGTTGACCGATTGAACCTGGAACATGGGCTTGCGGTCATTACCCAAGTTCTCTTCTCGGTCCCTTGGACGATGGTTCATTAGAATGACCCCTAGTGTGGCCCCGCCTAGGTCCATTAAAATGACACCAATCCGGAGACGACGGAGTCAATACGCTTAAGCGTGCACACCCCCACAGTCTAGCCATACATGAGTGACGTAGAGACTCGGCGAATAGACTTCGCCTAAGTACGAATACAACCGTACATATTTCAATGACAACCTTCGGTAATTATAGCCCGAGGTAAAAAGACAACAAGGTCCTCGTAACTCCTTGAAACTAAGGTTTTATTCATTTTAACGTCATTTTCTCATCATTCCAGTAAGGTACACACTCACTAAAAATGGTATTTTCCTTTTTAAAATAAGGTTTTGACAACCTGCATAACAAAATAGCATACGTTTTTCAACGTAAGTTTTCATAAACATTTTTAGTAGCCAAGGGCTTTTCAAGCATAGCTCAAGTACGAGCAAAATTTGGAAGAAACACAGTTGAGAAAATACCGAACACAAGCTGGTCACTCATCGGATACATATATATTTTCTACTAACACTACATATATACATTCCCAATACTTATTCCTTATCATGAATCTCAGTTCATCTTACAATCCAATCATCATCGGTGATCCATAATCATGGTTCCACCATTAATTAATAATAGATAGTTGTCCTTGTCACTATCGTCATCAACAACTTCCACTATCATTAACACCATTATAACTTAAGGAAATCACACATCTATAATCGATACTTAGTCACCCATAATCCAACAATTAACCTTAATCACTCTTAAGCATTAATTATTGTCATTAGTAACTACTAACCTTGTAATCCATCATCGACGACAAGTCAACAACATTATAACATCATTATCAAGTCCTCGAAAGCATTAACACCATTATTAACCATAATCCATAATTATCCATTAATCTAAACCATTAATTCATAATCACCAATTCATAACTCATGTACCATAATTATAGCATTATATATCACCACCATAATTATAATTCAACATCTTAGCTCAACAACATAATGACATCACCATCATCAATAACGTTATCCATCATTCCATCGTCCTCATTTAATTCCATCATTAATCCAATCTTTAATCATAATCCTTATAAGCTCATAATCTTCATAACTTTCCTTATTTATTAATAAGAATAATAGTTCCTAATCACCATTTTAATCACTAATCACCACCCTTAACCATAATTCATAATTGATTTCCACCTTAAATCAATAAACCATAACCCATATGCATAATTACCCTCATTAGTCTTAACCCATCAATATTGTAATCCTTACTTATTTATGATGCCCATAACTCATATTTAGTCCACAATTTCTCACCTTCAACAACTTACCCATCTATACATAACATAAATCTTTAGTCCTTAGTCTAACATTATCCTCATCACTAGGCTTCAACGTGAACCAAATCACCATAATTAATCATTAAGTACTCTTAATCATCACCTTAATCCACCATCATTAATTAACAAAATTCATTATTGCCCATAAATCACCATTAAAACTTTAAGTACCCCTTAAATCCATCGTTAATATACTCATAAGCTATTAATCATCCAAGAACCACCATCTCATAATCTATTTGCCAACATCCATATTCATAACAACTTTAACAACACCATTAATGAGAACTCACCAACACAACATTTTGTACATATATATTATGTAAAATACAATTACATATATATTATACATACCACATGTACATAACAATTTTACTTAGATCTCATCATATTTCAACCAAACAATCAATTATCCAATTTCAAGTGACTAAACCGACTTAAGGGATTCCTTACCTTCCGGGAGTGTACTAATACCGTAGGATGAATCTTGTGTCTTTTCCCCAAAATTTCACCTTAAAACCCTAAGATTCCACCAACAACATAACACAATATTTAAGAAATCTTAACTTAGATTCATGTTCTAGGAGGAAAAATAAAGCTATTTACCGAATATAATTGAAGTTTTACCGAATAGTTTGAGAGATCTATGAAGAACTTGGTTATGGAAGCTAGCTTTAATGGAGGAAAAATGGTGAAGATTACTCTCTCTCTCTCTCTCTCTCAATAAATTTCCACTACTACGGGCTAATTTAATTGAATAGGAAATTCAAGCTTAATAGTATGGTGCCTAATAATCCATTTCTTAGGAAATCCGAGCTGAAAATTCGTCCTTAAAAATTTTACGGTTCGTGACCGGTACGTAGGTTCGCAGCTTAATAACAACTATACTCACCTATAAAAATCCTTTTGAAGTATCGGGAGATCATAACTCATGTATGTCAATACCTTAGGATAAAATAATAATGTTAATAAAATACGGGGTATTACAATATATGCCCAGGTGCCAGGTTTCCATAAGTGCATTCACATGTTAATCCATATATTTGGTCATTTGCCTTTTATAGTAATTGGATCATCATATATCTCCCAGATACGTAGAAATATGTATGTATAGGGGGAGGAGTATGTAGGCAGTACGTAGCGTCTAAGGCAGAAATATGTATGCATGGGGAAAACTGATAGAGGTATAGTGCATGTTTAAATGAGGCAGTAATTGTTTATGGTCATCTCTGCCCAGAATTGTCCAGTGACCATACATTGCTTTTCATATATACTGTCAATATGATGTATTATGCAAATGGCTTCTCATTCTTGAATTACGAATGCATTGAAACTTTTGCATAATTACATTTTAGCCTTTTTAGCCATTTGCATATTATTATTGAATTACGTATTATTCCGCTTTAATTTTCTGATATTGTTTATTATAGTATAATTATTTGATATCCAATTATGATTATTTGTTAGTCACCAAAGTGACCAAATTATAAAGTTTCATAGATATCAAATTTAAATAAAAAAATTCAATTACCCATGATTATGTGATGCTTTTAATGAAATGACATGATTTTATTTTTCCATTATACTGGGTAAATTGAAGTTTAATAATTATGAAATATTTAAGAGTCGCCCAAAGGTTGATCATATTTCATAATTATAAACATAATAGCGTTAAATTATTTATATTCGATTGAATTGTTTAGCATATCCAAAGATAGCAAACAAATTATTTGAAAATTGTAATAATTGAGCATCGTTATGTTTAATGTTATACGTTGTTGGATCACCCAAAGGAGACCTTCAATGTATTTAATTGTTTATGAGTATGTTAGTTAAATGTATTTACTTTGTGTTAATGTAGAATTAATGTCTAAGTATTTTATATGTATTGCAACATTAAGTTGTGTTTCAATGCTTTCGCAAGTTGCGTCTATTGTAAAGTTTAATGGGCTGAATTTTGCTGAGTGGCATGAACAAATTCAGTTTCACCTCGGTGTTCTGGATCTTGATCTAGCACTCTTGACTGACAAGCCCGCTGTTATTGATGATAATAGCAGTGCTGATGATGTAGCCTTCCATCACGCATGGGAAAGGTTAAATAGACTCAGCATAATGCTTATACGAATGACACTTGAAAGCAACATCAAGTCAACAATTCCCAAATTTAACAGTGCTAAAGATTTGTTGAAACATGTGGAGAAAAATCACTTTCTGAATGTGCTGATAAGGCCCTAGCAGGCACACTTATGGGTAAACTGACCACCATGAAATTCGATGGTTTGCGTTCCATGCATGAGCATGTTACTGAGATGTTAACCTTAGCAGCAAAATTAAGGTCCATGGAAATGGAAGTGAGTGATACTTTCCTTGTTCAATTTATTTTAAACTCTTTGCCTCACGAGTATGAGACATTCCAAGTGAATTATAATTCCATTAAAGATAAGTGGAATGTGCTCGAATTGCATAAAATGCTAAATCAAGAGGAAAGAAGGCTTAAGGGACAAGGGATTCACTCAGTTAATCTTATGAGTCAGTCAAGGGCTGGTAAAAATTTTGGAAAGAAGAATCAGAAGGGTAAGAAATGACCAATGAAGACTAATGAGTCCTCTTCTCAAATCCACAAAAAGGAACATAAGAATGACAAGTGTCATTTCTGCAAGAAATTTGGACATTTTCAGAAAGATTGCCTTAAGCGTAAGGCATGGTTCGAAAAGAAAGGTATAAATTTTATATCAGTATGTTTCGAATCAAATTTAACTGAAGTTCCTTATAATACTTGGTGGATTGATTTTGGTTCCACTACTCATGTTTCGAATACTATGCAGGGATTCCTTATGACCCAAACCATAAAGCCAAATGAAAGATTTGTGTTCATGGGGAACAGGGTAAAAGCTCCAGTAGAAGCGATTGGAACTTATCGTTTAATTTTAGATACTGGACATCATTTAAATTTTTTTGAGACTCTTTATGTTCCTTCAGTTTCTAGGAATTTAATTTCTTTGTCAAAACTGGATCTGTTGGTTTTTCCTTAAAGTTTGGAAATGGATGTTTTAGTTTGTTCAAACAAAATCACTTTATTGGTTCTGGTATACTTTCTAATGATTTGTACAAATTAAATCTTGACAATCTTTTTGCTGAAACTCTTTTAACCCTGCATCATAGTATTGGAACTAAACGAAGTTTAGTTGATGAAAGATCAGCTTACTTGTGGCATAAACGTTTAGGTCACATATCCAAGGAAAGGATTCAAAGACTTGTAAAGAATGAAATTCTTCCTGAATTGGATTTTACTGATCTCAGTATTTGTGTGGATTGTATTAAAGGAAAGCATTCAAATCACACAAATAAGAATGCAGCCACAAGAAGTACACAGCTCCTTGAAATAATACACACTGATATATGTGGACCTTTTGATGTTCCAACTTTCGGAAAAGAAAAATATTTCATCACATTTATTGATGATTTTTCACGTTATGGTTATGTCTATTTGTTGCATGAACAATCTCAATCAATAAATGCCTTAGAGGTATTTGTGGAAGAGGTTGAAAGACAATTAGACAGAAAGGTGAAAATTATAAGATCTAATAGGGGTGGTGAATATTATGGGAAATATAATGAAAGTGGACAATGTCCTGGTCCATTTGCTAAATTTCTTGAAAAACGTGGTATTTGTGCTCAATACACAATGCCCGGAACACCGCAACAAAATGGTGTTGCAGAAAGGCGTAATCGAACCTTAATGGAAATGGTTAGGAGCATGATGAGTTATTCTTCTTTACCCTTGTCATTGTGGACATATGCTTTAAAAACCGCCGCTTAGTTATTAAACAGGATTCCTAGCAAGGCAGTTTCAAAAACACCTTTTGAACTGTGGACTGGAAGGAAACCCAGTTTAAGGCACCTTCATGTTTGGGGATGCCCGGCGGAGATCAGTTTAAGGCACCTTCATGTTTGGGGATGCCCGGCGGAGATAAGTTTAAGGCACCTTCATGTTTGGGGATGCCCGGCGGAGATACGCATTTATAATCCACATGAAAAGAAATGCCCGGCGGAGATACGCATTTATAATCCACATGAAAAGAAACTCCCGGCGGAGATACGCATTTATAATCCACATGAAAAGAAACTAGACTCAAGAACAACTAGTGGATTTTTCATTGGTTATCCAGATAAATGTAAAGGGTATAGATTTTATTGTCCTAGCCATACTACAAGAATTGTTGAAACTGGAAATGCCAAGTTCATTGAGAATGATAACATAAGTGGGAGTGCTGAACCACGAAAAGTGGAACTTAAAGAAGTTACGGTGCAAGATTCTCCAATAACTTCTTCTCAATTTGTTGTTCCTGTGCGTCAAATTACTTTACCTGGGGTTACTCAGATTGTTCATCCTGCAACGAATGAACAATTTATTGACTTACCTGAACAACAAATTAATGATCAACCACTCCATGATGAAGTTAATAGTGAACCCACGAATGATATTCCTACAGAAGTGGCATTAAGAAGATCTCAAAGACAAAGGTGATCTACTATATCTGATGATTATATGGTTTATCTTCAAGAATCAGATTTCGATATTGGAATCGATAAAGATCCAGTTTCATTTTCACAAGCTATAAATAGTCCTAATTCTTCAAAATGGGTCGAAGCCATGAAAGATGAGTTAAAATCGATGGAACATAATGAAGTATGGAATCTTGTTGAATTGCCTGAAGGTTGTAAGCCAGTTGGCTGTAAATGGGTTTTTAAGACCAAACACGACTCAAATGGCAATATCGAACGGTACAAGGCCAGACTTGTTGCCAAAGGTTTTACTCAGAAAGATGGTATTGATTTCAATGAAACATTTTCAAAGGTTTAGAATAATTATGGCACTAGTAGCTCATTATGACTTAGAGCTACATCAAATGGATGTGAAAACAGCCTTTCTGAATGGGAATTTAGAAGAAGAAATTTACATGAACCAACCTGAGGGTTTTTCAATTGAAGGAAAGGAACACATAGTGTGAAAACTTAACAGATCGATATACGGACTTAGACAAGCTTCTCGACAATGGTATCTTAAGTTTAACGATACTGTAATGTCCTTTGGATTTAAGGAAAACACTGTTGATCAGTATATATATCTGAAGGTCAGTGGGAGCAAGTTTATATTTTTGATTCTGTATGTCGATGATATTTTGCTTGCTACTAATGATCTTCGTTTAATGCATGAGACCAAGATGTTTCTTTCTAAGAACTTTGAAATGAAAGATATGGGTGAGGCATCCTTTGTGATTGGAATTGAAATATTCCGTAATAGATCACAAGGAATGTTAGGATTGTCTCAGAAAGCATATATTGAAAAAGTCTTATAAAGATTTAGAATGGAAAAGTGCTATGCATCTGTTGCTCCAATTCAGAAGGAAGATAAGTACAGTCTTATGCAATGCCCTAAGAATGAATTGGAGCGAAAGGAAATGGAAAATATTCCTTATGCATCTGTCGTTGGGAGTTTGATGTATGCTCAAACATGTACCCGACCAGACATTAGCTTTGCTGTCGGGATGCTTGGTAGATATCAAAGCAATCCTGGTATGGATCACTGGAAGGCTGCAAAGAAGGTGTTGAGATACTTACAAGGCACAAAGGAGTACATGCTTACTTATAAGCGGTCCGATCGCCTTGAGGTGATAAGATACATGGATTCAGATTTTGCCGGGTGTTTGGAAACAAGGAAGTCCACATTTGGATATCTGTTCCTTTTAGCCGAGGGGGCAATCTCTTGGAAAAGTGCGAAGCAGACTGTCATTGCTGCATCCACTATGGAAGCTGAGTTTGTGGCAGGTTTTATGGCCACAAATCATGGGTTGTGGCTGCGGAATTTTATTTCAGGACTTGGAATTGTCGACAGTATTGCCAAGCCGTTGAAAATTTATTGTGATAATGCCGCAGCAGTCTTCTTTTCTAAAAATGACAAGTATACAAGTGGTGCTAAACATATTGATTTGAAGTATCTTGCCGTTAAAGAAGATGTTCGGGAACGAAGAGTATCAATTAACACATTAGCACTAGATTAATGATTGCAGACCCATTAACTAAAGCCTTGCCACCAAAGGCATTTAATGAGCATGTTGAGAGAATGGGTGTTATTGAAAACAGTTAACATTATGTTAAGGTTTGTATTTTTGGTATTTTTGATACTTGGAGCTCAATATAATATTGTTCTTGTATTAAGTATCCTGTTTAGTTTTGAAGTATATATACATGAATGTTTTATGTCAATATGAACAGGATTTTTCTGTGACAAAGACATTATCGTGGACCATCATGAAAATTATTATTATGAGTCTTATTATGTTTGAAATTAATATTGTGATACATGGAAGGGACTGCGTTAAATTAGTAACGTATTACCGCCATGATTCTTATTAGTTTCTAACTGAATGATAACTTATGTCTTGACCAATGTAACGAAGGAATTAGCTTATACTATGCATATTATGTTCAAGTTCATTATTAAGTTTATGATTTATGAGCCAAGTGGGAGAATGTTAGAATAATTATCATTGTTATTATATTATTCATTATTATTTTTCTATGGCTCATAAATATTTATTTATATTTAATAATGATAATAATTCTTTTATTGGTTAGATAATATAAGGAGCAGTTTCAACTGCTCAGATAACCATCTCACGTTGATGGAACTGTGAGATGGTTTTATCAACTTCTCAGGGACTCTGGTCCTCTCCCCAACCTTCTGAAAATAAACTAAGATCCTCTCTCCATCAGAGTTCTTAGGCTAAGGGAAAGCTCAAGGTCTGGAGGGAGAAATCAAGTCTCCATTGAAGCATCTGCAAAACCATGGAGCCAGGTATGTTGTTTATACGCTAATTAAGTATATGTGAAAATCATATGTTCCTAAGGTCCTGTATGCTTAAGTTTTATCTTACAACATACACTAGCACGAAAAGCGGAGTAGAAATCCAAAAGAAGTACCTGAATGTTCCGCACAAGAACTCTAATCCGTCATATGGAGTTCAAGGCGACATAAATTTTGAATTATGAAATCAAGCGAATTTTGTGTTCGTGAATTGTATTTGTTTACATAGTAATAACACAAGGTTTTAGGGTTTTTAATGGATGATGATAGAAAACCTCTACCCTGTTCCACATTGTACTATGAACCCTGGTCCGAAACAATGTCCTTTCGAATGTTAGTGGACGGTGGACGCGAATGACTTTAGGAAATACACAGAATGACTTGAGAGAATACACAGAATATTGACACTACACAGTAATCATCCTCCTAACATTTGAATACACAAAACACGCCACAACCTATGTTTAACTACCCCTAACATGAATGTCTACAATACACAGAATGTTTCAAAGAATACATAGAATATTAACACAAATACACAAACCGGCCAAAACGGGAAACGTGATTTTCAAAAAAAAATAAACCGTTAATTAAAATGGCCAAAACAACGTCGTTTCGGTACGGGGTGCACAATGCATTGTGCACTATGGTCCACGCTATAAATTCCCTCAAGGATAAAGGCAAATTATATCACGCACCTGGTCCACCAAAATACTTTTAAATGGATGTTTTGAATTTATTTACAGAGACATAATTTACTAATTAAAGACATATAATATCTTAATTGCATACACATAATTTCTGAATCAATGCCTACAATGCAAGATGGGTCATAGTCTATGCGGTTGTTATACCATGAACCATGGACAATATATTTATCAAATGAAATTGTAATTGAATTAAATTGATACTTTAGTTGTGTTGAAATGAAACTGAATAATATGTCTCACATATTGAATGTATATTGTCAAATAGAAGTTTAGTTAGAGAGAAATGATATTTTTGTTTTGCTTAAATGAAACTAGAATATGTAAAAAAAGAAACTAATTAATAACATGTCTCACATATTGAGTGTATGTTGTCAAATGAAGTTGTAGTTATATTGTAATGAAACTACATTGTATATAAAATGAAACTCAATAACAATTTTACATATTTGAGTGCATATTGTCCAATGAAATCGTAGTTGAATTAGAATTATAATTTAGTGGTTTTGTAATAAGACTTCAGTGTGTATAAAATGGAATTGAATAACATGTCTAACTGTAATAATACTATTGTATGTACAATGGCGAATGAAATTGTAGTTGAAATAAAATGAAACTGTAGTTATGCTGAAATAAAACTAGCTGTAATGTATATAAAATGAAACTGAATATGTTATATAAGCAGAGCTAATTACGCAGAATAGATGTCGTTTCTTTTCAGTAAAAGAAACGACATCGTTTTGGACCATGGTCCACAGTAAAATTGTGCCTAGTCTATGATAAAGATTTCAATCTTAGCCTGAACCACAATAGCTAGCCCGATAAAACCCAAAAAAAAAAAAAAAAAAAAAAAAAGACCTGAGCCAAATAAAAAAAAAATAGCACAATAAGTCCAGAACCAATAAGCCCAATGAGTCAAATGGCTAGCTCGTAATTTAGTGGGATAGCCGCTAGCCTGATAACCCGAACTACTTAAAGGTTATTCTTTATTTTAGAAATGATGTAAATGATAGCATACATAGATTTTATATGAAAGCTCATCTTCATTATTTTTTTAAATAAATTTTAAAATAAAATTTTAATAAATATATTACAAAATAAATAATTTTTTAATAATAAACAATTAAACTTAAAAACTTACTACAAATATTATATTATAGTGTAAGTATATTAATCAATTTTGGTTAGATTTTAAAGATTAAAGTTTAGATTGATTAAATGATGTTAACATTTATATTAATTACTGTAAATGTGTCAGTTTAAAATATAATTATAATTTATTTAAAACTACTAATATAATTTATATGGAATATTTTTACTTTACAATAATAATATTTTTAAGTTATCAAGTTTATAAAATGTAGAGTTTATAAATTTACATAATCTACATAATAAATAAACTTTATACTAACTATTTAATTATATTAATATTTATATAAAGTGACAATTAATCTTATTAATTAATATGTGTAATAAACATAATCGGGGTGTTTGGCAAACGGCTGATAGCTTATAGCTGATAGTTGGTTGGTTTAGCTAGTAGCTGATGGCTGATTGCGTTAACTGGTTTGACCAGCTGGTTGTATTAGCTGGTTATAAAAAACTGTTTGGTAAATTAGCTGTTTACTAGTAGCTAATTGGATGTAAAATGACATTTAAGGGTATTATTATTATTATTATAAAATAACAAACATACCACCCATTTAAAAGTAAATCCCATTGATTTTAAAGGATAAAATAGTCAATATACCCATTGTTCCCAACAAGCTGATACAAAAAGCTACATTCATTAGCTTTTCAATTTTCAGCTTATTGGCCCAATAAGCCAAGACCAATAAGTCATTTACCAAACACTTCAAAATAGCTTATTGGTTAGACAAAAAGCTAAACTTGGTCAAATAAGCTAAAATTTAACTTATAAGCTGTAACACCCCAATTTCTGCTCCGACAACTATTACAATATGCGTAATATAACGCTGCGGAAGCTTATACATCATATCAACAGAAAACCGGGTGCTACCGCCACACTTAGAGTGAAGCCTATCACCTCTTTGATAAAACTTCCACTCTAAGTGCACAGGCTAAAAGAAACACACTCAACATCAACACCCCAAACATCAAAATATAATATTCTAGGCATATATATTAATATCAAAAGGTATTTATAAGAATTTGCCCGACGGCTGTTATTTACAAACTTCGGGTCCTCCACTGCCCTAACAGACTAGAGCCAGCCAAAACTAAGGCTACGAAAAGATATATATACACAAAAAGAGAAAACCATCCAAAAACTTCCCAACTCTGGCCCTCTAATCCAAACTTCAGTACACCGGTGTGGTGTACGTGCCCCAAACGAGGTGCCACTCTCCCTCGAACCACATGATGTGATTGAGGAAGCGACACTCGACTAACATCATTGACCACTCGTCACGAAAATCTCGTGGGTCGGAGTCCCACGGACACGGGTAGCGGACAATGAACTCGATAGGGTCAGAACCGGGAATAAGCTCTATGGGGTAGTACCCATACTGAGCATTTAACTCATCTACTAAGTCCAAAAAGGAATAAGGATTGACTGGGCTGACTGGGGTTGCTGGAGTATAGTCAGGGGACGCTGGAGTATAGTCTGGAGAGCTTTGAGAATCGGGTGGAGAATAGGGGTCTCTGTCCGGCGTGTCATGCAAAGTCTGACCAACAAAAGTAGGTCCCGGGCAAACATGATCAGGAGTGTTTGCCGGGCTACAGGATCCTTCACTGGATGACATCTGAAATGACGTACACGGTGAAGTGTAATTAGCACAACGGCTAAGTAAGGTAATCCATTTGTCACTTCCATCAGATAAAAGTTTTGACAAATAATTCATAAAGGTAAATACACATTACCAAATATGGTGTCCATGCCTTTCATTACTGCAATCAACAATTAATGCCATATAATCACAAGCATATAATGAGTATATAAGTCACAACACATTTCCTTATCAAACTTCCTAGTTCATCAAACTAGGTTGCCTTTGANAATATTCCCAAAGCTCCAAAAACACCATATTTCAACTAAAATCAATTATCCAAATTCAAGTGACTAATTCCAACTTAAGGGAATTCCTTACCTTGTAAAGGATTTCTAACACCTTAGGAAGCAATTTTGGATCCTTTCCCCAATTTTCACCTTAAAACCTAGGTTCAAAATCAACACCATAACATCATGTATCAAGAAATTAAACATAGATTCATAACCTAGGAAGGATTACAAGGCTTTCTACCGAATAAAATCGCAAACTTACCGAATAGTTTGAAGGCTTGTGTGGGGATTTGGCTATGGAAGCTTGAAGCTTAAGGAAGAAGAAGATGAAGATGAAGAAGATGAACTCTCCCCTTTCTCTCTTGTATTTTCAGCCAAGGAGGACAAGAGTGGACAAGAAGAACAAAACATGTCTTGGACAATTCTTATTTTTGAGGGGAATGTTTTTATGGAAGAAAGAAATGGAATAAAATAATGGAGTATTTTTAAACTTATCAGTTGGGGTCCAAACAGATAAAGTTTCGGTAGAAAAATAATTTATATAGGAATAATTTTGAAACCAAAAATTTATCCCAGACCGAAACTTGAAATTGGGCTAGGTTCGGTACACCGCGGAATTTTAGCGATGCACGATCAAAATAAATCTTTTACTGTTATGGGCTGATTTAATTGAATGGGAAATTCAATATTAATAATATGGTATCTAATAATCCATTTCCTACGATAATCGGGTCCGAATACTAGTTCCTAAAATTTTACGGTTCGTGACCGGCACGAACGATCGCAACTTAATAACAACTATACCTCCGTATAAAAATTCCCTTGACACATCGGGAGATCATCTTATGAATGTCATAGCCTAAAGATATATTTTCCGACCCTTAGACTTATCGGAAAGACGAGGGGTTACATAAGCCAATAACCAAACACCCCCAATATGACTACGTTTTAATGTTATATATATATATATATATATATATATATATATATAGAGAGAGAGAGAGAGAGAGAGAGAGAAAGAGAGAGAGGATCAAGTGAAAAAAAAAAAACTTAGCTGAGAAATAGGATGTTATCTCAATTCTTCATTCAGTTTAGATCAACATTCAGAATGAAGCAACTTAAAAAAATGCAGTGGCATTATGGTAATTTTGTGTAAGTTTTTTTTTTTACTTTCTAGTACACATTGTCCCTTCTTCTAGAGCACATTGTTATGCCTTCCAAAGCACAATGTTGTGCCTTCGTAGTGAATATTGTTTGCCTTAGAATTCATATTGTTGAGCCTTCGTGATTACATTGTTTAGCCTTCTAGAGAACATTGTTGTGTCTTCTTGTTTTTAGATCATAGGTGTTATATACATACATACATATACATATATATATATATATATATATATATATATATATATATATATATATTAAATTGCATCTGATCATGAATGATTCACTAATTACTAATCTTAATTGAATATTGTGATCTTTTATGATTTGTATTGAACATCATGCATTAAATTTAGCATTTTCAATAGTTGTTTCATATTTTTATACTTACAGTGCACATTTTTGCCTTTCCAGACTTCTAGTGCACATAGTCTTTTCTTCTAGAGCACATTGTTGTGCCTTTCAGGGCATTTTTTTTTTAAATCATAGATGGCGAACTTTTTTTTTAAAAGATCAATTAATCTTGATTACTAATTACTAATTTGAGTTGAATATTGTTTGCTTGTTTATTACTTATGGTCATTTATGATTTGTGTTGACGATCCTATATTAAATTTAATTTTTTCAATAATTGTTTCACATCTTTAATTGTACCTCTAGTGCGTATTTTTTGCCTTACAGTGCACATTCTCCCTTTTTTCCAAAGCACATTGTTGAAGTTCGTAGGTGGCGAATTTTTTTATTTTACTTTTTTTGTGATCTAAGACTGAGATTCATTGTCATTTTTCACCTATGGCTTTCTTCTCACCCGAACCTCTTTATATATATATATATATATATATATATATATATAGGGGCACACTCTAATGAGAGCGGTCGCCTAGGAAAGAAATCAGAACCATTCACAGCCGTCCACGTGTCCAGATCAACGAATCTGATGTAATTTTAAAAAAAATAACGTGGTGGCATTTTCATAAATAACTCGAACTTTGGTGCAAGTAAGTGTGCTATAAGTACAACTAGCTGTACACCTTTACAAGTGAAAAAGTACAAGTAAAATCACTTACAAGTGCATCTATTTTCACTTACATGTGCAAGTAATTTACCTTGTTAACAATCGTGAACATATGTGCAGCTAATTATAGCGTTAGGTGCAACTAGTTACAACGTTAGGTGCACTTAGTATTGATGCTCAGTGTACATTTTACTTGCACCTGTAATACATTTTACATGCACTTATTATACATTTTACTTTTACTTGGTGTATTACATGAAATTGCTACTTGCATTTGTAATACATTTTACTTGCACTTCGATGTTCAATTATTTACGAAAATGCTACCGCGTGTTTTTAAAAAATTATTGTTTCTCATCCGCTAGATCTTGACACATGAACGGGTGTCATGCGTTCTGAGTTTTCTCCTAGGCGCACCGTTCTCATTTGAACACTATCATATATATATATATAGAGGGTTGCACTCTCGTGCGAACTCTCGCCCAGGTAGGAAATGAGAACGCTCCACAATCGTCCACGTGTTCAGATCAACGAATCAGATGCAATTTTAAAAAAATGACGCGGTGGCATTTTCGTAAATAACTGGAACTTTTGTGCACCTAGTTTCACTTACAATTGCACCTAGTTTCACTTAAAAGTGCACCTAGTTTCACTTACAAGTGCACCTATTTTCGCACATATTTTCACTTACAAGTGCGAGTAATTTACCTTGTTAATATTCATACACCTATTTTCGCAAATATTTTCACTTACAAATGCAAGTAATTTACCTTGTTAATATTCATGCACCTGGGTGCAACCTAGGTGCACCTAGTTTTAACATAGGTTGCACCTAGTTATGACATTAGGTGCACCTAGTTATAACATTAGGTGCACTTAGTATTAATGCTCACTGTACAATTCACTTGCGTCTGTAATACATTTTACTTGCATCTGCAATACATTTTACTTGCACTTGTGCAAGTAATTTACTTTGTTAACATTCATGCACCTGGTTGCAACCTATGTGCACCTAGTTATAACATTAACTGCACCTAGTTATAATAACATTAGGTGCACTTAGTATTGATGCTCATTGTACAATTTACTTGCACTTGTAATACATTTTACTTGCACGTGTGCACCTATTTTCACTTGCAGATGCAAGTAATTTACCTTGTTAACATTTATGCACCTGGGTGCACCTATGTGCACCTAGTTATAACATTACATGCACCTAGTTATAACGTTATGTGCAACTACATTCCAGACACGTGGCGCGCTGTGATTCGTCCGCAATTCTCTCTTGGGCGGCAAGTACGCACCTGAACGCGATCCTCTATATATATATATATATATATATATATATATATATATATATATATATCTATATATATATATATATATATATCTATATATATATATATATATATATCTATATATATATATATATATATATCTATATATATATATATATATATATCTATATATATATATATATATATATCTATATATATATATATATATATATCTATATATATATATATATATATATCTATATATATATATATATATATATCTATATATATATATATATATATATCTATATATATATATATATATATATCTATATATATATATATATATATATATATATATATATATATATATATATAGATATATATATATATGTATATATATATATATATATATATATATATATATATAGGTATATGTATATATATATAGGTATATATATATATGTATATATATATAGGTATATATATATATATATACATATATATATACATGTATATATATACCTATATATATATACATATATATATATATATATATATAGGTATATGTATATATATATATTGGTAAAGTATATACGCACTGTAATAGTCAAAGTACGGTCAAATACACTTTATTAATTCAATAGGTAAAGAATAGCCGGGTTAATATAATAGTGGGTTAGAGGTTCCCGAGCAAAATGGGCTATTTATGAGCAAATAGCCAAAAGTCCTTTCCCTACCATTTAATGATGTATATATAGGGTGTTAGGGGATAAGCACCGGCCTGGGTAGGAGTGGTTCGGGCTAGACACTCGACCCGGTCGGACGCCCCATAATATGCTCATGTTGAGGGCTGATGTCACGGTGATGTTAGCGACGAATGTTGGCTCGCGGACAGGCGTCAAGCGGGGGGATCCTCTCAGGATTAGCGCTAGGGTTTTGAGACCCGAAGCGTCACCTTCATCCCACGCTTCCGATAAATTGCGAGTCTTGCAGCGATTCTTGCTTTACGCTTTCACGATATCATAGACCAGAGCCCTCCGTTTT
Source organism: Ipomoea triloba (assembly GCF_003576645.1). Lineage (NCBI taxonomy): Eukaryota > Viridiplantae > Streptophyta > Magnoliopsida > Solanales > Convolvulaceae > Ipomoea > Ipomoea triloba. The sequence goes on from NC_044917.1 coordinate 17,772,318, forward strand.
GACATCAGTACTGCGTTTGCTCGGATTGACCTTTGCTACTCGCCTTTCTGATGAACGCCCACTTTTACAGGTATCCTCTCTTTTCGCTTTCTCTACTTCTTATTGTTAATTAGCTTGGGCTCAGGCATAATTCTTTAATCTCCGAGCCGTCGTAATTTTGAGATGTCTTCCCTTGCGTTCAAGGTGAAGATATGTCCAACTCTGACAACCAAAATATTTCTACCCAATGCTATAGCGGCTCAATCGAGGTGGGCTCTTTCACAGTCTCTTCCTACGACTCTTTATCAACGCAATCGAGACGTATTCTGACTAACCCACTAGGCCCTTCCGATCATCTGATGATGACCTGGTCAATCGGTCGAACCTTGCTGCTGCCGAAGTTGTGTCATAGCCCCACCGGTAACTGAAGAGGCGGGGACTTCTAGTCGGGGTAAATCTCCCTGAACCGCTCACCGATCTATAAACTTGCTAGCCAATCTTCCGATCGATTCTACCCCTCCCGCGTCGATTAGGAGGAAGTTCCTAAACAACAATGACTTGAGGCAACATACTAGTCTCCTTACCCGGGCCGAGGTCGATGAGGCTTCCGCCCTTCTAACCAGCCAAGTTAAATTCAACGTCCGCCGCTCGCTAGCAAATATAGTCGAAAGGATGCAAGGGGATTATCTCGGGGTCCACTTCGACTCCCTTAAGGCCCTGCTCACATTCCCATTCCATCCCTTCATTTTGGGATTCAACAAATACTATGGGGTCTTCCCTAGGCAGATAAGCCCCAATGGGCACCAGATCTTGGCCTGCTTTCCACATATTTGCGGTTGGCACGGCCTCTTGATAAGTCTCCGAGATACCTGAAGGGATGTAATTTAGTGGGAGGTGAAGGTGAAGCTGGTAAAACGAAGAGTCAAGACTCCTCGAGTGTCGTGTCTCTCAAGGATGGCGAATGGGAACCGAATATGTGTGGCATTTAGGAAGTTGAAAGGTAAGAGTTACAAGAATCAAAGGTGGAGGATTTGTTCATGGGTGGTTTGAAGGTAAAAAGGGATAGAAAATACAAAAGATGAAAGGAAGGGGTGCATGCCAAAGTTAAACCAAAGGATTGATTATCGTAGGTAGCTTGGAATTGGGTTTCGGGATTGATCTAGGGAGTCACGGTCTTTGTATTGAGTGGCGTCACACTCAAACTCTCAATCCTCATTCGGTTGAGGCATTTTATCGAACACCTAGCCTACCACTCCTCTCGGATCTCATCCTTTCGGATTAAGAGCGGAGATATAGATGAGTTGGGCTCGTGAGAGGCCGCTATCGCGCACACTCTCACTTCCACTCGGTTTACTAACTACCCCGGCCGGAAATAGAAGCAAAGATTGAACAACATCATCCATACAAAACATCAATCATACTCCCACAATACCAAGATCATAAGATATAATATATGTATTAATCCATAGATCAACAAGGGCACACACACCCAACTACTCTATTCTAACATGCTAAACATAAATAGAAGCAATATAAACAAAGCAAGAAAGTAAAGATTCAAACTTTATATTAAAAGAAGAATGTTACCTAAAGGAAGCTTTAAATCTACATCATCATCTTCATCCTAATCTACTCTAATCTAAGGAGGAGTATTGGAATTCCTCCCCAAAGGGGAAGAATTTGGAAAAGAAAACTAAGATCTAAATTATGGGGTGCCTCCTCCTCCTCCAAAGTTCTGAAATAAGGAGCCTTATATAGGGGGAACAAAATAGGGGCAAGATAGACAATTTTCGCGCAGCATATTTTAGGGCTGATACAGGGGTCTCGACGCGTCGAGCCCCGAAGGAATTTTCCGAAAAAAGCTACGGCACGTTCTCGACGCGTCGAGCCAGGGGCTCGACGCATCGAGTCCCTGAAGACTCTTTTCCGCGTTTTTCCCACACGCGTAGTGGAGGTCGTGGGGGGTTACTGGAATGTTTCCACGCCCCTCCACACGCGTGTGAGGCTTCGTGGGAGGCTCCTGCTTCATGGTTTCTCCATTTTTTGCTCCGTTATGGCCTTAGGTCCTCCGTTTGGCTGTAAAATAGCTAAAAAGCATCTTCCAAGCTCTTGTTAGCGGTTTTGGTCACATTCGAGTCTTAACGTATGATATTCTTATGAAAGGGGTACTAAACCATACAATTATAGCCCTTAAATGACCCCTAAAATGAGCTATTCTTGGTGCTTATCAAAGTTTCCACACTTAAACCTTGTTTGTCCTCAAGCAAGCATACTTTTCTAAACACTATTCATATAAGCACCAAGGATAGTTTGTTCTCTCATTGTCAATTGATCAAGCGATGTGTAGGTGTTTGGAGTTGAGTGGGTGAAATCCCCTATACTATCTACCAAGACCACTAAACTCATGCCGACCAAATGTAAGAAATATGCTAAGGAAGTTAAGTCTCAGGAGATAGATATAACATAAAAAGTTTTGTTCACACCTTCAAGCATGCAAGTGACAATAAGGTTTCACCTTGTATTTTGTAAGGGCCTCCAGCCGATCCGACTAGTGGGAACGATGTTCACCCCTTAGCCAATTTCCAGCCTAACGCCAAAGCCCCTTTACGTTAAAATAAGTGAGGGCAGGGACATGGACCGCTCATCGCCATGGCTTGGGCGATCACTCTATTTTCTCACCTCCTAGGATAACGTCATCGGGCTACCCGACTTCACATGGAGATCCATGTTTTTTCGAAGACAGTGCAATGGGTGCCCGAATCCTAGCGAGGCGGCTCACCTCCTCTTAATTTTCTCTTCTCCTAGGAACATTTTAAGTGGACAACCGACTCTAGATATAGCATTCGAAGACTATGGTTGAACACTTCCTAGCGAGAAGGCTTTCCTCAAATTTTATCTCTGGGAGTGGCCTTTTGCCTTTATACTTTTCACCATATCAACCCCTCATGCCTTTTTCTAGAGATTAAGGATTGTTTTCACTCAAAGCTCACTTAGGCTCTCCTTTTGCCCCATGTCCTGCTAAGATTAATTCAATTTCCGGGCTTCGCAATTTTTATCTTTCTAAAACTCAAGGGGTTTACACTCCCACTTCGAGAGATCCTTGACTGAGGTCCAAACAAAATACAAGGTGAAGGCATGCAAGCATTCATCAAAAATTTTCATTTTTGGTCAAATTGTGCAAATTGGTGCAAAGTGTAACTTCCAAAGCATATTTAAGACATTCAAATATGGCACAAGGTTAGGAGTCCTCCTAGATAGTATTGGCAATAACACGCCCTCTAGTTCCTATACCTTATCACTTAATTAATCAATTATTTCAAGAAACATAAATCATTTCCACACTTAAAAGTGAACATCGTCCTCGATGTTTCCATTAGGAATAGGGGAAAAAGGATTAGGGTCTTAAAAGATTGTGCATTAAAACATCTTTCCACACTTAAAGAGTGTGCTATGGGCTTCAAATAAATTTTCTAAAAATATTATACCCATTATAACAAAATCATGCGACTCATCCTTTGTGAACCAAGAAAAATATGCTCATAAAAATAGGAAGAAAAGTTAGAATGATATACCATACAATGTGTTTACAGCCTTATTTTCAGCTCGCTGCCCATCTATTTCTTTAAGAATGTCGGCTCATCATCTCCTCGCCCTTTGCTAGTTGCTTAAAAGTTGTGATTATTGGCACGGCCAGACCTGGGAGACTTAGAAAAATTGGATGAAAAGAAAATAATGCACGAAGATCTGTCCAGGACCTGTCCACGCGACTCACACGCGTAGTGGTCCTCGTGGAGCGGCTCTGGAAAGATTCCACGCCTGGCTCCACGCGAGTGAGCAGGCGTGGTCAACAATGCTGATCACCTTCTTCGTCTCCTGGCCTTTGCCTTCCATGTTTGATCTGGTTTAGCTTATTCGTCATGGCTTAGCACCAAAATCACCTGCATTGTTAGCTCAAGCAAGGCTATTCTAAAAAGAAAATTTACTAATAAACGAAAGAAAGAAAGAGTAAACAAGAAATAAAGTTCTAATCTAAGGATAACGTTGGGATTGCCTCCCAAGTGCGCCATAGTTTAACGTCTCCTGGCCAGACGTTGTGTGCTCTATCCTTCGAGGCACACAGATTTTGGGACCTTACCAAGCGTCCCGTGAACTTTTGCTTCAAGGAAGGTCCCAAGATGGGAAACATCCTTGAATACCCACAAGAATAAAGGAAGAACAACATGCATGAATGGAAAATTTTTAAGCTCAAACACCCTCCTTAATTCTTCTAGGATGGTGTTCACTTCTTTTTCCTCATCCTCTCTTCTCCCCCTAAAGATCTTCTCATTTGTTTCAAACCATATCTCCTCACTCCCTTCCTCATTTTCAAATGTAGTCAAGTCTCTCCACTCAACTTTCTCTATAAGATCAAATGTGAGAATCTTATCATTCTCTATCATCCTTTCCTCACTTTCCCTTCTCTCATCTTCCCAAAAATTACTCTCACTCTCACAAGAGTAGAACGAAGCATCATCCCCCTCACTCATCAACTCACTTTCACCCAAGACAAAGGATTCATCTTCTAAAAAGTTAAAGCAATCATACTCATAATTAAACAAAAGAGAATCCTTACAATCATAAGTCAATAAATCAAAATTTTCATGGAATCATCCTCCCGAAATTTGAAGCAATCATAATCACATGTGATGGAAATATTAATGCAAAGGGAGTCATCCACACAAGTGTCAAGGGTGTTTTCAACAAGAGCACAAGCATTTTCAAGAATATTAATGCAAGAAGGATTAAGAATTTTACCACATTTTGGCTCTTCGTCTTCCCACACTACTTCGATGTCCTCATCCTCACTCTCCATCTCTTCCTCGTTTTGATCTTCCAATTCGAAAATTGGAACTTTTTCAAGCACCGGGGCATAACAATCTACGCTCTCTTCAACATCCACCTCTTTGCTAGCATCTTGCTCTTTATCAACCCCTTGTACAATCCTTGGATGGGCTTCCAAAGTGGGGATGTCATCTATGATGGTGGAGTTGGCTCGGGACCCATTGATTTTCATGAGCTCCTCCATCATGGATAAGATCTTCGTTTCAACCTCTTCTAATGGAAGTCCTTCCTCCCGGAGGGTAGCGAGATAGTCTTTCAACTCGCTCTTGATCTCGGCTTTTAGTTTAGTCGTATCCTCCTTGGCCATCCTCGTGAATGCATCAATTTTTGCTTTTAGGATTTCAATTTCATCCTTGGCCGGTGGGATATAATCACAAGGATTCGTATGGGTATTATATGGGAAAGAGGGTGGTGTTTCAAAGGAATGGGCAGTGTTGTTTTCTTGGTGAATTTGTGATGGAGGTGGGTAGTAGGTGTTTAGGTGGGAATTTGGGAATGAATTTGACTCGGGAGTATAGCTTGGGTCGATTGTTCTCATCATTTGTGCAAGCTTACTCTCTATACTTTGGGATATTTCTTTGGAGCTTAATGAGTCAATTTCTTGAAAATTGGGTGATTGTGGAGGGTAATTTTCTTGGAAAGGTGGAGGTGGTATTTCATATGGATGTGGGTGATGATTGGGTGTATGAAATGGATAGTGATATGGAGGTGGTAAATGGTGGTGTGGAAATGGGTAAGGGTATGGAGGTGGGTAGTGGTATGTTGGTGGAGGGTAATTATAGGTGGAATGGGGGTAATAGGGATATGGTTGGGGTGGAGTATTTCTATAGGATTGTCCTCCATGGTGTGGGTAACCATGGGGATTCATGTAAGCACACATTGGCAAGCTTCAATTGATTTTTCAACAAAAATTTCCTGCACAATAGCTTAGCCAACAACAAATATTTGCAACTAAAAGTAGTTGCAAGTGAGCACAAGATATACAAGGCAATATAAGCTCACTTCTCAAACAAGCAACAAAAATAAGAAAACAATATAAACAAAAAGAAAGAAATTCAAGAACTCTTACAAACCTACTTCAAAGATGTCAACACAATTCAAGAACCGTTTGCCATCCCCGGCAACGGCGCCATTTTGAAGGGATGTAATTTAGTGGGAGGTGAAGGTGAAGCTGGTAAAACGAAGAGTCAAGACTCCCCGAGTGTCGTGTCTCTCAAGGATGGCGAATGGGAGCCGAATATGTGTAGCATTTAGGAAGTTGAAAGGTAAGAGTTACAAGAATCAAAGGTGGAGGATTTGTTCATGGGTGGTTTGAAGGTAAAAAGGGATAGAAAATACAAAAGGTAAAAGGAAGGGGTGCATGCCAAAGTTAAACCAAAGGATTGATTATCGTAGGTAGCTCGGAATTGGGTTTCGGGATTGATCTAGGGAGTCACGGTCTTTGTATTGAGTGGTGTCACACTCAAACTCTCAATCCACATTCGGTTGAGGCATTTTATCGAACACCTAGCCTACCACTCCTCTCGGATCTCATCCTTTCGGATTAAGAGCGGAGATATAGATGAGTTGGGCTCGTGAGAGGCCGCTATCGCGCACACTCTCACTTCCACTCGGTTTACTAACTACCCCGGCCGGAAATAGAAGCAAACATTGAACAACATCATCCATACAAAACATCAATCATACTCCCACAATACCAAGATCATAAGATATAATATATGCATTAATCCATAGATCAACAAGGGCACACACACCCAACTACTCTACTCTAACATGCTAAACATAAATAGAAGCAATATAAACAAAGCAAGAAAGTAAAGATTCAAACTTTATATTAAAAGAAGAATGTTACCTAAAGGAAGCTTTAAATCTACATCATCATCTTCATCCTAATCTACTCTAATCTAAGGAGGAGTATTGGAATTCCTCCCCAAAGGGGAAGAATTTGGAAAAGAAAACTAAGATCTAAATTATGGGGTGCCTCCTCCTCCTCCAAAGTTCTGAAATAAGGAACCTTATATAGGGGGAACAAAATAGGGGCAAGATAGACAATTTCCGCGCAGCATATTTTAGGGCTGATACAGGGGTCTCGACGAGTCGAGCCCCGAAGGAATTTTCCGAAAAAAACTACGGCACGTGGTGGAGGTCGTGGGGGGTTACTGGAATGTTTCCACGCCCCTCCACACGCGTGTGAGGCTTCGTGGGAGGCTCCTGCTTCATGGTTTCTCCATTTTCTGCTCCGTTTTGGCCTTAGGTCCTCCGTTTGGCTGTAAAATAGCTAAAAAGCATCTTCCAAGCTCTTGTTAGCGGTTTTGGTCACATTCGAGTCTTAACGCATGATATTCTTATGAAAGGGGTACTAAACCATACAATTATAGCCCTTAAATGACCCCTAAAATGAGCTATTCTTGGTGCTTATCAATACCCTTAAATCAAGCACATATTAGGGTGTTTTATCACGTTTATAGCATCCTTACATGGTGAATTATGCTCATAAATGCTTGAAAATCACTAACCGACACACAAAAGCTACTTTTAGCCTAAAGGAGGTAAAACAGGAGTCCCGGGAGCAAATAGGAGCAAAAGTTGAGCTCAAAGAACGAACCAGGCAAGAACGGAGCCCCGAAGGACCAAACTGGATGGACCACACGCGTGTGAGCGTGCGTGGAAATAATCCAGTAAGCTCCCACGCAACTCACACGCGTGTGGATGGCGTGGAGACGGTGCTGCGCGAATCTCGTCTAGGGTTGCTTTTCGGAGACTATTTAAACCCCCTTTGATGAATTTTCAGAGGAGGATCCCAAAAATTTAGTTTTTCCTTTCTTAGTTTTTTCTTTGGAGAGCTTTCTCCATTTTTCTTAGTTTTTTAGATTAGATCAATCTCCATTGTAGCAAGACAACAAGCTTGGATTGAAGATCTTCTTCTCTCTAGGTGATTTCTATTTCATTTCTATAATTTAGTTATCTTGTTCTTAGATTAAATTGGCTTTTGTGTTGAATTTCATATCATGAGTGGCTAATTTAATCTTGGGATTTGGATTGTGTGATTGAATGTTGCTAGTGTAATGATCATATCTCTATATCTTGGATCTATGAGTTTGTGTTGATGGATTATCTATTCTTGTCTTTTGATTGTTGTGTTGATGAGATCTTGTTTGGATCTGGCCAATCTAGATGAGAGATTGAGCTCTTGACTCTTTCATGTCTTTGATTAGAGTTAGGATTTGAAGCTTTACACAATCAAAGTTCCTATGGACTCCTAGAAAAGAATAGTAGGATAGTGTGTAGCTTATGTGTTTGATAAAATGCCTCTTAGAGCTTTGGATGTTTTAAGGCACTCTTTAGTCAAGAAACCTTAGTACACAAGGATGGAAAAGGTCTAAGACAACACACTCTTGAATAACCAATATCCTAGCAATCCCTATCCATGACGTTAGTCACACTACAATGCAACATACATGAACACTATCCAATCCCTACCCCTTTTACATACTTACAAATCATTTTTACTTTACTCTACTCTCTTGCACTCAAACCAAACCAAATGAACTCTCTTCACTCACAATCCACCCAACATCACACTCAAATCCAATGCATGACCCGATCAAAGTAAACTCCCGAACACTTGACACACCTCCATGTACTTCCTTCGAGACCGACACTCGGGGAGTCACTGACTTTCCGTTTTATCATACAAATATCTTTTGACACTTCACCCTATGCACGCAAGTGTTGTCACCTCCCGAACACTATGGAACTATTCTCATTCATCTTCTCGGTCTGGCCCCGTCCCCTAAGCATGAGGGCGGCGTTTTATGCATGCAGTCTCGGGCTCATCTAAGCACTATCGCCGACTTCTCGGACAACAACAAGGGCTGGAAAGATCGAATCCTATCGATCAAATACCCCTGGCCACTCTCGATTTCGCGCACTTGGGTGACATACATCACAGATCACATATGTCCTGTCAAGACTTGAGCTCTCAATGATGCGGCCGTTAAAATATCGTCTGAGACGTACGTCTATAGGATTTTTTACACCGCCAAGGAGTATGTCGATGCTAACCTCGAGCCCCCTCGGTACGATTTGGACGAGAAGTACATCCCCAAAAGGGTGACCGTGATAGTGGCGGTCTGGCCACTCATGCCTGAATCGAGCTCAACAGGTTTGTTTTCGACAAGCCTACACGCTGAACAGGCTTACCGATGGATCGAACTATATCCCACCAATCAGCATTGCTAATGATGACTAACTCTTATTTTCTATTCCTTCCAGCCTGCCTTTGACAGCCACGCACCCGGCCAGTCTGTGAGGGGATGTAGTGGTCACCCGCTAAGTGGCCAAGAGAGGCAAAGAAAAGTCTCCAATTTGGAGGTCAAGGAGATCGCGCCTCTCAAACGCCACCGTCGGACCAGCCCGGCGTTAGCGACCCTAGTGGTCGATGTACTCTTAAAGCATGGAGACGACCTCCCTACCGCGCTGATCGGCAAGATCTGTGGCGCCGCATTGCCACCCGAGATCACGAGCAGGTGGTCAACCAACCAAGTCGGGGAGATGATAGCTCGGGATTTGATGCAGGTACCTTGCTTTTCTCGTACTCCCGTGTCCCTTCCTATCCGTATCCTGACTTCATAATTACCTTCTCTTCAGATGGCCCACTCGGTGACCGATCTTTTCGTCTGTGCTAGGGAGGGAGACGAGGTGCACTAGAGGGTGATCGTCCCGCTCAAGAAAGCTCTGAGCAAGAGAGAGGCGAAGCTAAAAGATCTGGAATTACAGATAGCGACTGTCGACCAGGCCGTGAAGGCAGCGAATCTCTATGCCGACAACGGCAATTATATCCGCAAGGAGCTCAAATCGGCCGAAGTTTTCCTTAGCGTTTTCTCAAGGACACAGGTCAGTGAAGACCTGATGTATACCTTGGGACCTGGGCTTTCACTATCGGTCGACGGGCCATGCAAGGGGAAGTCCGGGTGGCACTAGAGACAGCTGTCGATGAGGATGATCTCCCCAAGGTCTTAGGCGTTCTCCTAGTCGAGCTTCCAGATCCCGGACTGGAGCCCTTCTCCAGAGAGGCCACCGAGCGACCGACTGATTGAGCCTCTGATCAATAGAAAGGCGTTGAGTAGGCCGCAATGCTTAGATGCGGGAGTTCGGCGCCCTTGTGTCAGGCAAAAATGTTGATTGAGATACTAGCCTTGGGGCTTTTTTATACCTCCAGCCTTTGGGCCTTTTTAATTTATGTGTTTTCTATCATTATTTGCTTCGATTTTTTCTTTTTCTTTGCTTCGCTTAAAGGTCCGGGGACAGCTGATAGACGCCAAAAGTAACTAATTATCTAGAATTAATTAAGTTGATTTCTTGCCAAACAAAGTTTTGAAGGATGCAGCTATGTATTTTCATGTTATTTTGCTAACAAATTACAAAAGAACTTTATATGGTATGTTTTGAAGGATTTCCATAGGATCAATGGCTGAAATCAACCAAGGAAAGCGTGAACGATGTAGGGAAGAACCTATCCACACAGGGACACGCAAAGACCAAGCCAAAAACAACAAAGGAAACGAAAACAGAGAAATTCTCGTCCACAAGCCCCACCACGCGTGTGAGCGTGCGTGGAATTATTCCAGTAAGCATCCATGCCTGCTCACACGCGTGTGGACTGGCGTGGACGGGCACCAGAACCCTGCGCGATATTTTAGTATTTAAGGGACATTTCAGCTAGGAGGGGGAGTCTTTTGTCAATTTTTCACTTCTCATTTTTAGATTAGGGTTAGATAGGATTAGTGAGAGAGGAGAACTCCTTGGAGAAGAGAAACTTGGATCTCCATAGCTTTGGAATCCTCTTGGGTAAACTCTTTCATTATCATTTGATCTCTCTTTGGAATTCTCTCTTGCACTTTCATTTTTCCTAAAGATATTTGCTTTTTACTTTGATCTTGTAAATATGCTTTGCTATTTGAATGAAATGATGTTATTGAAGCCTATGAAGGGCTAGTCCTTAGGATAGGGGCTAGGAAAGATGGAGATTTGGTGTTCATGATCTAAGATTGTTACATGAGTTTGATTTCTTTGGGATTGTTGAAATTGTGTGTATGTTTTAGATGAACTTGTTGGATCGAGGGCCCCGATCTCTTCAAGAGTATAGGATCATCCCTTTGGCGAGATATCGCAAGGGGATGGAGCCCACTACCCACATCTCCCGCTCTCAATCTGAGAAGATGAGATCCGGAGGGAACTTGTAGACAAAGTGTTTGACAAAATTCCCCAACCGACTGAGGATTGGGAGCTTGAGTGTGACGCCACTCAGGACATTGTTCCAAGCTCCTTCAATCATATCTCAATGGAAATCAAATCTCTCCCGTATGCGTTGAACCAATCTCCATGACGTTCTAGCCCCCATCCGCCTTTTATTCTCCTTTACTTCTTAAATCTATCCAACCTTTGCACTCTCACTACTTTACTTCATCAAACTCTACATTTTCTTCTATAGTGTTCTCTAAACAATACAAGATAGGAAACCTACATTCTCTAATTTGCCATCCACGTGAGACACGACACTCGGGGAGTTCAAGACTCTTCGTTTTATCACACCTCATATCACCTACACCTCACCACATATAACTGACACTTCAACAGCGTGACCGGTCACCTTGCTCCCATCGATTAATGTCCGAGGATCGAGTGACCGGGTACCTTGCTCCTATCGATTAAGGTCCGAGGACTACGTAGCCGGGCACCTTGCTCCCAGGATGCGCACCTTGCTCCCATCGATTAAGGTCCGAGGACCGCGTGACTGGGCACCTTACTCCCAGGATAGGCACCTTGCTCCCATCGATTAAGGTCCGATAACCACGTGATCGGGCACCTTGCTCCCGGGATGGGCACCTTGCTCTATCGATTAATGTCCGAGGATCGCGTAACCAAGCACCTTACTTCCGAGATGGGCACCTTGTTCCCATCGATTAAGGTCCGAGAACCGCGTAATCGGACACCTTGCTCCCAGGATGGGCACCTTATTCCTATTGATTAAGGTCCAAGGACAGTGTAACCAGGCACTTTGCTCCCATCGATTAAGGTTCGAGAACCGCGTGTGTTAGCACTGGAAATTCAAATAATGTTATTGGGTCGTGCTGATAATTGGCTATTAAATTAATTGCTTTAATTAATTAAATTGGGGTGATATTTATTTAATTGGGTTAATTAAATGACCCATTGAATAATTAATTGGTCTAATTCAAATTCAAAGGATGGGGTTTGTTAGATTTTCTCTACTCCCCCACCACTATAAATAGTGGTTTCACTTTGAAGATTAAAAGCATTGAAGGCGTTGAAGATGAGAAGACTTCGAAGCTCTGAAGATCTGCATCTCACCGGGAGGACACGCTAGCAATTTATTTGCACCGAGGGGCACGCCTGCAATTTATTTGCACCGGGAGGACACGCCTACAATTTATTTGCACCGGGAGGACACGCCTGCAATTTATTTGCACCGGGAGGACACGCCTGCAATTTATTTGCATCGAGGGGCACGCCTACAATTTATTTGCATCGAGGGGCACGCCTGCAATTTATTTGCACCGAGGGGCACGCCTGCAATATTTGCACCGGGAGGACACGCTTGGGATTTATTTGCACCGGGAGGACACGCCTACAATTTATTTGCACCGGGAGCACGCCTGCAGTATATCTGCACTGAGGAGCACGTCGTTTGAGTACCAAACTCGGCATACGTCCAACTCGGCCTAAGTCCAGTTCAACATACCTTGAACTCGACATACGTCCAACTCGGCCTAAGTCCAGTTCAACATACTTTGAACTCGGCATACATCCGAACTCGGCATAAGTCAGAATAGCTCGGCATACTCCGAACTCGTCCGAACTCGAGATAACTCGGCATAACTTAAAATTGCTCGGCATAACTCGACATACGTCCGAACTCGGCATACTTCCAGTTTGGCATACTCCGAACTCGGCAAAACTCGGCAAAACTCGGCATAGCTCGGCATACTTCGAACTCGGCACAACTCGACATAGCTCGGCATACCTCCAGTTCAGCATACTCTAAACTCGGCCTACTTCCAGTTCGGCATACTCCGAACTCGGCACAACTCGACATAGCTCAGCACAACTCGGCATAACTCGGCATAGCTCGGCATACCTCCAGTTCAGCATACCTAAACTTGTCCTACTTCCAGTTCGGCATACTCCGAACTCGGCATAGCTCAGCACAACTCGGCATAGCTCGGCATACCTCCAGTTCAGCATACTCTAAACTCGTCCTACTTCCAATTCGGCATACCCCGAACTCAGCATAGCTCGGCATAACTCGGCACGCCTCCAGTTCGGCATACTCCGAACTCGGCACAACAAGGCATACTTCCAGTTCAGCATACTCTGAACTCAGCACGCTCCCAATTCGGCATATTCCGAATTCGACACACTTTAAGTCGGCATACTTCTAGTAAAGAATCAGAGGACTTCTATACAGAGATTATACCCCTTTTTCATTTGATACATACTACTTATTGTAACCGATACTTTGAATTTTGAATATATACAAATTCAAGTTTTTCGCGTTTGTAGCGTGACCGAGCACCTTGCTCCCGGGATGGGCACCTTTCTCCTATTGATTAGGTTCGACTAACTTTTGCGACCGGTTTTCAAATCATTATAATATTTCCTATACATTAGGCCTGCTACATCGTCCCATCAATGGTAAAATAATACAAGGTGCTCAGAGATCCAAATTAGGTCGACCGATTTGCGGGTGGTTGGTTCAAGCTTGTAAGTTCCAAGATGAATTACCGCTGTGATGACATATGGTCCTTCCCAGCTTTAGAACGAATTTCCCGGACTCTTGAGGTCGGCTCGCGTTTCTTTCCCTCAGAACATAGTCACAGACCTGAAAGTAGCATGGCCTCACGCACTGGTCGCGGTAGTTTTTAACCTTCTTCTGATATTCGATCATTTTTCGGGCCACCAACTCTCCTTTTTCCTCCAATCCGTCCAACTCAGTGATCATCAGTCGCCCATTACCCTCGAAATTGAATTCTTTCTCCCGGGCTGTAGGGATCCGTGCTTCGATGGGCAAACGGGCTTCCGCTCCATGCACCAAAGCAAACAGTGCCTCTTTGGTACCTTCCTAAGGAGTGGTTCGGTAGGCCCACAAGATATATGGCAGCTCATCCGCCCAATTGTGCCCGGCCGAATATAGTTTCTTCTTCAAGGCATTTAAGATAGTCCGGTTCGCATTCTCAACCTTCCTGTTCCCTTGAGGGTAAGCCACTAACACTGGAACCGACCTGGTACCCATAGTGGCCAGGAAGTCTTTTAAGTATAGGCTTTCGAATTGCCGGCCATTGTCAATCACAAGCTGGACAGGTACTCCAAACCTGGAGGTGACATTTCTCCACACGAACCGGACGCATTACTCTAAGGTAATCGTGGCTAGAGGCTCGGCTTCCACCCATTTTGAAAAGTAGTTTATCGCCACTATTATGAACCTTTTTCGGCCGGGTAGCATCGGGAAGGGGCCTACTATGTCTACCCCCCATCGAGCGAATGGGACCGCCGTGGTGACCGGTTGGTAGAAGGATGTCGATTTCCTATGGTCTTTGCAAACAATTGGCATGATTCACAGGGTCGGGTAAGCTTCTCGCAATCTAATCGGGCCAATGATCGGCTTGCCTGGTGGGCGGAATATAACCCAGAATGGAGTTTTGTCATAACGATGTTCGCCTCGAAACTACTCAAGCTAAGCATCTTATGAGGGGCCCTCCATAAGAATATCTGTATAAGCAGCCTTCCACGACCTGGAACCTGGGGGGCCCGTAACTTTGCCTTTTGGGCTCTAGCCTCATCTTCTAGTAGCCTCCCGGTCTCCAAGTATTCCTTAAGGTCCGTTATCTAGTCTTCCTCCTCCATTTCTACATGCGCTACGGGCAGTGCCTCAATACACGGGGTCGATACTTCGGTGATCCGAGCTACCCGGGAGATGTGTTCGGGAGCTTCATGCACCAATTTGGAAAGTATATCTACATCTGCAATTTTAGAATGGGGAACATGATGGACTTGATGGGCTTTAAAGGTATTTAATACTGCTACATCTCGGTCCTTGTACAGGAGCAGCTTCTCCCCCTTTGCCTCGAAAGAATCCATTACCTGGCCAACCACGAGAGCTAAGTCCATCTAGATCCTTACATATTGCGCCCCTAGTTCTCTGGCGTATTGTAGCCCGGCTATGAAGGCTTCATATTCAGCGTCATTGTTGGTTGGGAAAAATTGGAAGTGCAGCGCATAATATAATTTGAACCCTTCCGGGCTAGAGACCACGACGCCGCCTCCCGACCCCTTCTTGCTGTGGGTGGATGACATGCATTCTCAGTTTTCTCCTGCGCGGGCCATCCGCACCTAAACACGATTATATATGTATATATATATATATATATATATATATATATATATATATATATATATATAATTAGCCAATTAAGATCAGATGAGAACAACAGTTTAGGTGAGAAATATGGAGTAATATGATCTGTCGATCTAGAATTATCAATGGTTAAAAAATCATGTAGAAAAGAAGCGGGGTCATTATCATAAGTATTACACACTTTCGAATTTTGTAACATTTATCGATAGTTAGGATTTGTCTACAACCCATAGTGTTGTGCATCCATGATTGACTTGTTTTGCATCAGTACATAGGAATGAGTGCATTACAGACCACCTTGTTGAGTATCGTCTTATAAGCGTCCTTGTTGCCATTTTGGCATCCGTGAATTGATTTGGGTGAGCATTGGGTTTGGGCTTAAACATACAGAAACTTGTTTTTCTTGATGTGAATAATGAACTGTTGTTTGCTTTTTGGCCAAATGTCCATCCCTCAAGTGGGAGTTGATTGGCCAAAGTGGCGTGTCGCTGGTCCTTTGATGCTACCAAAAATACACAGTAGATGCATCACAATTAAATGTATATGGTGCATTGCAGCTTAACATGTTGTGCGCCATTGTGAAAATTGTTGTGCACTCCAGTGGTAGGTGCTCTGGAGGTCGATACTGGATAGATCAAACGTTGACATGTACACACAACCCATATGCGTTCCATATTACATTAGCTAAATTAAGAAGACTTTCACTAAACAATGTTTAATTGAAATGGCAGGAATGAAGCGTTGTGGACATACATGAAGCGGGCAAAAAATTATTTAAAAAAAAAACCACGAATTCACATAAAATAGTCCTAACAATCCTAAGGGGACAACAAATAGAATACAAGTGAAACAATATGAATCTCACATAAATCATTTCCCAAACTAATGCAAGAGAATAACACACACCTCCTATAGTTAATGCACCAGAATGTTGATGCACAATAACTACTCCCGTAATGCACTATATCTATACACAATGCACAAGAACCACCACCTATTGATGCACACGCACTATATCTGCAACGCACAACTATACATCTGATGCACTTCAACTACACCGCCAGTTCATACCAACGAACAGCTAATACTTCAAATAAGCAGCACTAGAATCACCAACACACCTAATGACAACACATATTATGTATTGAAATCAACAAATATGCACAACCGCAATAGGAAGACAACATAGAATGCATATCAATACATATGATTAAAAAACTTGGAGAAATCTCCATTCGACACCCAACATCACCATCCACCGTTGTTTGAATACCTGCCGCCAACACCACACAATAAATAACAAAAACACTGCAAACTAATATAACCCAACCACCCATGCAAATTTATAAAAAAAAAAAAAAAAAAAAAAAAAAAAAAAAAAAAAAAAAAAAA
>NC_044917.1:17789261-17836390 GCF_003576645.1 Ipomoea triloba
TAAAAAAAAAAAAAAAAAAAAAAAAAAAAAAAAAAAAAAAAAAAAAGAAGAAACTGCCCCATGAAAAAATATATATATATAAAAAGAAAAAAATCCCACCACGTAGCCCCATCCTAAACACAATGCATACCATAACATACAACGAAGCACCAAGAACTATACACCAATGCCAACACAATGCCTTAAAATGCACAGCGCTCCCACTAACAATGCACTACACTACGCATCACATGCCTACCCCAACCCCGTAAAGTTTACGAACATCTATTAATAGAAAACATCAAGTCACCCCCAAATAAAAACAACACAAACGAAAAAAAGAATATCTTAAAGCGTATTTTGTATTTGAACCACTATAGTCTATATCTGGCTTCGCCTCTGACTATCCTATAGTTCATCATAAACATTATATTATAATTTATAATATATTTTGTATTTGAATCACATTATTGGTGTTTGATATTTTGCCATAGACATTTTTAAGTTCAATTAAACTCCACCCACTCAAAAAAATTTCTAGATCCGCCCTTGTGGTCATAGATCACACAAGAGATCAAATAAAACACTACCA
This sequence comes from Ipomoea triloba, assembly GCF_003576645.1. Lineage (NCBI taxonomy): Eukaryota > Viridiplantae > Streptophyta > Magnoliopsida > Solanales > Convolvulaceae > Ipomoea > Ipomoea triloba. The sequence continues at coordinate 17,789,833 of NC_044917.1, forward strand.
CACAACAAGAACCCAAGTTAATTCAATACACCCTCCCTTTATGCAATTGAATTCATAAAAGCATCTGATGGATATATTAGGAACCAGATGGCGGAATGATGACCCAGAGCAACAAATCAAGAGTGACGTGCAGTGGAGGGGCCCGAGGCCCCGAGGGGGAGCCCCGTGCTCGACCCCGGAGCCCATGTTGGGGTCATGGCCCAAATGCCCATGTTGGGGTCATGGCCCAAATGGCCCAAGGTTGAGCCCGGGGTGGGCTTGGCCAAGGCCCAAGGGGCTCGCCCGAGGTTCGGGGGGCTCGGTAGAGTCCTAGGGGGCTCGATCAAGGATCTAGGGGCTCGGGTAGGGGTGTTCGGTGGGACGCGGTCCAAGTTGTTACTAAGTTTCTCCAGAGGACGGGTCGGGATATGGTTGATGTCTACTCTCCTTCGCTGACGACTTCTCACAGCTCGGAGAACGCTGACCTAGAGCAACAAATCAAGAGTGACGTGGAGAGGCCCGAGGGGGAGCCTCGTGCTTGACCCGGGGGCCCATGTTGGGGCTATGGCCCAAAGGCCCCAGCCTAAGGCCCAAGGCCCAAGGCCTAAGGGGATCGGGTAGGGGTGCTCGGCCGAGGGGGTGTTCGATGAGACGCGGTCCAAGTTGTTATCATCCTCCCTTTTCACGGCGGCAGCTGCTAGTATAAAAGCACGATCCATTGTCTTATTTGGACATCTTGTAACACTTGTAATAGCTTGACACACTCTTTGTAATCATCTTACAACCTATTAGTACAAATCTATTTCCGTGATATACACGTTCCTTGTCTTTTCTATCGTATTATCTTCCATTCACTATTTTTTTTTTATCAGAGCTAATTAATTCGGACCCCCGGGTTAATTTTATCCATTAGCATCTATAACAAGGGAAAACTTAATCCAAATCCAATAGAAAGTCTAGATATTCATGACTTGACTTGCAAAGGTACAATGAAACTTCATATATTGAAAGCACAAATGAAATTGAAGGAATTCAAATATAGATAATGAAAACTTAGCTTTGATCTAATGTAGATTGAAGATATACAAAATTGAATTAAAGTTAGAATTGAATTGCAATCTTGAATTGAAATCTAATCTAGCATAATCTAATCCTATTCTATGTAGAGAGAGAAGTTAGAGACTGAAAAATTCTCTTTAAACTTGTCTAGGGTCATTTAAATAGCTCAAAAACAACTCTTCAGCTCTCTAGGACAAGCCCACCCGCCCACCCCCGGCCGCAACCACGGCCTTGATTTATACCAATATGCGTCTTTGTCCCAATGTGATTTCAAAACACATAAAATTGAGCTCTAAATGTAACACCCCGTAATTTCGTTCAAGCCTTGAGACCGGTAATTATTTCTACCGGGTAATCTATTTAATTTAATTGGGCTTCATTCTTCTAATTGATTTATATATTTCTTATTCCGGAATTAATTATTTATTATAAGGCCCAATCCTTGATTTAATTCTTATAAGGGATTTCTTTAAATTGGATCCTTATATTTCTTGTAAGTAAGAATATTTTGTAATGGCCCAATTTATTTATTCTTGAAGGATCAATTCCTACTTACTAACATTGTAATAAATAATGTAAGACCCATTCTTTATAAGGGCCCATTATTTTATCTATTTACCCTAATATAATACATACACTATGTATGTAATGTTTTTATCTATCCATATAAAAGGGCTTGTAATAACCCTTCCTACTCTTTTTCATTTCCCTGCAAACATACTCTTCCTACCACTATCACTCCTAAGAACCCTACAATATACATTATCCTTTCTTCTTCAAGATCCAAGACCAAGATTGCTCCTTTAGGATTTCTAAGGCTTGGGTAAGTGTTTGTCTTTAGGAATATGCCTTGCATCATCTCTTTTTCATAATCTTTTTATAAGTTCTTATGGTGTTCTTTTGGGATCTTTCTTTGGGAAAAAGATGATCAAGTGGGTGGGAGTGGCTTGTGAAGGAGAAAGAGTTGGCTTGGTTTGAAGTGTGCTACAAGAGGTAACCATCATGTCCACTAAAACCTATTTTACACTCTTGATCTATGTATTATACTTGGTGATTTGGAATCCTGTGGAAATTTGTTGGTTTAGCCTTGTTCTTGATAGTCTGTAATCTCTGTTGATGGATTATTAAACTTGTGTTCTTGATCCTTTGTATCTTGATGAGTATAAACCCTTAATGTTATGGATTCCATGTTTATTTGGCTTCTGAGATGTGTGTTTTGGACAATCTAATCATGCTTTTGTGTTCTGGAATGTATACTTCGTATTCTGATCTGAGTCTGTGAGCTGAGTAGTGGGTTTATCCTTGCGGAGTACCCTAGCGGTATAATGTGTCCCGCTAGAGTCTTCCGCAAGAGTGTCACGGTGAGGGTTGGCGGAGGAGGGTCTTCCGCCGAGGGGATTCGTCTCCTTCCTGCGGAGGGGAGTGGCGGAGAAGGCTGTTCCGTTTGGGAGTTCCACTAGTTCAGTCAGAATTCTGGTTCTAGTAAGCTGTTTTGTGATCTGTTGTCTGGTTGATTCTTCTTTGATTTTGGAACTTGTTTGGATGTTTTGTTGAGTGTTTCACCTTGGTTCTGAAGTTGTTATCCATGTCTTTTAATTCATTCTCTCGGTCTATTGGTTGGTTGAATCCTTGGTTATATTCTCTGAGTGTATGTTGTGTTCATAACCTGAGATGAACACTGTGTGAGTGGATTGTTCTTGGGATTGAGTCTGAGGTTGGATATGGAGTTGTGGATCTTTGAGTATCTTTTGGGTTGGTGAGGGTGAACTAACTGTGTGCATCATTGCCTCTATGTTTGGCCATTCCTTGCCTCTGTATTTGGGCATCATTTGCTTCTATGTTTTGGGGCAACCTTTGCCTCTGTGATTGGGCATCATTTGCCTCTGTGTTTTGGGCACCATTTGCCTCTGTGTTTGGGCTTTTGCCTCTGTGAACTAACTTTGGGTTGATGGTTGGTATGAGGGATAGTATTTTGGTTGGAGGGTAAGGTTTGGTGCTTATCCTTAGTTTGAGGTCTGTTTGGTTCCTTATTGTTCTTGAGTTGAGTTGTATCTCGTTTGTTATTCGTTATTCCTTGATATATTGCAGTTTGGTGGTTTCCTTGTGAGTATTCGGTTGAGATTATGATTCAGTTGATATTCCGTTATAGACTTGTTGTCTTGTGCAATTGTGTTGGATATTGGTATTACTTGGAAAGTCCTTGGTTTATTGCTTATTCAGCGTGTTGTTGTTGAGTATCCGTTTTAACTAAAGAACAGTTCGTTGGTGTGTATGTTCTATATGGGTGCGTAAACCTATTTACAAGCTTACTATATATGTATGTTTCTCACGAGTGTGAGTGGTGGTTGCTTAGCAGTCTTTTGCTAATGGTTTCTTACATGTTTTCCAGGTATAGAGTAAGTCTAAGCGAGAGCCCGTTAGAGCTTATCGTTATGAGGCATGCTTAGACTAGTTTATGTTTGTTTAGACTTGGTTTTTGGGCCTTTGTGCCTATGTTTGGATTATATACCTTTGACTAGATTGTTGTTATGACGTTTTGAGGATTTATGGTTTATTCAGTTTCTGTTTTTGGATAGCCTGTGCATCTAGGCTGTGTTTTTCTTACCTAGATGTGGCATGATACCCCTTAAGTTATAAATCGCTTCCGCTATGTTGTGTTTGATAGTTGAGATAGGCAGCTGTTATGTTTAAAGTTTAACTATCTTAGCTTGTGAAAAGTTGGGGTGTCACACTAAATCTCCAATGTACTTAAATTTACTGTCAATACCTCCAAATCACGACACAAAGGAACCAAATAAGAACACATACTTAGCCTTCAATTACCACAAAATCATATGAATTTGATGTCAAATATATACATAGAAATAGAAAAAATTGACTCATCATTCACTATTTTCCCTTTAAAATTTAACTAATTAAAATTTGAATAGGAACCAAAATGGAGTCATGCCTACTAGAATGAGGTTCATATTAAACTTATAACAATAATGTTTAATGTTTATTACATTAACGATGATGTCACATAATATGAACATTGATTAATCTAATATAGACCCAAAAAAAAAAAACACTTTTTTTTGTGAAAGAATGAATCAATATAAACCAGATAGCGCTAAATATAACTGCCTCTGCATATTACCTACATCACCTTTAGTACGTAAAAATCTGTAATAGGGGGGGAAAAGTGAAATTCAATATTTCCTGAGAGATATAGACAGTAAATACTCAACATTTTTACTAGAAAAGAACACAACCGGCTAAAACTTAGCAGCTACTGCTACTATTATTAGTTGTTGATCTGCTAGGCCATTGTGCAGTAATGACAGAATTTGGAGAAAGGGCTGCAGGCTCAATATTCTTCAGTAACAGTGAAGAATCTGTAGGACTTCTCTTGGAATGGGAATCTGTCTTCCCATTTGAATCCATGTTCTGAATCTCTAGCAAACTCTCCAACACTTCTGGCATACTTGGCCTCATATCTTTCCCACTTTGCAAGCACTGGAAAGCCAACTCCGCCACTGCACTGATCATTTCCCTGATTTTGACATCCGATTCAAACCCGAGGCTTTTATCTACCAGCTCGTGTAACGCGTTGCATTGGATCTTGTTGATAGCCATGTTGGAGAGGTTGATCTCGTGTCGATGCCTGGTGATATCCACGGCTGGCAAGGATGATATGAGCTCGACCAGCACCACCCCGAAGCTGTACACATCGCTCTTACTGGTAAGCTGGTAGCACTCATGATATTCTGGGTCAACGTAGCCCGGGGTGCCCTGTGGAGCTGTGGAGACATGGGTGACGTCAATCGGGAAGAGCCTGGACAGCCCGAAATCTGCAACCTTGACACAGAAGTTGTTGTCGAGGAGAATGTTGTTAGTCTTGACATCGCGGTGGATGACATCAGAAAGATGGAGATAAGCCAAAGCACTGGCGGTTTCTACAGCAATGCTCAACCGCGTAGCCCAACACATCAATCCAGGCCTCGCCCGCTCGCCATGAAGATGATCGGCGATTGTCCCATTGGGAACATACTCATAAACTAGCAGAAGCTCGCGAGAGTTGCGAGAGGTGCATCCATAAAGCGTGACAAGATTCTTATGGCGCATTCGTGCTAGGATTTCAATTTCATTCATGAACTGCTCAACCCTCTTGTAGTTATTTTCATACAAGCGTTTCACAGCAACAACCCGCCCATCTCTGAGTTTACCTATAATAAATTCCACACTCAAGAAGTTATACATCAAATTAAATGTTGGGCAGAGGCTAGAGGCTAGTAAAGGGTCAATCCATCAATTGGTTGACTAGGGAATTGTTGGCCGGAAACTTGTAAAAGGCAAGTCCAGCGTCCTGCCCTAAAAAATGTGATGGCGGTTTATAAGAAAATAAAATTGCGTCTTAGCTACGAGTTATAGCTTTTGGTAAGTGCTTGGTCTATCAAGTTATATTAGAGCATTACAGGTCCGATTAAAAACTGTGCAGTTAAAGCTAGGAGGCAGAATTAGACGGAGACCGATAAAGGGTCAAGTCCATCAATTGGTAGCTACCGAATTGTTGGGCGAAGGCCGATAAAGGACCAAGTCCAGCACACTGCCTCTTGAAAATGTGATATTACACCTTAGCTACGAGCTATAGCTTTTGATATAATTGTAAGCGTTTGATCCTAACATTAAAGGAATATGGAATATTTCTCACCTTTATATACAGTGCCGAATCCACCATCTCCAAGTTCATTCCTAGCATCAAAACTGTTTGTGGCTTCTTCAAGCTCAGTATAATCAAAGAGGGGGACTCCATGGTAGTTTGAGCCACCTTCAAGATCTATGGTTGATGAAGATGGATTTGAAGGAACGCTTCGCGACATTAAGTAGGATGATGAAACAGAGCGCTTCTTTTGTCGTCGGTACGCAAACAAACAGAAGAAGCCTAGTAGGAAACCAAATGCAACTCCACCAATGGCTGTAATTCTAAACTCTAATTAGTGTTCAAAACTGGAAAATTCAGAAATAGAAATGATTGCTGCAAAGATCAAAGGGTCAGGTGTACTATAGAAAATTACCTAAGCCAATCTTCAATCCCGTTTTTTTGTTTCCTGTGATATCAACTGTTGTTAGGAACAACTTTTGGTTGTATATTTAACGTTTAATCAAAGTTAATTATACTCAATGAAACATATATTTAAAAGCTAAACAGTAAATCATATGAATGAAATCATAAAAGACAAAAAATAATAATGATAATAACAACTGGAAACTGGAAACTTTATCCTCTGCCACTAAGGTTACTGTTGGGCTGAGGCCCGATAAAGGCCAAATCTAACACCCTGTGATGGAGAGACTGTTGGGCTGAGGCCAATAAAAAGTTTAAAAGGTCAAATCCAATACCAGACATTCTTAAAATATGATGGCAGTCTATAAACAAAATAAAATTGAGTCCTTCGCTACTAGCTATAACTTTTGACGTAGTGATAAGCGCTTGATTCAAACCGTTACCATGAGGGCAAGTTCTGTTTTGTATTTGGTTATGGCAGAAGCAGCAGAATTCATTGTTGTAAGAACCACAGTTTCCCCCACTTTTCTCGCATTCGCTACAATTAGACCCATCCCACTGCAGAACAAATCCTCTCTTTAAAACTTGTGTATAATTCAACTCTACCAATTTGCTTATAGCTTCAGTCTCCACGGGCGTGTTAACCGGAGGCTGGCACGACTCTACTGAATAGTTGTAGTGCTCAAAGAGATCAGTATGAAAATCAGCAAAAGAATGATGGGAGCCATTGCTGGCACAATCCACAGAATAAGTCTCCATCTCGTAAGGTTTCGTGCAACCATAGAAGAAGAAGAGGTCATCTGTGTCAGGGCCATAGCTAAACGGGGTACCTTCCGTGCTAAAATTGCTTCGAGGAACAGGACATTCATTATCCTCATCAAAAACCTCGGATTTAGCTAACCGGAAGGAATTGTTTGAGTAAAATATGTTTTTGAGGATATAATCATCGTTTCGAATCTTGATAACTGGCTTGTCATCGTCACATGTTATGGTGTAAGCAGGCAAGCCGCAATTGGATTCTTGTTTGTTCTGAATCCAGAAAGGGAATGACACCTTGAGGCCATTACCACAATCTTGAGGATTGCAGGTTGTGGAATTCGAGGATTGGGCTTCATATAGTGAGATGAAGAAAAGAATGCAAAGGGTTGAACTCTTGAACATGACTGAAGATGGGGAGAAATATAGAGAGAGCAACAAAATGAACTAGGAAAGAGGAGGATGGAAATGATACTATCAAGAATTCTTGGTAATTTTTCTAGTTTATACATTTATGTGAATAAACTAGTTGTAGTCTTTGCTATAAAGGTGAGGAAAATTTTGTTTCAAAGACTTCAAGCAACTGTTTTAGCCTCCCAATGAGCTATTTGGTGAAATATAGGTAATAGGGGGAAAAACAAAACCTCCAAGATAAGATATAGGTTGACAACATGAAATGTTGACTTCAAACTTTAGCTTTAATTTGAACAAACATCCACCGGATGACCCAAAAGTCAAAAAATGTAGGAAATGCATTATAACATGGGAATTTTTAAGGTATGACATTTGTTTTTACAACATTTTACTTTTAATGTTGTATGATTTTTTTTTCTGGTCATGAGTTTCCTCAGTTAAGGTTCACTGATAATGAGTTTCCTCAAGCATGATACATTGATACACTAGAACTCCACACACCTCCCATGAGTTTTATAATCATTCATTTGATATTGAACTTCTACAATTTCTAATAGCACGATATTCAATTTGGGGTAACCCTAATTAAGGCGGTAGACTGTTAGCTTGGTAATCACAAAGTTCCAAGTTCAACTCCTATAGGGACGATATATTGCACTTCTTAGTTTGAACTCGTCAGCTATGAGTAACCTAGGATGTTTTATCTTATTCTGGTCCTTTGTCGACTAGTCACAAGGTGAGATTTCTCATTGCACACCTGATTGTGAGTTCCCTTACATATATAGTAATATAGTATGCTAGAGGTATTATGAAAGAATACAACTCTATCAAACACAAAGATTGTTAAAATATAATATCGTAAAAATTGTTTTCTTATCTTTAAATCTTTAAATATTAAATAAGTTTCAAAATTTAATTTAATGATAGGCTAAATTTTCTTTTCACGCAATAGACCCAAATTGAAGGAAACAAATTATGATAATAGTGTTTCAAATGTCACAATAAGACGGGAATGGGACTAAGTCTGGACATTGAAGATTGACCAATTAGGTGGTTGATGATGATTGGTCAAGAAATTGGGATTAGAGTAGACGAAAGCTAAAGATTTTCCAAGGTTGGGTGCTAGGAGGTTGGTAAAACCGAAAGTATTCTCTTCACCTTAATATTCTCCATTTTCACACCTTGCAGACAATGATAGCTTTAGCTGTGAGCCATGCGTGAGCGTGACAACACAGACATTCTAACGCGGAATTGATTTCTCAAAGTGTCTACCTTTGACAAAATCAAAATAATAGGGGCATTTCACGACATAAATAATGATAATAATAATTTGTCTTGAATCCAACCAGTATTAGACACGTGGAAATTAAATTTCACATTATCTAAAAAAGTAACAATTATCATTGACTAGCCAATGACCTTGTGGTCAAGTGGCACCCGGTGTCCCGATTAACACTCTCATATGGATGATGGAAGTGGGTTCGAGCATTGTTGACTCAGTAGGTTGAGAAAGTAGCTATCACTCCCTATTTTGATATTCTTGCTAAAAAGACCAATTCAAGAATTAAAAAGATTGCACTAATATTTGTAATCCTATATTTAGTTTTATTAGGGATTATTATATTATACATCGATCCAATAGTTATTGTTTGAACCACAGTCCAATATACATTTTGATAATTCATAATGTACATTATTTTAACATATAAAATACATTATTTTAACACATAATATATATTATCTTACGCCAAACGTTTTATTATTTTAATACATAACGTACATTATCTTAAGCAAAAATTCTATTATTTCAACAAATAATGTACATTATTCTAACTCATAAAATTCAAATCGATTTGGATCAATCCATCCAATAATTTGCCACCTCGATCCATCAAGGTTTAATCAATTCAAAAGCCGAAATATTTTATCAACCCAAAAAGATTAATTTAATATAATGAATTCCATCAATTAAATTTAAATAAGTTCATTGGAAATCTAACTAGATAATTTTCTTTAAAATTGTTTGTCTTCTAGATTAGTACATCTTCTAATTTTTTTATTTTTATTTTTTTGTTTTTCATTTCCCATATTTATTACCTAATTTTTGTTTTTAAATACTATTTACTCTGTTACAATGTAGTATCTGTTATACATACTTAGTAAAACAGCTAGTTTTATAGTTAGATTAAGATGAGTACGGAGTACCTCGTCTCCTAATTTCCTATTCTAGCCTTGTTAGTTCTTAGCAAGAAGGCGAATTGGAATGGTTTTACTTTTATAGATTATTACATCATCTAGTTTAGTGTTTGTTTTTTTCATACATTTATTATTTAAAGTTATCTTCATTATACAAATATACACTTAGAGATTGGCAAAGGGGGGAAGGAATGATAATCTTTGGTTGTCTAAACGCTAAATTTGAAAAAAAGGATTAAACATTTAACAACTCTGATCACTTTCTAAACACATGTTTGAAAATGTTGTGAATAAAGTGATTTACCACCCAAACTGCTTCAAGTGTTGAGATTTTCAACCGAAGAAATAAAAGTTTAGTGGAACTGATGTATGATCGATTTTTTTTTTTTTTTTTTTTGAAAACATGTATGATCGAATTTAATTTCACTATTCTTCCAAATGCATCATAATTAATTAAGCATCTAATAGGATTTAAAAGGTATAGACTTCAAAATAAGTAGGCTAAGCTACTTGGCAAAAAAAAAGGGTGATTGGGAATGAATATTAGGCCTCATGCGTCTATTACAACGATTGTTATACTATGTACTAGGGTTCATCTTGTATTGTGGACTCTAATTCAAAATTATGTATCTACCGTTATCATATTTTGTACATGCAGTTAATCATTTATGTATCTATAAAAGAATTGAAGGCACATAACATGTTAACTACAAACACATACAATAGGTAATTTTCAAACACATAATATGTGTCTGCAATTAATATATTTTGTATGAGCCTTCAATGAAAGTTATTTTGGACCCGAGTCAAACTTGTAAGTGGAGCCTGATTTGTTTTCTTCAAGAGGGAGGCCGGATCAAAAGTGTAAATAAAAGAAAATCTATATCAACATGAGGAGGAGCAACGGGAACGCATACCTTTGTCGTCGAATCCACACAAGTAAGGGTAGATCCCGTCGTGACAAAGACACGTTGGTTCTTCTAAACTTGTGCCCGACCAACATATCCCATTAGATTTCTCGCAAGCGAAACAGTACTCATAGCTCCCATTATACACCACCAGAATCCCTTGGCTCAACGCCGTCAACAACTCCGTCTTGTTGCCCCTCACCTCCGCCAACCTAATTTCCGAAATCGGGACCTCAACTTTCGACTCACAATAACTTTCCTCGTACGGATCCAAAACCCCACTCGGGTCACTATTGTCGTCCTCAAAAAACCCAAACTTCTCAACGCCATCCTCGTAGCACTCGAACCCAAATCCTGAATACTCCAGTGGCAAGTGGAACGACGAGTTACAATCGAAGTGCAACGTAATGTTATGGATATCAAGGAAGTGTAAAACCGGGCCATCAATCAACCTTGTTTCACTAATTGATCTATCGGGGCACTCATCGTTGACCAGATCGCTACGCGCGATTTTCATCGTATAATTATAAGGAACATCGATGTCGAACACCCGAAAGGACAGGGAATTAATGATCATAGTCGTAAGATTAGTATTCTCGTGGCAAGTAAGTTCGAAATCTGGATGGCCGCATTCTTTAGGCCTGTCTCCGCCCCAGAAAGGGTACCCAATGTCCTTGATTTCACCGCAGTTATAGTAGGTACTATTACAAATCAAAAACTGATCGCCGGTGACCGGTGGAGAGGAGGTGACCAGGAAGAATATGATGGTGGTGATGGAATGGGGAAGAAGAGAGTGGAAGCTTAGTACGTACATTTGTAATTAAGAGCATATGTAGAGGAGGAGATGATAGATGGAGTTTAATGGAGAATGGAATGATATGATGATGTGTTTTCAAGAGAAAGTAGCTGAAATATTTTTAAAGGAAAAGGGCGGCTTTTTTCGTTCATATTGCTAAGAAACTAGGAACATTAGAACTAGATTGTCCAAGGTTGAATTGTATAACATTGACCTTGACCAGTACATGGGAACATGAGAACGCGGCAGCTGCTAAGTTCATCGATGACTATTTCCACTGGTAAATTACTTCAGAAATTTTGTTTTCTAACACATATTCCTATTTTCTTAGGAATTGACAAGAATTTTGTCTAAAGTGGACAGGTTATTGTGCCTATTGACATTTTTTCTTAATTGTTGAGTCAATAAACTTTCGTGATTTACATTTCTCAAATGCTCTGTTGAGTCGGGACAGGAGCCTTTTAGGATTGGAGATTCAACTTTTTGGGGAAAGAAATTGACAAGAATTGTAATATGCATGCTTAATTTGCAGTAAAAATATGTTTGAGTAATTTTTCATATATAATACTTACAAAAGTATTATTATCCTACACCACTATCTATAACTTACAGGTAGATAATTCAATCTTAATTTACTCGTTCTGCATGTATAGTATGGATATTTATTAATAGAGCATAAAAATTCAATCATCTTACCTATTAAACTATCACTCTAGATAAAATTTTTGAGGTAGTATGTTGATTATTAAAAGGAAGCTAAGGATTCTCTCTCTAGAACCTAGACTACAATGTGTATATTACTAATGCTGCTAGTTATCAATTGGAGTTGGCGGGCCTAAACTTTCAATGAAACGCTACGCACCCAGTCCAAAATTAGTGCTCTCATGTTTCCCCTATTCTGATCTCATAATAATGTATTGGCTTTTTTTTTTTTTTTTGAGGAAAATAATGTATTGGCTTAATTTGCTATATAATATAATATGACGACTGACTTTGCAGCAAATAATAATAATAATAAAGCACATAGGCTCTGTTTGGCAAAGCTTATTTAGGAGCTTATAACTTATTTTAAGCTACTAATAAGCTATAAGTTATGTTTGGTAATGTTCCTTAAATAAGCTAGTAACTTAAAATAAGAGCTTATTTTTGAACGCTACTTTAAGTAGCATTTCAAAATAAGCTAGTAGCTTCCTAACTTTTTTTTTCCATCTTTAATCTTATTATTTTAAAGAAATGACATCCTTTACCCTTCCCAATTAAAACCTTTTTGACTTTTTCTCTTGTTATAATTTCAATTTGACATTTGTGTTTGAACATTAATTTTTGTATGAAATAATCTTATGAATTATAAACATTTTATTTTACTTTGTATGTTTTCAAATATATGTTCTTACTTTATATTTTATTAAAATATATTGATTTCACTATTTTATATTTTAAATATAAACAAACCTATTTAAATTTAAAACTATTTAAATTATATGAAGATGTCCTTTTTAGTCTTTTTACATTTATCAGTTTATCAAAAAGCTAATTTTACCAAACACTTTTAAGCATAACACAGCTCTTCAGATTTCAGCTTCGAGCTTATAGCTTTTCAGCTTTCAGCTACTTTTCAGCTTTCAGCTACCTTTTCAGCTAGGTTTGCCAAACATAGCCATAATAATGCATAGGAAAAATGCAATTTTAGTTCTTCAATTATTTTTACTAGCGATTTAGTCCTTAATTTTTTATCATTGTAATATACACCCCTAACTCTTCAAAAACGTTGCATTTCTAACCCCTAAAATAACAAAATTATTAAACTCTATTAAAATTTTACTTAATACATTTTTATTTTAAAATTTTATTATCTTTATTCTTTATAACGTTGTAAATTTTGGTATTTAATATGCAAAATAGAACATTAACAACTTTCTTTCCTAATTTTTTTTTTCAATTGTGGCACATCTTTCATATTTCCCTAACAACCCAGTAAAAATCATGTTATTTATTTTACAAATGCAATATCAAGACTAAACAAGATTATAATTAAAGAAGAAATATTTAAAAGTAATAAAATACACATGTATTAAGTAAAATTTTAATAGAGTTTAATAGTTTTGTTACTCCAATCCAGAGTTAAAATTGTAACTTTTTGAAGAGTTAGGGTATATATCATAATAATAAAAAGTTAGGGACTAAAACTACTAGCAAAGAACCTGGATCAAAATTGTATTTTCCCATAATGTATTGGTTTAATTTGTTATATAATATAATATGACGGCTAACTTTGCAGCAAATTATATATATATAAAAGGGAAAATGGCATCTTTAGTCCCTGAGTTATAGGGGTAGTGTAGACTCAGTCCCTAAGTTATAGCTGTATGCGAGTTTAGTCCCTCAGTTATTCACAAAGTGGCGAGTTTAGTCCCTGGACATTAAATTTGACGAAAAAATTAAAAAATATTCAAAATTTGAGGGGTAAAATAGGAAATTCACATTTTATTATTTTTCTTATATCAAAATCACTTTTACAACATTATTTTTTCACTTCTTAGCCTAATTATTTTTATTATTTTTCATTTTTAAAAGCATTTTAATAACTTTCAAATGACTTGTTAGGAACCTGACTCTCGTATAACACACTTAAAACTTAGCACAAATAAAGAAATGCATTATCATTGTATTTAGGTGTATGAAACACACTATCCTAACAAGTTTTTATTTTTTTACTAAGCAACAAATGTAATAAAATTAAAACTTTTGAGATNCATTTGAAAGTTATTAAAATGCTTTTAAAAATGAAAAATATTGAAAATAATTAGGCTAAGAAGTGAAAAAATAATGTTGTAAAAGTGGTTTTGGATATAAGAAGAATAATAAAATGTGAATTTCCTATTTTACCCTTCAAATTTTGAATATTTTTTAATTTTTTCGTCAAATTTAATGTTCAGGGACTAAACTCGCCACTTTGTGAATAGCTGAGGGACTAAACTCGCATACAGACATAACTTAGGGACTGAGTCTACACTACCCCTATAACTTAGGGACTAAAGATGCCATTTTCCCTATATAAAATTTTATTTATTTATTTTTTAAAGCACAGATATCTCTTTCCTTTAGAATAACGTTGTGCTCCTAACTGACAAAATTTACCATGTGCACTAATATCCAAAATAAAATATTTGTACGTACCATAGAGCTAAGCTATACTCGTAGTAAATTTGAACATAAAAAATTATGCGAGAGTATGTTATAAACTTTTTTTTTAAAAAAAAAGGCTTAATTTTTCAATAATAATTTTTTGACTTAAAAGTTAATTTTGACTTTAAAATTACTGCCTTAAAATATTATGGAGTACTTTTTTGTTGAAGAATGATAAATTTTACTTTAAACATGCATGCTAAGAGCATTCTTATTAGTGGAGTTATTTCGCGATTTTTGAGAAGTTTTTGTAAGTATTATAAAGAAAGATAAAATAGGTGGGAAGGAAAACAAAAATAAAACAAATTTGATTTAAACAAAAAAATAAAAATAAATAAAGTGTCAGGCACGCCTAAGTGCGTGCAGTGCACGCGCCCGCTGGGCGCATTTTTTGCCTTCCACACAGTGCTGTGCATGTGAATTAAATCTGTTGAGGGTCCCACTTTTGCAAATAAACTCTATCTCTTGCAGATGAACCTTATCACACACTCTCTCTCTCCTCCTTATCTCTCCTCTATGTGGCATACTACTGTTCCAAAAACCACACAATATCTATTGATATTGATGCTCTAAATGCAACTCCATACTTCTTTATAATGATTTAGGTTTCAATAATAGGTATTTTTTAAAAATATTACTCCGTACATTTTAGTTGAGGACCAATAGATGATAGTGGCAGCAAAAAAATAAAAAATAAAAATTCTTATTACAACAACAAGAAGAAGAAGAAGAAGAAAAAGACTAAGAGTATTGATATTTTGTAAGTGAAGCTCTATTTATGTTGCTTCTTTTTTTTTTTTTTGACGGGAGAAATTTATAGTCATTACTCAAAGATGTGCACTTGGCGAAATCCGTAGTCACTACGCCGTCAACCCAACTATTCAAGGGTGTGCACTGGGTGAACTTCACCGTGTGACCCTAGTTAGCATAGGACCACATAGAGGTAAAGCAGTCTAGGTTACATATATATAACTAATTGGCTCAAACTAAAAAAGTTAATAGGCGGTTCGTTTTAAGTGTGGAACTGGTAGCTTTGCTGTTATTAAATCAACTTGGATTGTGTTTTAGTTGTTTATTATTTAGGCCTAGTTTATTCTATTATAATGTACCAAGAAATTATTGACACAAAACGAGGCAGAAACAAAGACGTTATAATAGCCCAAAATTATGTGTATGAATTTAACATATTTATACCTTTAATTAATAAATTATGTGTTCGTAAAAAATTAAAGACACATAATTTGTTAACTCTACACAAAATATAATATTCTAATTGCAAACACATATTATATTAATTGCATATTATGTGTATATTATTAACATATTGTATGTCTTCAATTTATTTACAGACACATAAGTTGTTAAGTGCAGAAACATAATTTAAATATCATTTAGGGTGTGTTTGGTAACCCGTAAAATGACTTCCGGAAAATATTTTCCGAGTTTTCTGTGTTTGGCAACATCCAGAAAATGTAGTCAACGGAAAATGTTTTCCGTTGACCAAGGAAAATCAATTCATTTTTCTGGAAAATGGCTTACGGAATTTTTTTCCGTAAGTCATTTTACGGAATCGCCAGAATAGCTGTTTCGCATGTTTCCAACCAAAACCAAGCCATATCACCTTTGACCATGAACCAAGGAGGTGGTGAAACCGTCGGAAACCTTTGCTACATTTTTAAATTTTTTTAAATTTTTTTTATAAATTCTTTTTTTTTTTTATTAAATACCATTATTTTAATAACTATAATAATTTTTTATATTTTAAATAAAACAATTACAATGTTTAATTATACAATTCTATTCATTTACCAGAAAATGAACCAAATACAGAAATACAATTTTCCATAATACATCCAAACACCGGAAATGAAACTGTTTTCCGAAAAATGAGTCATTTTCCGAAAAATATTTTTCAGAAGTCATTTTCCTGCTTTCCAAACGGACCCTTAACCTGATTCAAAGTATAATTTGGCTCCAAACAGATCACTCGTCATTGGGCCGTTCATAAACTATATGTGAAAACTTATATTGGGCCTCTACAAAAAATATATATATATATTGGGCCTCTACAAATTCCTACGCGTCATCCACTTTCCTATAATATTTGTCAAAAGGCACAGACAGGAAAGACCACAGAAAAGTCACGTTTGAGTACAAAAGATAAAGTATATAATAATACAGACAGGAATTAAGGATAGTGGTAGACCGGGTCACGGCTGTTTGATTTCGATTCCGAATCAGCAATTCCCGATTTCGAAATATTATATTTGAACTGTCCGAGTGTCCGTCCAGATCAATTTTTATTTTAAATTTTATTATTATTATTTTTTTTAAATAGTCCAAATTCAATAATTATTTTGTTACCAATAAACATGGCCTCTTTTTGACAACAAAGAGTAATTTTACTCTCTTTTTTTACTAAAATATGAAGTACATGTTTTATAAGCACCTCATACGAATTTACTTTTCCCCGTAAATAGTACTTTCGTTAATAAAATTCATTAATTCAATCTAAAAGAATGAAATAAATGAAGGCTTTGTAAGTGTAGTTGAGTATATTATTAAATTTCTGACATTTTACATAAGTAATTTTTTAAAAATATCACATGAACTAATATTAAAAGAGATATTGTGGGGATGACCCTAATCAAGACGGCTAAATATAGATATTTGTAACCACATGGTCACGATTTTGAATCCTAATTTTCTTGATTTCAACTGGTCAGATATGAACAGCCTACTTGATTTCAACTGGTCCTTTGCTGGATTGAGTCACAAGACAAGTTTACTCAGTAGTAGGTATATATTCCTGAGTAGAAAATACTGTGATTGGGTTTGGAATAGTCAACGAAAGACTGTCTCCTATTTATGTAGAGGAGTTGCAAGGTTGTACTAGTTAGGTGTTTTTGTTTTTATGTTTTAAAAGTCCAACTATCCCCATAACGCAAAATCCACAGATCAGTTTCATACTACCGGCGTGGAAATCACTCTCCTCCATTCCACCATTCCCTTTAGATTCCACGCCCAGTCAAAATCCAAACCTAATCCTTTAATTAGTCTTTAATTTGGAGATGACAGCTGCCTAGCTAGCTTCCTCAGCCCTCACCATACGCACAGATCATATATAGATTGTCACTAAGCTAATTTGTATTTTTCCGTATCGGAAATGTTAGCTGAATTCTTATCGTGCAGTGTGGTGTTGTTGAATATTCAACAGCCAACTAGACTCAATAATAATTCACTTTTAAAGCTAATTAAAATCGTAAAATATGTGAAAAGGGAATAGCTAGAAACTATTTTATGCAGGTAGCTAGTATAGGCATACAGAATGAATGAATGTTTAAGAAAAATTAAAAATAAATGGTTGGGAATGAAAGAAGTACGTGAATGATACATACCTTTAGAAGGGCAATCACGGATGACGTTTCCGTTTTCGCAAAAGCACAAAAACTTGCGGAAATAATGATTGTCCTGCTCGCACCACCCCTCCGGGATGTCACAGTGGCCGCAATCGTCCAACGGCTGCCAGTGAAGCATGAACCCATTACTCATAGCTCCGCCGATGTTCTTAACCAACCATTCAATATCATTTTCAACTACCCCTGCTGTTTCCATCACCGTCGTCTCCACTTTGGCCTCACAAATTCCCAACCAATCCCAATTGTACGGATTCAAAGCTCCGACATACAAGTAGGACGCCTTTCGGTCTGACTTATTTAAGCAGTCGATAGGATAGGCGGCACCTCCAGCAGCAGCAGGAAGAGGATTTTTGGTGCAGTTGAAGTAGAAAGTGAGATTCAAATCTTTATGGACGTAAAGCAACGGAGATTTTTGGGTGAGAGTAAAGTTGTGGCGTGCCCTGGGACACTCTTTATTGTATGCATCAGCGTCCGCAAGAGTAACTGAAAACGCATCATAATTGATTTCCTTGACGAGAAAAGAATCATCAGAAAGGTAAAGAAGGGGGAAGTCAGGATCTGGGTTTGAGCAATCGATGCCGAAACCAGGATAGCCACACACGGTTGATGAACTGTCGTCCAGCCTCCAGAAAGGATATTTAATCTCCACTCCTTTCTTGCAGGGTGAGGGAGGGTGGCAGTGATTCTCTCCAAATAATACTGTAACATCTTCATATGCGGCGTTTGATTTGATAAAGAAGAACACTGTAAACAAAAGGAAGAATGGAGAGGGAAACATTGTTAGAGAGTTGACTCGAAAGGAGAGCAGAATGACAGGCGTGTATGTGCGTGCGAGTTACTTATGTACGCAAAATGCCAGCTAAGAATGTTTTTCTTTAATTTTGCTTTGGTTTGCCCATTAGCCCATACCGTGTACTTCTTTTAATTTGGGACATTTGGAAACCCGAGCAGTCAACGTCGTCGTCTAAACAATCCAACTTGCTAATTCTTTCCACCAAACAAATTCTAACATAGAATAAAGATTCCCAAGTATTTTCTCTCTTTCACTCGCTTTCAGTTATAGTTTATATCATTTTAAAGTATAGGTTCACACTTATAATCTCACATATCCTTATTCATGAAACAAATAACAGAACAAAATGTTTGTTATTTATAAGGAAAAAGTTAATATTTTTTGAGAAAAATGTACTCGTAATAGTTTTCACGAGGTCTTTCTCTATCCGTTTACGGAGCTGGCTGAGTTCTCCCAAAATTCTTTCCCACAAAGAGAGCTCACTTGCCACTTGAGCTACCGCATTGGGTTATGAAAAGTGCTTGTTAATTATAAGAGAAAATGTAATATTTTTAACGTAAAAGTATTATATTTTTTCTTTTAGGGTGTGTTTGGGAAGTAGAAAAATGACTTCTGGAAAATAAGTCATTTTTCGAAAAATGATTTCATTTCCAGTGTTTGGTTGCATTCTAGAAAACTGTATTTGTGTGTTTGGTTTATTTTTCAAAAAATGAGTGGAAAATGTATAATTATATATTTTTATTATTTTATTTAAAATATAAAAATATACTCCATATAAACTAATAATATTTATTATAAATAATTTTTTTTAAAAAAAATAGAACCCTCGCTGCTCTGGTTTCTGCTGGAAACCAGACTAGTCGTCGTTGCTCTGGTTTCCGGTCGGGCTGGAAACTAGAGCTGGCGAACTGGTTTCCGTCAACCAGTCCGCCGGACTGGAGAGCGACGGCTTGAGTTGTCCATCTCTGGCACATGAAGCCATTTTCCGGAAAAATCAAGTGATTTTCCGTGGTCAACGAAAAATGTTTCCCGTTGACCACATTTTTCAGAGGTTACCAAACATCAAAAGCCCGAAAAATGATTTCCGGAAATCATTTTCCGGGTTACCAAACAACCTTTAAAGTATTACACTTTCACATATAAGTAATAAACACTTTATTCCTAATTAATATTATAGTTTTCAGTACAAGTATTATATTTTCATCCTGATCCGACCCACTCACGGATCCTTTCACTCAAATTTTTGCCTAAAGTATATTATAAATTTTATGATATATTATACTCCTTGTCAATTCATATAGTAATTTTAAGTTTGAATATTGTTTCACTTATTCACAAATAATATACCAAAAAGTTAAGGCTGAAATATTATCATAATATTTATTTAAGTACTATGTTATCATAGACGGAGTCAATTTTGCTCTCTTATCCTTCTTTTTTGTCATGAGCCAATTTCACTTTTAGTTATGGACTATTGTAGCATTGTCACATTTAGTCATATTCTTTTAATTTTTGTCATATTACATTTATGACTTTGAGCAACTTTTACTTTTAGTTTCGACTATTATGACATTGCCACATTTAGTACTATTCTTGTAGTATTGCAAAATTAAAAGAATAGGACTAAATATGACAATGCTATAATAGTCGAGGACTAAAAGTGGAAGTTGCTCAAAATCATGGATGCAATATAACAAAATTAAAAAAATATGACTAAATGTGACGACAATGCCATAATAGTCGAGGACTAAAAATGAAAGTTATTGAAAGTTATGGATATAATATGATAAAATTTAAAAAAAAAAAGGACTAAATGTAACAATGTGAAAATAAAAGTCCATTTGCTCTTTTTTTAATCAACTTCACCAATATTTTTAATATTGCGAATAACTTGATTATTTTGTTGCCGACTTTAGCAATCCATCTAAATATACTTACTTTCTATTTGATCTCTTAATGTAATAAAATATCTCATATAAATATTTACAAAATAAAAGATAAATATTAAAACTTTTAGCACATAGAGAGCAAATAAAATGTAATTGATCAAGCTTGCAGATAAGCATACGAGCAAAAACAAATTTTATTTTATTTTCATTTGTTACACTTAGGCTATATTTGACAAACATAGCTGAAAAGGTAGTTGAAAGCTGAAAAGCTATAAGCTAGTAGCTCAAAATTGAAGAGCTGTTAAACTAGTTGTTATGCTTAAAAGTGTTTGGTAAAATTAGCTTTTTGATAAGCTGGTAAATTAACTGTAAAAAAGACTAAAAAGGACATCTTCATAAAATTTAAATTTAAATAGGTTTGTTCACATATTAAAATTTAACATTTTGAAATAAAACTATTAGCATAATCATTTTCTAGCATCTCATAATGAATTAGCAATATTGTTTCGAATCTCTTTCATCTCAATAATAATAATAATAATAATAATAATAATAATAATAATAATAATAATAATAAAAGGAGAAGAGTTGCGGATATAGGAGAATAGAAAATGGTTTTAATTGGGAGGAGTAAAGGATGGCATTTATTTAAAATAATAAGAATAAAGATGGAAAAAAAATTTAAAAAGCTACTAACTTATTTTTGAGCTACATAAAGTAGCTTATCAAAATAAGTTCTTATTTTAAGTTATTAGCTTATTTTGGGAATATTACCAAATAAAGCTTATAGCGTATTACTA
The DNA here is from genome assembly GCF_003576645.1 of Ipomoea triloba. Taxonomy (NCBI): domain Eukaryota; kingdom Viridiplantae; phylum Streptophyta; class Magnoliopsida; order Solanales; family Convolvulaceae; genus Ipomoea; species Ipomoea triloba. The sequence goes on from NC_044917.1 coordinate 17,811,075, forward strand.
ACTTAAAATAAGTTATAAACTCATAAATAAGCTCTATCAAACATCGCCCTTAAGCTTTGTTTCTTATTTTAGAGCTTATTAAGCTATAAATAAGTTATAAGCCCTGTTTGATAAAATATGGGAAACTTAAAATAATAGCTTATTTTGAAACACCATCCTAATTCCTAAGTAGCGTTTAAAAATAAGCTCCTGACTTTTTAACGTTTTTTTAATCTTTATTAATTTATAAAAAAATGATACAAGCTACCCTTAATTAATCAAAATTTTGATATTTTATTTTATCTTTTTATGTCCTTTTACACTTATAAGTTAATTCAACAATTAATTTTATCAAGCACTTTAATTTCAATTAGTTAGGCTATGTTTGACAAACCTAGCTGAAAAGGTAACTGAAAACTGAAAAGCTAGAAGCTGAAAACTGAATAGCGGTTAACTAGGTGATTATGCTTCAAAGTATTTGGTAAAATTAGTTTTCTTGATAAGCTGATAAATGTAAAAAGAGTAAAAATGACATTTTCATAAAATTTAAATGATGTGATATTATTATATTGTTTTTATATTATTAAATATAAGATGATATATATTTAATTTATAAAAAAAGTTTTTTTTTATAATATATATATGAGATATATTAAATTAAAACAAAAGAAAAAAAAAGTTTTTAATTGGTGAGGGTAAAGGATATCATTTATTTATGGATGGACGATTGGAGTTTGAACTTTAAGGAGTTGCTGGGGTGAAGAGTTGCGGAAAAGGATTTTAATTGGGAAAGGTAAAAAATGTCATTTATTTAAAATAATAAGGATAAAGATGAAAAAAAATGTTAGAAAGCTCCTAGCTTATTTTTGAAACGCTACAAAAAATGTTAGAAAGCTCCTAGCTTATTTTTGAAACGCTACCTAATGTAGCGTTTCAAAATAAGCTCTTATTTTAAGCTACTAGCTTATTTTGAGAACATTACCAAACACAGCTTATAGCTTATTAGTAGCTTAAAATAAGCTANAAAAAATGTTAGAAAGCTCCTAGCTTATTTTTGAAACGCTACTTGGGGTAGCTTTTCAAAAATAAGCTAGTAGCTTTTTAACTTTTTCCATCTTTATCCTTATTATTTTAAATAAATGACATCCTTTATCCCTCCCAATTAAAACTCTTTTGGCATTTTTTCTTCAATATGTTTCGTTGTAATTTTAATTTGATATTTGTGTTTGAACAATAATTTTTGTATGAACTAATTTTATGAATTATAAACATTTTGTTTTACTTTATATATTTTCAAATATATGTTCTTAATTTATATTTTATTAAAATATATTGATTTCATTATTTTATATTTTTAATATGTAAACAAACCTATTTAAATTTAAAAATATTTAAATTTTATAAATATGTCCTTACTTTTTAGTCTTTTTACATTTAGGCTATGTTTGGCAAACCTAGCTGAAAAGGTAGCTGAAAGCTGAAAAGTAGCTGAAAACTGAAAAGCTATAAGCTCGAAGCTGAAATCTGAAGAGCTGTTAAGATAGCTGTTATGCTTAAAAGTGTTTGGTAAAATTAGCTTTTTGATAAGCTGATAAATGTAAAAAGACTAAAAAGGACATCTTCATACAATTTAAATAATTTTAAATTTAAATAGGTTTGTTTATATATTAAAATATAAAATAATGAAATCAATATATTTAAATAAAATATAAAGTAAGAACATATATTTGAAAATATATAAAGTAAAAAAAAATATTTATAATTCATAAGATTAGTTCATACAAAAATTAATGTTCAAACATAAATATCAAACTGAAATTACAACCAAACATAATGAAAAGAAAATGTCAAAAGGGTTTTAATTGAGAGGGGTAAAGGATGTCATTTATTTAAAATAATAAGGATAAAGATGGAAAAAAGTTAAAAAGCTACTAGCTTATTTTTGAAAAGCTACCCCAAGTAGCGTTTCAAAATAAGCTCTTATTTTAAGCTACTAGCTTATTTTGAGAACATTACCAAACACAGCTTATAGCTTATTAGTAGCTTAAAATAAGCTATAAGCTCCTAAATAAGCTCTGCCAAACACAGCCTAATAAGCTTATTTAGGAGCTTATAGCTTATTTTAAGCTACTAATAAGCTATAAGCTGTGTTTGGTAATGTTCTCAAAATAAGCTAGTAGCTTAAAATAAGAGCTTATTTTGAAACGCTACTTGGGGTAGCTTTTCAAAAATAAGCTAGTAGCTTTTTAACTTTTTCCATCTTTATCCTTATTATTTTAAATAAATGACATCCTTTACCCTTTTCAATTAAAACCCCTTTGACATTTTATTTTCATTATGTTTGGTTGTAATTTCAGTTTGATATTTGTGTTTGAACATTAATTTTTGTATGAACTAATCTTATGAATTATAAACATTTCTTTTTACTTTATATATTTTCAAATATATGGTCTTACTTTATATTTTATTTAAATATATTGATTTCATTATTTTATATTTCAATATACAAACAAACCTATTTAAATTTAAAATTATTTAAGTTCTATGAAAATGTCCTTTTTACTCTTTTTACATTTATCAGTTTATCAAAAAGCTAATTTTACCAAACACTTTTAAGCATAACAGCTAGTTTAACAGCTCTTCAGATTTCAGCTTTGAGCTTATAGCTTTTCAGTTTTCAGCTACTTTTCAGCTTTCAACTACCTTTTCAGCTAGGTTTGCCAAACTTTGCCAAACATAGCCAAGGTAGCGTTTCAAAATAAGCTAGTAGCTTCCTAACTTTTTTTTTTCATCTTTAACCTTATTATTTTAAAGAAATGACATCATTTACACTTCCCAATTAAAATCTTTTTGGCTAAACCTTTACCTTTTTGGCTAAACCTTTTTGACTTTTTTTCTCCAATATGTTTAGTTGTAATTTCAATTTGACATTTTTGTTTGAACATTGATTTTTGTATGAATTAATCTTATGAATTATAAACATTTTGTTTTACTTTATATGTTTTCAAATATATGCTCTTACTTTATATTTTATTAAAATATATTGATTTCACTATTTTATTTTTAAATATATAAACAAACCTATTTAAATTTAAACTATTTAAATTGTATGATGGATGTCCTTTTTAGTCTTTTTACACTTATCAGCTTATCAAAAAGCTAATTTTACCAAACACTTTTAAGCATAACAGCTCTTCAGATTTCAGCTTCGAGCTTCTAGCTTTTCAGTTTTCAGCTAGCTTTTCAGCTTTCAACTACTTTTCAACTAGGTTTGCCAAACATAGCCTTAGTTTATTAGCTACTAGCTTTTCAGCTTTCAGTTTTCAGTTAGCTTTTTAGCTAGACATGTCAAACAGAGTCTCTTATAAGGCTATGTTTGGCAAACCTAGCTGAAAAGGTAGCTGAATGCTGAAAAGCTATAAGCTATGAGCTAAAACTGAAGAGTTGTTATGCTTAAAAGTGTTTGGTAAAATTTAGCTTTTTGATAAGCTGGTAAATGTAAAAGGACTAAAAAGGGCATCTTCATAAAATTTAAATTGGTTTGTTTACATATTAAAATTTAACATTTGAAAATAAAACTATTAGCAAATCATGATCTAGCATACCATAATGAAGTAGTAATATTGTTGCAAATCTCCTTCACCACAAATCTCAACCTTTTTCCATAATACCATCAGTAACCATGCGGTTAATAACAGTTATTACTGCAGCAAGACTAACACTTGTACTACTTTGAGTATTCACAGTACTATCCCCTATTAAAACGTCCAATGCCCGATTTGAGTTTTAAATCAAACTATCCAATTGACTAGAAAGTTTAGTTGCTTCTCCCGATTGTCTCCTCTTACGCTTCATTTGAGTGGGTTTAAGACCAATATTTTGAGTTTCTGCACATTTTCTAACATTATTACTTTGAGATTGTCTAGGTACTTGAGTGCCACTAACATCCTGGTTACCAACACAACAATTCACCTCACTCATGAAATTATTCCAAAATAAAGACTCATCTACCTCCAAATCATGCAAAGAATGTTGGTTATTCTGAGAATATAACAAATCTTCAAATCCTTGCCTAATCCTATTCTCTTCTTCACTTTCTATATTTTCTTCCTCAATATCCACAGGATGCACTAATTGAGGATCCATAGTGGGTGCAACACAACCTTCACCATTTGCATAGCTATCTTCAAATAATTTAGACCATAAATCATCCATTGCAGGATCTATGGATTTATTACGAATTTTTTAATTCTCGGAGTTCTCCTACAAAAGAAATGAAAAGAATAAGTTTACAATCAACACCAAACTATAATTATGTTTTAATCTTAAAAATCTATAATACTAACCTTGATTTTTTCTCCCACCATTCATCGGAGCCACTAATCTTATGTGTAGTAGGATCCCACCCTAAACCAGTTTCTTCACGTCTCAGTTGCTTCCAAGTTCTTCATTCTTTTTTCATAGCATCTCACTTATTCTTTAAACTTTTATGTGCAATTTTTTGTTTGGCGGTAACTTCAAACTCTTCTTTAATTTCTTTCCATTTCATTAACCCACGCCCATGCTTTCGAATATATTTGATACAAATCTCACAAAAGAGCACCATGCACTCGTTGGTCCACTTAAAATTCTCTCCATCCATATTATCATTTGATAAAGCCATATTACTAATTTAGAAATAACAATAATAATAATAATAAGTTAAAGTTTCAGTTTAATGAGGCTAAACACATCAAATAATTTAAATAATCCAATTTAAACAAGCATTAGTAGGTGAATACTTGAATATAAATTAAAAAAAAAAAAAGCAAAAGGAAATCGTGGTTGAATACTTGAAAACCATTTCTATATATATATATATATCAAGAAATAAAAAACAAAAACAAAAGAAAACAATGGTGTTGAATACTCGAAAACCACTTCATTTCTGTAATATGTATGTATGTATGTATGTATGCATGCATGTATGTATGTATGTATCAAAGAAAAAAAATAAAGGAAACAATGGTTGGGTAATACAAAATTGCCTGCAAACAAACATTTCATATCTCCATCCATATTTACCCTATTGTGCATGACTCAAAAACACATTGAGCGTGCCAACAAACAAATTATCTAATACAAAACTAAAATGAGATGACAAAACTTGGGTAGAGTCATACAGATTACAATACAAGTACATGAGGTAATGATAGATAAAAAAATTTTACAATCTTCAATAAGAAAAACTGCAGATTACATTATTACTCATATAACTTTTTGGCATATTGAATTCTATGTATTAACTTGCTTTAATTCTTCAAATTCCGCAGTCCAACCATTCAAATAATACAAGTAATACATTGAAATATATATCATATACACGCCTACAGATATATCATATACGTGATGCAATAGAACAAAATATATACAAGTAATACAACAAAATAAATATATACATACCTACGGACTGGTGCTATGGCGAATGGCCGGTTGCAGACGGCGAAGCGAGATGGCTGATGGCGATGCTTCTGCAGAGTGCGAATGAAGATGAAGCAATTATCGTGAAAGTTGCGAATAAAGAAGAAGAGAAAAGGGTTTTAATTGGAAATGACAAAGGATGTCATTTCTTTAAAATAATAAGGTAAGATCGAAAAAAAGTTAGGAAGCTAGTAGCTTATTTTGAAACGCTACCTTAGACAGCGTTTCAAAATAAGCTTTTATTTTAAACTACTAGTTTATTTTAGGAACATTACCAAACAGAGCTTATAATTTATTAGTAGCTTAAAATAAGTTATAAGCTTCTAAAAAGCTCTGCCAAACAGAGCCTAAGTGATGGTTTAAAATGATAATATGAGATAGAAAGATAAAAATAAATAAATATATTTGGGTAGATTGTTAATATTGGCAACAAAATGACGAAATTGACTGAATATTGAAAATATAGGGGTAAATTACTAAAAAGAAAAGACATGACAAAATTGGCAGAGCAATAATATTCAGGCCTTTCTCAAAATAATAATAATAATAATAATAATAATTCCAAATTAATATTTTTGCCAAAAGATTAGTATATACTCCGTAATAAAGTTTGGATGGAGGGGTAAAAACTAGCACATAATTCTATTAGAATTATAGACAATAGAAGCAGTGAGCAAATGGAAGTTTGGAAGCTACAAAATACTTCCATTTGTGGTTTAAAATAATAAAGCAATGCGTCCAGTCAAAGTGGGATTAATATAAGGAAACTATTAATAAAGCAAAATGGATAAGAATTATTACTTAAAAGACTTGATTTTCATGTTTGAGTGTGGTTGGATTCCAGTCACAAATATTGCAGTATAGATTTGAGTTAGTCTTTTTGTGCGCAAAATTATATAATTGATTGTTGAGTTCAAAATTAAATTATCTTAGGGGGTGTATTGACTTTTATAAACTTTTAAAGACTTTTATCAACTTTAAAAGTTTGGCGGTATTCAATTTAGACTTTTACAAATTCTTTAAAAGTCTAGCGATATTGGATCTAGACTTTTCAAAACTCTTTAAAAGTATACTGATATTCGATTCAGACTTTTATAAAGTCATTAAAAGTCTAATGGTATTTAAAAAGTTATTAACTTTCATAGACTCTGTCATAATAGGATTTCGGTAGACTTTTTCTTCATTAATATAAATAGATGAAATCCAACCCTTCAACCCCAAACTTTTCAAGATTCTCTCCAAACTTTTTTACCTTTATCTAAACTAGACAAATTTTTCATCAATTTTACGGTACGTTTCAAACCTTTCATAAATTTCATATACTTTGCTACGAAAAATTATTATTTACTAATGTTTAGAACAAAATTTGTTTGTGCGAATAGCAAAAAAAAAAAAAAAATTGTTGCGAACAGCCGGGGCTACTGTTTGCAGCAAAAAGAATTACTGCGAACAGCAACTGTTCGCAGCATGAGAATTCTGCTGCAACCAGCAACACGCGGGTTGCAACAGAATTTCTAATTTTTAATTTTTTAATTTTTTATTTATAAATTTTATTTAATTAATATAATGTTATATAATTGTATATTCATTAATTATTAATATATGTATTTGTGTTAAATTGATTTTTTTAGAGATTTTTATTTATTTTATATTTAGTGAAAGTTAATTATATTTTCTTTATATATAATATACTCTATGTTTGTGATAATCAATATTTATTATTTATTTTTTTACAATGCATTAATTATTTATAATTTATGAAATATATTTTTGTAAGAAAATTATAAATAATATATTAATAGAAGTTATGAAATGTTTGTAAGGGTGTATTCAATTTAGAGTTTTAATGACTTTTGTAAACTTTTTAATATGAAAAAGTTTTTAAAAGTCTATAAATGTTTGTCTTACTGATATTTATAAACTCTTACAAAGTTGATGAAAGTTTAAAAGATTCTAGAAAAGTTTACAAAAACTATACAAAAATCAATTAAAATCTATCACTCTAAAAGTCTGGATTGAATACATCCCCCTTAATTTATCTCTTCATGAGCATATGTCACATTTAAGTGAGTCTCCTCCTCTTCTTGTGGGGTGTATTCAATCATGATTTTTACAAACTTTTAAAAACTTTTATGAACTTTAAAAGTTTGGATGTATTCAATTCAAACTTTTAGACAGTTTTTAAAAGTCATGCGGTATTCAATCAAGATTTTTAAAGAGTCTTTAAAAGTTGGGTGATATTCGATTAAGACTTTTAAAGAGTCTTTAAAAGTCATGTAGTATTCAAAAAGTCATGAATTTGTGTAGACTTTTTAATTTTAGGACTTTTGTAAACTTTTCTTTCTAAAATATAAATAGTTCAAATCCAATCCTCAACCCAAGATTTCAAAATTTTATTCCTACCAACTCTGAAGGTTTTCTCTCTCAATTTAAACTCTATTTTTTCTCTCTATTTAAACTGTATAAGCCTTATACATAAATTCAATAAAATGTTTTTTCTTCATTATCATATATTTTCTTCATACCTAAACTCTACTAATTTTTTCTCTCTCCTAAACTTTACAATCTTTCTCTAAAAATTCGAAATAATATTATTTTTACTTCATTATTGCTTTTATATTTTTTTATCTACGAACTTTTTATCCTTAACTTCTAAACTTTATCTTCAAACCTTTTCTCCATAACTTCTAAACTTTCTCTAAGAACTTTTTTCTCCCTAAATACTTGTATATTTTGATTTTTATTCATTTTATGTTTATAATTGTAATATCTCCTTTTTTTTTTTTTATTTTTTTATTTTTTTATTTTTTTTTAACAATAGGCTACTAAAAATAGTGAACTATTATTCGCAATAGCAATTTGAGGTTGCAAATAGTAGCACTTTGTTGCTGTTCGCAGTCCCAAATTGCAATTGCAAATAATAGTTCTTTGCTTGATGCCTAGCAGTATATCAAGTGTAGTTTTTATATATATTATTAATAGTATATTTTTAGTGTTCGCCAAACACCATGTGCTCAGATGACATGTAGTGATTCTCCGTTATGGGAGGTCATGAAATCAAGCCTTAGTGGATGTGATATTGATTCTTTGTATTTTAACAGGTTGAGAAAGTATAGATGAACAGATACTACAATGTAATAGGGTCAGTTATATTAAAAAAATATTTTTAGTGTTCAATATTGTTATGAATTTATTATATATGAAATAAATTTTTTTTGTTGATGGTTATTAATAATCTCGCCTGAGTCACCATACTATGGATAAAAATAATAATGTTGAGAATATTGATGTAGTGAAGAGCTATATAATAAGAAGAATTTTCTGATATATTATAACATGTTTTGTAAGAAAATTATAAATGATAAGAATCGAAATCATTGAAAGATTGTAAGGATGTATTGAATTTAGAATTTCAACAACGACTTTTGTAAACATTTTAAAATAAAAAAGTTGATAAAAGTTTATGAATTTTTTTATATGTACTTTTATAGAGTATTACAAAGTTTTAAAAAGTTTTGAACGACTCTATGAAAATAAATAAAAATTTATTAAAATTAATAATTTTAGAAGTTTTTAAAAATTTAGAAAAGTCATGATTGAATACACCCCTTTAGTGTTGAGGTCCATTGTATAGTTTTGGCGTTTGAGGAAATTAAAAAAAATTAGGTTATAAAAATAAGGGTTACACTTGTGTGAGACCGTCTCACGGATCCTTATTTGTGAGACGGGTCGGGTCGGGTCGATGCAACATGCAACTGTCATACTTATATGGGCAAATGTCATACTTATATACTCAAATGTAATACTAATTAGGAATACAATTATTGTTACTAATAAGAAAAAATCAATACTTTTGAGGAAAAATGTAATATTTTTAAATTTTGATGTAAAAGTAGTATTATATTTTCCCCCAAAAGTATTATATTTTTCATAATAAATAATGTTGACAAGTGCCCCTCTTACTTATAAGGGAAAATATAATACTTTTGAGAAAAAATGTAATACTTTTAAATCAAAATGTAAAAGTATTGGGAAAATATAATACTTTTGAGAAAAAATGTAATACTTTTAAATCAAAATGTAAAAGTATTGTATTTTTCCCTTAAAAATATTACATTTATCTTTATAAGTAACAAAAATATTATTCCTGATTAGTATTATATTTGAGCATATAAGTATGACATTTGTGTGTATAAGGACGATCTCACATAAGCTTTTGCCTAAAAATAACAATAAAGCAAAAATAGAATAGAAAGTCGGTCAACTTCGTGTGAGAAAAGAAAATCTGAAGGCAGAAAAGTTCAAACCACACGGCTTTCAACACCCAACACTACATACTGAATAGTACTTACTGCCGTTGGTTTAATCTTGTGCTAATTGCAAATCACAATCAATATAAATCTTTTTCTTTTTTGGACTTATACGCAGCGTATAAGACACGATTAATGATATTATCATTTATGTGTTATTTACCGTATATATTACGTTTATAAATTTTGATAGTGATATTAGAAGAAAATGCATTTTTAGACCTCAAGTTATAAAATCCTACTTATTTTAGGGTCCGTTTCGAAATCTGAAAAATTATTTTCAGAAGTTATTTTAGGATTTTCCAATGTTTTATATATATATATATATAAATGAGAAATATTATTAATCAAGAGGCCAAAACTCAAGAAAAAGAGAAAAAATTCCAAGGAGACAACATATAGTTGATCTCCAAATCAGACTGAGAGCCTGAAGCATGACACAACATAGCTTCCAGGTTTGCTGTGTTAGAATAGTTATATCACATGGAATCACAAAATGTGATAATAAGGATCGTATTAACCTCCAGCCATAGTTCTGTGTCAATGAAGGTTGAGTGATCTGGACTGCTACAGAGATAACGTAAGTATTTTGTCTCTCACTTTGCTAAGCTCTCTCTAGATGGTGTATGAGGAATGTAGTGTGAGCAGTGAGAAAACTTGTGACCTTATATAACCATGGGCTATCATTGTAGTTATTGTATATCAATAGGTCTCCTAAACCATAACCAGACTTCTAATCACAAAGCCAGTCTAGCTATCAGGTTATTAGTGTTGCACCACATATCAAACACTTAATATTATCATAACTTATCCTAATGTTATAATAATCATAAATAGGAAAATGTTACATCTTCCCACTTTGTGCAAACACCCTAGCCCAAGAACAGAAAAACACCAACCATAGTGATATTTCCTCATTAGCACGAGTAGTATCCATTATGATCAAATGCAAACTGCCCTTAAACACTTAATTAGGAAACAAAACTTAATAAAACAAACCCTATGTTTATTTCAAGTCAAACTTAAGTACATTTTCTCAGTAACATGAAGTAAATGAAGGTCTACACACTTAATTGAGAAAAATGTCTGAATGTAAAAGAATTTTATTAAATTGAATGTATATATACAAATTACGAAATGGATGAAAGTCCCATTTTCTAAACTAGATCCTTGAATGTAAATGGAGGAATGCCTTTAGTCAAGGGATCTGCTAACATCAGCTCAGTATTAATGTGTTCAATGACTACAACTTTATTCTTGACACGCTCCCTAATGGCTAAGAACTTGATGTCGATGTGTTTACTTCGACTCCCACTTTTGCCATTCTTAGATAGGAAGACTACAGCTGAGTTGTCACAATAGACTTTCAATGGCTTTGATATAAAGTCCATAACTCTATGCCCAGAGATAAAATTCTTTAGCCAAACACCTTGTGAAGTAGCCTCGAGACATGAAATGAACTCGGCTTCCATTGTAGAAATAGGTATTAAGGATTGTTTAACACTTCTCCATGAGATAGCCCCACCAACCATAATAAAGATGCACCCAGAAGTTGATCTTCGAGAATCAACATAGCCAGCGAAGTCCGCATCAGAATAACCGACAACATCTAAATTGTCCGTCTGCCTAAACCCAAGCTTGTAATCTTTGGTTCCTTTTAGATGCCTTAGAACCTTCTTTACAACTCTCCAAATGGTCTAATCCCGAATTTTGTAAGTAACGTCCGAGCATTCCAACCGCGAAAGCAATGTCTGGCCTTGTACATACTTGAATATATCCAAGACACCCAACCGCTGCAGCATAAGGGATGTTCTCCATGGAGTCTTTCTCCAAATCATTTCTCGGACATTATTCCAAACTGAATTTATCCCCCTCTGCTATGGGAGCAACACTTGATGAACAATTTTGTATCTGAAATCTCTCTAAAACTTTGCTTATATAGGTTTTTTGAGATAAACCAGTATGCCCCAGGACCTATCTCTATGAATTTTAATGCCAATAACATAAGAGGCATCACCCATTTCCTTCATGTCAAAGTTCTTAGAAGGAATTGTTTCACATCACGAAGCATTCCCTTATCATTGGTGGAAATAAGATGTCATCCACATATAAAATAAGAAAACATATTCGACTCCCACTCACTTTCTGGTATATACAAGGATCTAAGGGATTTTCAACAAAACCAAATGAAGAAATTACCCCATCGAATGTGATATACCACTCACTTTGCTTAGCTCTCTCTAGATGGTGTATGAGGAATGTAGTGTGAGCAGTGAGAGAACTTGTGACCTTATATAACCATTGACCATCATTGTGGTTGTTGTATATCAATAGGTCTCCTAAACCCTAACCAGACTCCTAATCACAAAGGAAGTCTAGCTATCAGGTTATTAGTGTTGCACCACATATCAAACACTTAATATTATCATAACTTATCCTAATGTTATAATAATCATAAATAGGAAATGTTACACGTTGACCAAGTAGAAGAAACATAACCAAAACGCAACAAGAAAACAAAGAGTAAAGGAAACAAAATGATGCCAAAACTAAGAGGAGCCCTGAACAACAGGTTGGCTAGAGATCCTTAGATGAAGGGACTTATGTCACGGACTTGTTTTTCCCTAACAATGTCCCGTGCGGCCTCGGCTATACTTCCTCTCTAATAGCCAAGTCAGCCTCGATCCTCACTCGGAAAGGATGTAAGTAAACGATGCGATGGGTACGAATGAAAGTTAAGCAAGAACGTCGCAAAAGAACACGTGAGCTTTATAGGGAACTTGAATGCCTCGAATTCTTGATAGTTACAAATGAAGGCCCCTCAAGGGGTATTTATACACATCCCACCTCCTCAATGGACGGTGGAGATCGAATTGATCCTACGGCTATGGTTGCTTCTCTAGAATTCTCTAAAACCTACCTATATACATAGGAAAACTCTATAGAGTTCTAGAATATTCTAAGTATTCCTACAACTTATGGAATGCTATGTACAAGTGCCGGAAAATTCTAGAATGGTGTAGCGAACCTCGGATTCTTGCGGAAAAGCTGTCAGGTCGCTACATCCTCCCCAACCGAATTTGTCGACGTCCTCGTCGTCTTGTATGCCTCCAATTGACGCGGAAATTGCCACAAGTCCTCCTCGGGCTCCCAGCTTACTTCCGATTCTGGCAATCCTTTCCACTTAATGAGGTAGTGCGTTTGAGGCGGAACTCCTCTCTTGCGAACTACCTTAGACGCGAGCACTTCTTCTATATCTCGATCAAAAGACTTCGTCACCACAGGCGGTGCTCTTTCGGATAACCCTCGGTTTGGGTCTTCCATGTCTTTGTGATATGGCTTGAGCATACTTACATGGAAGACTGGATGTATCTTAAGTGAGCTAGGTAGGTCGAGGCGATAAGAAACGTTACCTACCTTAGCGATGATCGGAAACGGTCCCTCATATTTTCGAACTAGTCCCTTGTGTAATCCGCGAAATGCCTTGAACTGTTGCGGCAGAAATTTAATGAGGACTAGATCGCCCACGATGTACTCTTTCGGCCTCCGCTTTACGTCTGCCCATTTCTTTATTCTTTTTCGAGCTTTTTCTAGGCATGAACGGGCTAGATCTGCCTGTTCCTCCCATGCTTTGGCCATCCGGACCGCTCCTGGACTTTCCGCATCATGGAGTGAAGTGATCAAAGTATGTGGAGTTAATGGTTGTTGTCCCATGACGATTTCAAACGGGCTCTTTCCTGTCGCCTCACTCCTTTGTAAATTGTAAGAGAATTGGGCAATATCGAGTAATTTAGCCCAATCTCTTTGATTGGCCCCTACAAAATGTCGCAAATAGCACTCCAACAACCCATTCACCCTTTCGGTTTGCCCATCAGTTTGAGGGTGGAAGCTAGTTGAGAAGTTGAGTGCTGTGCCTAGTATCTTGAACAATGTTCGCCACATCTTTCCTGTAAAACGGGGGTCCCTATCGCTGATTATATTCCTTGGCAACCCCCAATACTTCACCACATTTTTAAAGAATGCACGGGCGGCTTCCTCTGCGGTGCATTCCTTAGTGCATGGAACGAACGTCGCGTACTTAGAGAATCGATCGACTATCACCATAATGGACCCATATCCCTCAGACTTTGGCAAAGCTGTGATAAAATCCATGGATATGGAGTCCCACGGTCGTTCCGGAATGGGTAACGGCTCCAAGAGTCCCGCGGATCGCTTATTTTCTACCTTATCCTGCTGGCATACGAGACAAGTCCTTACGTATAATTCCACGGTGTCTCGCATCCTTGGCCAAAAATATGCTGCTTCCATGAGTGCCAAGGTACGTTTTTGGCCTGGATGTCCTGCCCACCTTGTGTCATGGCATTCTCTGATGAGGTCCCTTCGTAGATTTCCCCACTTTGGAACAAAGAGACGTCACCCCTCAGTATAGAGCAAGTCATCTTCTACCCAAAAGCGTTGCGTCTTGCCACTTTGTGCTAACTTCACCAACTCTTTGGCCAAGGGGTCATGTTGGAGTCCTTCTTTGATTCGGTCAATTACGTCCCCCTTTGCATGACTTATTGCTGCAAATTCTGCTTTTCGGCTCAAGGCATCGGCCACTACATTGGCTTTGCCCGACTTATACTCTAATGAGTAATCAAACTCCGCAAGAAAATCTTGCCATCGGGCTTGTTTAGGAGACAGCTTCTTTTGAGTTTGAAAGTAACTCGTGGCCACGTTGTCTGTTTTAATGGTGAAGTGTGCTCCAAGCAAATAGTGACGCCACACTCTAAGACAATGTACTACGGCCGTCATTTCCTTCTCTTGTACCGTGTAACGTCGCTCGGCCTCGTTTAACTTGCGGCTCTCGAACGTTATTGGATGCATGTCTTGCATTAAGACTCCACCAATAGCAAAATCTGACGCGTCGGTGTGGACCTCAAATGGTTTCGTAAAGTTGGGTAGGGCAAGGACAGGTTCCTGGCTTACCGCGGCCTTTAAATCGTCGAAAGCCTTTTGACAATCCTCGGACCAAACCCAAGTCTTTCCTTTCTTGAGTAAGTCCGTCAATGGCGCTGCCCTCTTAGAGTATCCTTCGATGAACCGCCGATAATAATTTACTAGGCCAAGGAACGATCGAAGTTCGGTTACTTTCGTGGGTGCCTCCCAGTCTAGGATCGCCTTGACTTTGGCTTGATCCATCTTGAGCTTCCCATGCCCAATGATGTGCCCCAAAAAGTGTACTTCTTCTGTTGCAAAGGTGCACTTTTCTTGCTTCACGTATAGTTTATTTTCACGAAGTACTTGGAAGACCGTTCGTAGATGTTCCACATGTTCTTCGATAGAGTTGCTGTAGACCACTATGTCATCCAAGTACACGACCACGAATCGATCCAAGTACGGCTGAAAAATCTTATTCATTAACGTGCAGAACGTCGCTGGGGCATTGGTTAATCCGAATGGCATAACCATCCATTCGAAAGAACCATACCGGGTGACGCATGCCGTCTTGGGCTCGTTTCCTTCCGCAATTCGGACTTGGTAATATCCTTTTTGCAAATCCATTTTTGTGTAGATTTTGGCTCCTCCGAGTTGATCGAAAAGATCGGCAATCAAGGGGATGGGATAGCGATTTTTGATTGTTACCTTATTAAGTGCTCGATAATCGACGCACATCCTCAACGATCCATCATGTTTCTTTTGAAACAACACTGGTGCGCCGAATGGTGCTTTCGACGGTCGTAACATGCCGCTTTCCAACAACTCATTGAGTTGTCGCCTTAATTCCTCGAGTTCATTGGGCGACATGCGATAGGGCGCCCTGGCAGGTGGCTTCGCTCCAGGCTCTAGCTCAATGGTGTGGTCCACCTCTCGTCTTGGTGGTAACTCCTTTGGCAACCTCTCGGGCATTACATCCTTATTTTCATCAAGGACCACTCGAATTGATGGTGGAACGACTGACGCCTCTTTGCCTTCGCCATCCATGTCAAGTACTGCTAGAAATGTTGGCTCGCCCTTCTTGATGCCCTTTGTAACTTGCATAGCGGATAGTTGGGCTGCCTCGTTCGCTCTCTTCTCAGGCGCTTCTACCGTGGGAATCATACATGGAGATCCCTTCTCCAAAATGCACATGGTGCTGAACGATGGCATGGGGATGGCAGCAACTTGTCGTAGGAAATCCATCCCAAGTACAACTTTAAAATCATCCATCGGTGCCACGGAAAAATTTACTAAGCCCCTCCAAGTGCCTAGGCCCAACTCGACGCCTCGAGCTGTGCCATGAAGCGGTTGAGCCCTCGCGTTTACTGTCTTGAGCCAACCCTCTCCCTTTGTCCAATGTAGGCCAAGTCTCCGTGCCTCCTCCTCGGTCATAAAGTTGTGGGTTGCTCCAGTATCGACGAGGGCCTTAGTGGGTTTACCATTTATCAATGCTTCGACGTACATTAGCCCCTTACTCTTTGTCGTCGGCATTGTTTTGGCATTTAAGGCATTAAGGAGTTGGAGCGACCCCATCTTGCTCGCCTCCTCCTCTTCTTGCATCTTGGCCTCATGTTGTTCTAATATGGCGGAGAGAGATCCGAGCTTTGGGCAATCCCTCATGGGATGCGGCCCCTTACATACAAAACACGCCATCTTTGACAAGAAAGCATTCTTCTTCTCCTCATACTCCTTTCGTGCGGCGTTTCTGTCCCAGCTCCTAGTTGGTGCCCTTCGTTGGGTGTCTCTTGTTCGCTCTCCCCCACCTTTAGCCGGATACTTGTCCCTCCTTTTCGACGGATCAAAATTGCTTGGAGAACGAAAGTCAATTAGGGACTCAGCGACGGCAATCGCTTCGTCCACTGTTTGAGCATTTCGTCGCTGTACTTCCTGTTTGGCCCATTGTTGTAACCCGTCGGTGAAGTGGAACAAGAGATCATCTTCGGAAAGATTAGGGATTTGAAGAATAAGAGTAGTGAACTCTTGTACGTAATCTCGAATCGGTCCTCGCTGCTTTAATTCCCTTAATTTCCTTCGAGCCTCATAGACCACGTTTTCGGGATAGAAGTGTCGCTTGAGCTCCTTTTTGAAATCTTCCCACGTGTTTATGCGGCAAGTTCCACGTTCGATATCGGAATGCTTTCTTCTCCACCAAAGCATGGCGGTATCGGTAAGGTATGGGACAGCGGCTTTAATCCTCTTCGCATCCTCATTGAGGCTTAGATTTTCGAAATATTGTTCCATTTGCCAAAGGAAATTCTCGACTTCCTTCGCGTCCCTTACGCCTTTAAAACATGTTGGCCGTGGAACTTCTATTCTTGTGCTTGACGACGAAGTGCTTACTTCTCCGCTCGCAGCGGCCTTCTTGCACAACGCAAGGTCTTCACGCATTATCTCAATGCTATTTTGTAAGGATTCGAGCATGGTCATTACTTTCTCCTCGAATTGTTCGAAACGATCCTCTAACGTTTGGTGCTCGTCCTTTACCTTGTCGAATTCTTCAATCACATGTTCTTCGAGCGTCTTGAAGTTAAACTCGGCCCTCTCGAGTTTCTCCTCGACTATCTCGAGTTTCTCCCCAAAGTTCCCCACGAGCTGCTCCAAAGCGGCAACCTCCTTTGCCTTGCTTTGATCGCGCTTCTTGCTTGTCCCCCATGGGACGGGTTCCACCCCTCGTTCCTCGGTCGTGTCCGACACACGAATATCTTCCACGCTGGCCATCGCAACGGACTAGCAATCCAATCTCGAACCTGGCTCTGATACCAACTGTCACGGACTTGTTTTTCCCTAACAATGTCCCGTGCGGCCTCGGCTATACTTCCTCTCTAATAGCCAAGTTAGCCTCGATCCTCACTCGGAAAGGATGTAAGTAAACGATGCGATGGGTACGAATGAAAGTTAAGCAAGAACGTCGCAAAAGAACACGTGAGCTTTATAGGGAACTTGAATGCCTCAAATTCTTGATAGTTACAAATGAAGGCCCCTCAAGGGGTATTTATACACATCCCACCTCCTCAATGGACGGTGGAGATCGAATTGATCCTACGGCTATGGTTGCTTCTCTAGAATTCTCTAAAACCTACCTATATACATAGGAAAACTCTATAGAGTTCTAGAATATTCTAAGTATTCCTACAACTTATGGAATGCTATGTACAAGTGCCGGAAAATTCTAGAATGGTGTAGCGAACCTCGGATTCTTGCGGAAAAGCTGTCAGGTCGCTACACTTAGCTTGCTTCCATGCTGCATGCTGTGACATGGCTGCTGCCTTTACCTTCCCAGGATCTCAGCTCGCATTACTCCAAACCAGGTCATTCCTCCTTTTCCAAAACATTCCACGCTAAGAAAAGTGCATGCACCCCAGAATCCTCATTTAAGGTACTCACAAACCTCTCTAGGATCATACTAGTGGAATCATCTTGATGAATGCAGTCTATTATATTATGTGAACTCCAAACTAGCGCCACCCTGGGACAATGAAACAAAACGTGGCTTGTAGACTCCTGAGCTGATGAACACAGTGGACATGTCGTCAACCTCCACCCGTCTCAACTTCAAATTCGACCAGACCGGGATGATTCCATGAATACACCACCAACCTCCGTATTATCCCAATTTTACCAAGCTTTGAGCAGCGTAGATATTGCACCAGATAGCTTGGGTTGTTTCCTAGATTGGCCTTAAGGAAAGAACTATTCTGAAAATATCTGGCTTTATAAACTTTGGTAGCCAAGGAATTCCGGTTAGTCAGGACTCAGGAATCTCCAACCCTGCTTTGCTAACAAGGCCAAATTAAACTCATGCAACTTACGGAATCCAAGACCACCCCTGCATTTAGGAACACACATACGAGACCAACTCATCTAGTGAATACCCCCACCACTTTGTCCCTGTGCACACCACCAGAATCTGTTCATCTAACATTCCAACTGCTCACATAAGGTCTTAGGGATTAGGAACACACTCATCGTAAAGGTAGGCACTGCTTGAGCTATGCTTTTAAGAAGAACTTCTTTCCTAGCATGAGATACAAGCTTATTCTACCACCCATTTACACGTTGCCTTATTCTCTGTTGAAGGTAGCCAAAAACTGCCTTTTTGTTCCTTCCAATCCACGCTGGCAACCCCAGGCACTTGCAAAAATTATCTCTTCTCTGCATTGCAAATATTGAATAAATCATGTCTGCATTCATCTACGATGTGCTAGAGCTAAAAGTGACACAAGATTTAGTGTAATTAATAGTCCGCCCTGAAGCCTGCTCATGCAGATCCAAACACCTTATAATAGCCCTTCCTTCATCCATTTTGTCCTTGAAAAATAGTAAACTATCGTTCGCGAAGAACAAGTCGGTTAAAGAAGGAGCTCTATGTGTAACTCTACAGCCCCGAAACTGCCACTTTCTTTATGCTTCTTTGAGTAATGCAGTCAACCCCTCAGCGCATAAAATGAAGTGGTATGGAGACAGTGAGTCACCTTGACGTAACCCCCATGATGGCGTAACCAACCCCACCACCCTCCCATCTACAGTGATATTATACTCAATTATCGTAACACAAAGCAAAATCGGATAAAATGGGTTTGGCTTTGGCTGATTTAATCATCGGGATTAAAATCAATAGAAAACCTGATGGTCTAGTGTTAAACCAAACTCATTATGTTGATAAAATCTTTGGGAAATTCAACAAGGATGATAATAAAGTGGTTAAGACACCATTTGATACAAATGTTTTACTATCAAAGAATCACAGAGGGTGTATTTCTCAAGTAAAATAGGCTTGGATTATTGGTAGTTAAATGTATCTAATGAGTTGTACTAGCCAGATATTGCCATTGCGGTTAATAAACTCAGTAGATATACGAGTAGCCCCGGTGATATGCACTGGAAGGCAATTGTGAGGTTTATGAGATACTAAAGGGGTACTCGTGACCTTGGACTTCACTATACAAGATATCCGACTGTACTTGAAGGGTATAGTGATGCTAATTGGATATTGAACATTAAAGACTCTAAGTCCACGAGTGGCTACGTGTTCACGTTAGCCAGTGCAGACGTTGCATGGAAATCCTCAAAGTAAATCATAATAGCTAGATCCATGATAGAATTTGAGATGATAGCATTAGACAAATATTGCAAAGAGGCTGAATGACTATGCCATTTTCTCGAGGATATTCCTAATTTGGAAAGTCCTGTAACTCCAATATGTGTGCATTGCGATAGTCAAGCCATAATTGGTAGGGTACGGAGTCATATGTATAATGGTAAGTCTAAACATATACGTTGTAGACATAATACCATTAAACAACGTTTCACAACCGGTGTTGTCTCGGTTGACTATGTGAAGTCAAAAGACAACATTGTGGATCTGTTAACCAAAGGGTTAGATAGAGAGTTGATTGAGAAGTTGACACGAGGAATGTGTCTGAAGCCGTTGGAATAAAGTTCTATAGCGAATACCAAACCTAGTTCGCACCTAGGTTCAATGTGAAAATTAAATTATGGAACGAAGTGTGTCACTATGGGGTCTCAGAGTCCCTACCACTCCTCGTTAGGATAGTGACTTCTACACAAGGCTAACACTATGATGCTTTAATGATTCGAATGTTGATTGACATGTGTGAGTATGCGGGACACATAGAAAAGAATCACCTAGGTGAGAGAGAAGTGGGATCGCTTCAAAGGAGAATTGTTTAGGCTCAATTAGTCAATTCTTTAAAAACTCTTGCAGAACTAGGAACGGTGACCCATGAACAAAACGGGCACATACAGTCATGAGAACAGAACAAGGTGGGTGGTTCATGTATGAGATATATCATCGTCTACACAAACGGTAGTCGGTTCAAAGACATCGCGTTCTATCGTACAACCACTGGATTCGGTTTCTTCGTAGTTAGACAAAGAAATTGATATATTGTACACTCAAAATGGATAATGGGTGAATGAGAAATTTATTCTCAAAGTAGACCCATTTGAGTTGGAAAATGAAAGTGGAAAGACTATAAAGTAGCCTTTGTCCCACATTGGTTTCGGAAGTGAATTTGCACCACTATATATACAAGAGCCTTTTAAGGCATATTGAATTGTATAACATATAGGGTTTCTTTCGCCTTTATTGTGTGGTGCGTTTATGTATATATAATGGTGTGTTTCTGGTGTATTAGTGCATTTTTTTGTGCGCTTTCTAACACTATTGGTGCATATTTGCATAACTATTGGTGCGGCCGCATTGATCGCATGTTAAGGCGCAGTTGCCCATGAACTAACTCTAAGGTGTGTGTCTATATGTATATGTATATATATTGCTATCTTTTTTATTCTGTAAGTTGTATCTAGTTAATAACTTTTTATAGAAATTATATTATAAATGTACGCTATAATAATAATAATAATAATAATAATAATAATAATAACAACAACAACAACAACAATGATAACAATAACAACAAGAATAATCATGATGTACACAAATATATACACAAATAATGTACTTTTAGTATATTAAATTATTTATGAGCCACACACCTGTGTGGATCATGGTCCATGTAATAATGAGCATTTTTTCTTTTAATTTTGATTTATTTTAGTACTAAAAATAAGTATTCCATACTTCATTGATTTTTTTTTTTAATTTTAAATTCTCAGGGAATCTTTTACTTTCATACTTCATTGAATTGTCGTTTCTAGATAGTGCATTAGGAAAAAGCACTGCAACATATATATAAATATAAGCACAAATGTTGATAAATTAATACAAAGTAATTCTAACAACATTGTACGAAATTAAGTTTATAGGAAAGTGTACTACTAAGAAAGGTTTGAATGTATAAATAAATCCACGAGGTAATCAATTCCAACCAGAAATCATTTAAAAATGTACTAATCACCTCATATATGCGACGACAACTATGCAATTAAATAAGTGAACCCGCGTGGCCTCCACACTTCTTAATATAATAATAAGGATAATTTAAGTTTCCTCTAGTAAAATGTGACGACTAGTCATATCCATTCATCAAGGTTCATTAATGATGGAGAGTTTTATAAAACTAAAAGATGAGGTAAATTTTATGTTATTTTTTTCTAACATATGTTACAAAAAGTCCCCACTAGGGTCTGAACCTATGAACTCCCATTTGAGATAGTCACAAAGGTATGTTTGAACTACAAGCTATTTGGCAAGTTAATCCAGCTATACATACATATATATATATATATATATATATATAGGGGATGGTTCATGTGATAATACCTCCCCTTGTAAAAGGTGTGGACCATATTAAAAAATCAAAGGGTAGGATCTTACCATAACTAAACTTTCAAGTTTGCAATAATTATAAAATGAATCTCGCTCTCAAAAGTTTTTAATAATTATAAAATTGACACTGTATTCTTTTTTTTATTTTTTTATTTTTTTTATTACTAAAACATCTACCATTTATGAACCCTGATGGACGGCTGATATTAGTTCTCACTTTTACGAATAACTTTAACTACGTATCTGGATGTAAATCTCTTTGATAAACAATGTGTAATGGTACGAGAGATAAATTTCTTATATTTATAAGAGGCTTTTAATTGGACTCCAAAAAGGATAAATACCTAATTAAAAGAATTTGGTAGATTTTCAGTCACCCAGGAAAAAGAATCTTACCTCCCCTAGGTGAGATTAACCTTTCTTGATATCATGGAATGCTATTTCTATAGACCCGAACTTTCCTAAATCAAATATTGGACCAAACATGAAAATAAAATTTTCACATTTTGAACTCTCAAAAAGTTCGAACTTTTCTGACTATCAAACGCACTCTAAAATTAATTTTTTTCCTTTAAATAAATAATATTGGTCATAATCTAAAGAACAAGTCAAAACCAGACTCAAGAAAGGAAAATGACAGTCAACATGGAAAGGAGACCAATCTGCCTGCAGATATATATAAACGACGTCGGTTAGTTCTTATTAACCGACGTCGTTTTTTTTAAATATTAAAAATATTTTACGAATCTACCTAAAACCTGTACAGTATATTTACAATTCACACATAAGTTTCAGAACCTGTGTAACAAATTAACATTTATAATTCACAATTGATCAAACTAATAATGTTCTCAATTAATCAAAGCTAATAAACATCACAACTTATCAAACTAATAAAGTATACTACAATAACTAATAAAACATTGAATATTCAACATAAATCTCACAATTCAATAACTAATAAACAACAAGTATTTAACATAAATCTCACAATTAATCAAGCTAAAGAAGTAATCTATCAACCCATTCATCAACTAAATATTGGCACCATGTCTCTAATTTCATCAATTTCTTTTTGATTGTATGACAATCTTCCTTGTCTCTCTAAAAGCTATAAAGTTTAAAAGAGAATAAAAAGAATTAATAACTTAGTATTTTAAAAAATATGAAGGAGATCGAAAGATATTTTATTAAAGTACTTGCCTTATTCATTCCCTTGCATGTTCCCAATGAAATGATTTCCAAAATAAATTTCATCACATAATATCCGCATTCGGTACCTCCTCTTTGTATGACACACTACATTTGAAATAATTAATATAATTAAGATTTTATTAATAAAAAACAATAAGATATATGTACTTACCAAACATGTAATCTATTTTACTTGACGACTTGTTTTCTTTCCACCTATTATGCTTGTTGCCTTCAAAGACCTATTAATATAAGACATATTGTAACACCCCAATTTTCACATCTTGGATTTATTACAAAATTCCTAATAATACATTGCGGAAGCATCTAACTAGCAGAAAACTGGGTGTTACCGCCATGCTTAGGCCTCTCTCCTATACCCAAACGCTAAGGCTAAACTTACAACATCAAATAACCACATCAATATTCCAACTTAATACATATGGAAATAATCCTTCCAGGGTGTCTATTCTAGGATAGAGTAGTCTTCAACCTCGACTTCCATCCTATTCAGAGCTCATCGGGCCACAGGAGCCCACACTAGACAACATCTGTTAAAAGAAAAACACATTGAAGTGTAGTTAGCACGACGGCTAAGTAAGAGAATCCATGGTCACCCAAGATTCAACAAAGGTTTTTAAAACACGTCTCTTAAGACAAAATCATTTCTTTCTCAAGGTCGTTACAGAGTAACTCTTTTCTCAACGTCGGTTATTTCTTATTAACCGACGTCATTTATTTTAATTTTTTTAAAAATGTATGATACGACGTCGGTTTTTCCTAAAAACCGACGTCGTTTCATATATATTTTTTTAATTTTTTTTTAAATAAACGGGTCGGTTTTTTGAAATAACCGACGCCGTTTATTTATTTTAAAAAATAAAAAATACATACGACGTCGGTTTTTACAACCGACGCCGTATCATTTATATACAACATCGGCCAGATCAACGTCGATTTTTAACCGACGTTAAAAGTGCTAAAAAACCGACGTTAAAGGTGTTTTCTGTAGTAGTGTTCACTGGTGGGGAATGGTACCTTTGCACGTGGATCAATGACTTTGTCTATGCTCACCTTCACTTGATCCGCATATTGTATCCAATGCTTCTTCATATCATCTGTGTTGGGAATATCGTAAGTACTCTGCAAGAAAAAATTATTTATTAGTATCCAATGCAATTATATTAATTTATTTGGTAAATAAAAATCTAAATATCAAAAAAGGTTACCAGAATTTCTTCCCAAACATTCTCCTTAGTATCCATTGGAACATTAGCCCATGACTTTATTGTGATCGGAACGTTAATACGTGCCACTAATGCTGCATAACTTGAAAGTTCCGCTCCGGTTGGCCCAACTGGATGTCCTCCCTCAAATTGAACTGGCTTCTTTCCTAAAGTATTACGCCCTAGAAAGACTTTCTTCAAATGAGTCGCCCCTCTCGTCTTAGTACTAGTATCACTACCTTGAGTTGAACCAGTACCTTGGGTAATACTATCATCAGTAGGATTATTTGATGAATCCATAAGCCTGTTCAAATAGAAAAATTATTAGATCAAAAACTTTAAAACAAGTCATGCGTGAAATAATATTAAATGAAAAAACTTTAAATGAAAAAATATATATATAAATATTACAATAATAAAACTTTAAAACACAGTAAGAACTTAAAGCATTACATGAAATAATCAATGCTCCCATATCCCTTCATTATGATCATCCCGTGATGCATGCACTTAATCTATTTCATTATCTACAATAATCGTCAATAAACATGAAAAAAATGGCGGTATTTCCTCAACATCAACATCTTGAATCCCATCTGTAGTAATTTGTCTCTTCCCATGAAGAACAACTAACCATTTTTTATAAGAAGGATCACTAACATAAAATACTTGTTTCCCTTGGGATGCCATTATGAATTGCTCATTTTTGTGACCTTCCCGATTAAGATCTACAAGCGTAAATCCTAACTCATCAACTTTCACACCATGTTTGCCATCTGTTGGTCCCAAGGGGATGGGGTACAAGTCTAGAGGGGGGGGTGAATAGACTTGTATAAGATTTTGCAAATCTTTTCGACCTCTCGTGTGTATTGAACTTAGGATGTTTAGGTTCGATACCTCACGAGGTGAAGACAAAGTTTTATGCGCAGCGGAAAT
>NC_044917.1:17836408-17878966 GCF_003576645.1 Ipomoea triloba
ACTACCACAAGAGTGTACTTCTTTCCCTTTATGCTGGGTGGATCCACTGGGCCAAATAGGTCCATGTGAAGAAGACTTAATGGTCTAGTGGATGATGCCTCGGCTTTGCTCTTGAAGGAGGATTTGATCTGTTTGCAACGTTGACATGCCTCACAAATTTTATCCTTTCGAAACGTCATTTTGGGCAGTCCTTCCACTAGGTTCCTCTTAGCAAGCTTGTTGATAGTTTTAAAGTTCAGATGACTAAGCTTACTATGCCAATCCCAGCATAAGTCTTNCGTTTTATCAGACACCTCTTGTTAACCTCTTGACCTCTTTTTTTCAAAAAAAAAACTCCCTTTCTTCTGTGTCTTTACGTCCTTATATATGAGAGTAGAAGAATAGTTCCGTTGGAGGGAAAACTATTCCGTTTGAAATTGGCCTCCCATGCCGAACATGGGTCTTTGCACAATTTCAGCATTTTTCATGGAGTAGTGGTCTTGTAACTTGAGCCTTTTGTTTTGTAGTGAATATTCCATATTCCACTTTCTTGAGTCCATGCTTCACTTGCTTCTTTTGGATAAAGTTTCTCTTTTTATGTTCCCATCATTCCTTGTTTGGGGAATCTGACCACTTCAGGATTGGTGCACTTCTTGACCGTTTGTGGTGGAGGTCTGACGTGTCATCCACTTCCGTCCATTTTGAAACCTCCCGCTCAGCACCTCTTCAATATTTTATCTCCATGATATTCTTCTTNTCTGACGTGTCATCCACTTCCGTCCATTTGAAACCTCCCGCTTAGCACCTCTTCAATATTTTATCTCCATGATATTCTTCTTCTCCAAACTTAGAGTATTTTATCTGCATATGTTGGCTAACATTCAGCCTCTTGGAGAAGNTATAAGGAATGCTAGCAAAGGTTTTAGGCCTCTTTGATGCATGAATCAACTTAGGTAGAGACTTTTCGACCGGCTTATGCACCATGCCTTTCATACGCTGTTTGGTCATGTGAAATTGCTGAAAGTGAGATTTCTACCAGAACCTGTGATTTGATGACCAATCCTCACTAGATGGATAGAGTCTTCCTTTCTCCATCCGTGAGTTCCTAACTATGTGGATCTCAGACCTTCCATATTTGCCTTGAGGTGCATTATATGGAGTGTAGCTCTTTTTGTACTTGGAATGGCCTTGCGAGAGATAGCAAGGTGATCTCTCGATATTGTTTACCCGGCCATTCTTCGTAGCTNTATCTGCATATGTTGGCTAACATTCAGCCTCTTGGAGAAGTGTCGGTTTATCGAGACCATAAAAGATGTCTCGACCACTTGATGTTTCAATCCCATGTATCGAGAGGTCTATCTCTCGAATATTCTTTACGTCTCGAACTCGATAGGTATATCGAGAGGTCCTTACCTCTCGAACTTGGCTTGTGTCTCGANCCACCATTTTCTCCATAGCTTTGGAGGAATTAGTGTATGATGTTATGACCTTTCGAAGATTAAGCTCTCTCGTCTCTCGAGCTTTGCACTCTTCAGTCAGTTGGATTATTTTAGCTTCTAACTCACTTACTTTGAGAGTTAGCTCTGAATTCTCTTTCGAGACGTTCTTAAGCATATCTCTTTCAGCAGTTAGCTTGCTGTTTTCATCCATCACTCTAGCATGAGTGCTATTGGCGATGTTAAGGTTCCTTCTGAGCGATTCCAACATCTCGAAGGGGTCCTCATCGCTTTTAAATGAAGAACAACGAGAGGTAGNTGATTTGAAAAAGAAAAAGCATTGATTTTATTTTCAGCGCATGTGGTAAGTTTGACAACTGATCTACTAAAGCAAGAATAATAGAGCTCACGCAACACCCCCAGCAAAAGATATATATGATTATAAGAAGGGAATGTTTAATAACAGAGTTTAGTGGAAAAGATTCAAAGAAGTAAGACCAAGAACNGTAGAGCAGCGAGATGTGGAAGTAGAGGTTACCTCATTATCAGTGGCCATTAGGCATTGATTCTCTTCTTTCTCGGTGTATAAGCAGATGAGCCCCCTCTCATCCTCTGAGCTGCTGCTGCTTTCGCTGGAGCTCGACGTCTCGGACTCCTCGATTGTCCTCTCGAATTCTTCAGCAACAAGCGCCTTCCTGCGCTGATACGTCTTTGATGATCCTTTGAAGCCACCTTGTGTTGGCTTCTCCCTGGATTCCTCTATCCTCTTGGAATCCTTGCCTTCTTGGCCCTGATGCTTGCTTACTAGTGGGTAAGGGCATTCGGCCTTGAAATGTCCCGGTCTTCTACAGTTGTAGCATAGACCCTGATTTTCCTCCTCCGTCCTTCTGGATGGATATCTCTCATTTTTCCTTCTTGAGGAGGAAGGTGAACTTTTGTTGCTCTCCTGGTTCATCTTCATGTATTTCCTGAACTTTCTCACAAAGAGAGCAAACTGTTCGTCAGACATAACATTCATAGGATTAGAGTCTGACCTTGAAGATGTGGATGGTTGCTCAGCAACAAGTGCTACGTTTCGTCGATCCACAATGTCCTCATCTCTTGGGAACATCTCGAACTCGAAGGCTTTGAGATCCCGGAAGAGTTTGTCTGTTGTGGTTTCCTTCAGATCTCGGTGATCTCTCATCGTGATCACCTTTACTTCCCACTCCTTAGTGAGGCCACGTAAGACCTTCAGGTTCAGCTCCTTTTGTGGGATCTCCTTTTCAAGGTCACTGATCTCGGTTGTGAGCTTCATGAACCGAGACTCCATGCTGTCGATGCTCTCTCCTGGCTTCATCTTGAAGTCTTCGAACTTCTTCATGGCCACGGTGAGCTTGTTTTCCTTTTCCTGTTCGTCACCTTCACCAATTAACATCAAAGTATCCCATACCTCTTTTGCCGTTTTGCACTTCCTCACTTTT
The DNA here is from genome assembly GCF_003576645.1 of Ipomoea triloba. Lineage (NCBI taxonomy): Eukaryota > Viridiplantae > Streptophyta > Magnoliopsida > Solanales > Convolvulaceae > Ipomoea > Ipomoea triloba. The sequence continues at coordinate 17,839,287 of NC_044917.1, forward strand.
GGGAAGATGGTTTCGTCTATAGCTCTGAAGAGAATATCCTTGGCAATATTGTCCAGGTTGTTTCTCTTCCTATCATCACTGGTCCATTCTTCCCTAGGTTTTGGGATGTACTTTGGTGTTTCTTGGGTTTGAACTGCAGCAGTATTAACCATTAGGATCTTGACTGGTCCAGAAGTTATAACCTCGGCCATCTCATCATGGAGGGCTGATAAGTACGCAAGCATGCGTGTTTTCCAGTCGTCAAACCTGCTAAGATCAAAGAGAAGATGTCTCGACAACATGCTGTCCATATTGAAAAATTATCTCGTGCTTTGAGAATATTTAAGAAGATTTTTCAAAGAAGGATCTCTAGGCAATATAAACAAAGGTTTATATCGATCAGAGAACTCGCTCTGATACCAATTGTTGGTCCCAAGGGGATGGGGTACAAGTCTAGAGGGGGGGGGGGAATAGACTTGTATAAGATTTTGCAAATCTTTTCGACCTCTCGTGTGTATTGAACTTAGGATGTTTAGGTTCGATACCTCACGAGGTGAAGACAAAGTTTTATGCGCAGCGGAAATGTTATCCCCTTTTAGTTAGCACGAGTTTGAGTTAGTTCGAGAGGTGTGATTATATGCAGTGCAATCGAGAAGTTAGCGAGAGATAAAAACAGAAAGTAAATGCAAGAGAGATTTTTAAGTGGTTCGGCCAACCCGCCTACGTCCACTCTTCTTCCAGAAACTCCCTGGAAGGATTGCACTAAAAACTTCCCTTTCTAGTACAATAACGAGCGCTTGAGCTTTGATCACCAAGCCCGCCTCAAGCCTCAGGTTTTTCGCCCCGCTTCCAGTTACTCCACCTCTCGAGCACTTGACCTTTGATCACCAAGCCCGCGTCAAGCCTCAGGTTTCTTTCGCTCGGACAGCAGCCAGGTTACTCCGCCTCTCCTCAGGTTTTTCTCCCCGCTTCCAGTTACTCCACCTCTCGAGCACTTGACCTTTGATCACCAAGCCCGCGTCAAGCCTCAGGTTTCTTTCGCTCGGACAGCAGCCAGGTTACTCCACCTCTCTTGCTTAATCCAAAGCAAGGTGTTTTTGGTTGTCACAGTTGAATGTAACAGACTCCAATCTGACCACAAGCTATCGTTGAATCAACTTCGATGTAGAGCAGCTTCGGTCACCTTCTAGATGTATAACAGTTTAAGCTTTGTAACTCTCTTAAACACTAAGATGTGTTTTCTCGCTGTTTTGAATATCAGGATGATATTCCAAATTTAGCACTTGCACTTGAACGTTTGAATCAGACACCTCTTTCGAATTTTTCAACTCTGTTCCCCTTTTTGTCTTCACGTCCTTTTTATATGAGAGTTGAGGAATAATTCCGTTGGAGGGAAAATTATTCCGTTTGAAATTTGTCTCCCATGCTGATCATGGGTCTTGCATATTTTCAGCATATTTCATGGAGTGGTGATCTTGTAACTTGAACCTCTTTGTCTTGTAGTGAATATTCCATAGTTCACTTTCTTGAGTCCATGCTCCACTTTCGTCTTTTGGTAAAAGTTACTCTTTTTATATTCCCATTATTCCTTGTTTGTAGGGAATCAGATCACTTCAGCATTGGTGCACCTTTTGACCGTTTGTGGTGGAAATCTGACGTGTCATCCATTTCCGCCCATTTTGAAATCTTCACGTTCGGCACCTCTTCATTATTCCATCTCCATGATATTCTTCTTCTCCAAACTTTAAGTATGACCGTCATTCAGCTTTGTTGGAGAATTGTTAGTGTATCGAGACCAAGGTTGATATCTTGATTGCTTAATGTCTCGAACTCAAATATCGAGAGGTCTATCTCTCGAACTCTGTTTATGTCTCGAACTGGATAACTGTATCGAGAGGTCCTACCTCTCGAACTCTGCTTATGTCTCGAGACTTAGTTGATGTCTCGCAGACCCTTATTCCTCCAGTGTTGTCCCATGCTTTCTTCTGATCTGTCTATATGATTACAACACACGAGACTTCTAAGATGTTCAAACAAATTTCCCTCAAGCTTAAATATTTTCCGAGTTGAGCTCAAAGTTACCCGGTTGTATTTTCGCTCTTGGTTTACTTGTCGAACTTACAGCGTTTTGCCTATGTATCGAGACTTGGGGATTCTTACTTAACAGTTGGTATCATCAAAACCTATTACATGATGTTCCTAACACCATCTACCCATCTACATCGGAATACCGGGACCCTGAACTTCACATAATCAACCTCCCATATTTCTTCAATCACACCATAATATGACAATTCTGCAATTACAGGATTTTTATCTTTTGAACTACTGAAATGCATTGAATTGGCAACTAAAGAGACTCCACTATTTTGCATAGTGCTTTTTTCATCTTGAGCTTTTGTGTAAAAAGAAAATCCGTTAATGTCATATCCATTATAACATACGACTTGCATACTAGGACCATGAGCTAACCATCATATAGTTTCAGAAACATTATTATTTCCAAGAACTTTATTTTTGAACCAACAAATAAAAGTATGATTATGTTCGCTCACAATCAACATGTCTGCTCTTTTGGGGTTTTGCTCCCTAATTAAGGCCTTGTGTTAATCTAAATAGGGTTCGACTTCACTTGTATTATGCAAGATGTATAAGTGTACTTGCTCAACATCTTCACGAGACATAGTATGCATTTTGGGATGTCGATGACCCTTTCCATCAATTCTTCCTTCATGTCGATACTTTGGAACACCAATTGCCTCTACCCCTGCCAAATATTCAGTACAGAACTCAATAACCTCTTCAGCAATATAACTTTTAACAATAGATGCTTCTGGCCTATATCGGTTCCTCACCTAACCTTTTAAGACTTTCATGTACCTTTCAAATGGGTACATCCACCTCAAATAAGCTGGACCACACTCCTTCTCACCAAATGTACAAGCAAATGAACCATGATATCAAAAAACGCAGGTGGAAAATGCATCTCTAGTTGACACAGTGTAACTATAATGCCATTTTGCAATTCATCTAATTTGTCTAGATCATTGACTTTCGCACAAATTGCATTGAAAAAGAAACAAAGTCTAATGACGGTATATCTCAACTTTTTAGGCAATATGCCTCTAACAGCCACTGGCAATAGTTGTTGCATTAAGGCATGGCAATCATGAGACTTCAATCCCACCAATTTTAAATCTTGGATATTAACAAGTCTACTGATATTTGATGAGTACCATTGTGGTACCTTCACCCCACGTAAACATTCACAAAAACTGATTCTCTCTTTTCTTGACAAAGTATGAGCAGCTGGACGCAAATATGTCTTCTTATCACCACTGCGTGGAGCTAATGTAGGTCGTATACCCATTTCAATCAAGTCCAATCTAGCATTGAGACCATCTTTAGTCTTACCTTTTATGTCTAAAAGAGTTCCAACAAGACTATCACACACATTTTTCTCAACATGCATCACATCAATACTATGTCTGACATCAAGTGTCTTCCAATATGGAAGATCAAAGAATATTGATTTCTTTTTCCACGGACTCTTCTCATTTGATGATACATCAACATTAGATTTTGATCTCTTACCTTTTTGAGATTTAAGTTTTTGAGTCTTACCAAAAGTAACATTGATACACTCTACGCGTTCATAAACTTAAATCCCAGTTAATGGTTGTGGAGCATCTGTATAGTCTTGTACCCCATTGAAAGCTTTTTTTAATCTTCGATAAGGGTGAAATTTATCTAGAAATCTTCGATGCCCCATGTAGACTGTCTTTCTGCCATGAACAAGTTGATGATAACATGTATTCTCTTCACATATGGGGCATGCCTTATGTCTTTTGACACTATATCCAGATAGGTTTCCATAAGTTGGAAAGTCATTGATTGTGCAGAAAAGCATTGCATGCAACTTAAAACTCTCTTTTCGGTATGCGTCAAACACTAACACACCTTCATCCCACAAACTTTTCAAGTCTTCAATCAAAGGCGCAAAAAAGACATCTATATCATTTCCTGGTTGTTTTGGCCCAGAAATCATTAAGCACAATAATATGTATTTGCGTTTCATACACAACCAAGGAGGTAAATTATAAATTACCAACATAACTGGCCACGAGCTATGTTTGCTACTTAGGTTCCCGTGAGGGTTCATAGCATCAGTACAAAGTCCAAGCCTAAGATTTCTCGGCTCGTGACCAAATTCAGGAAATGCATTATCAAATGTTGTCCATTGACGAGAATCAGCCGAGTGTCGGAGCTTGCCATCAGAAATTTTTTGATCTGCATGCCATGTTAAGTTTTTCGCGTCGCTTGGATTAGCAAACATACGCTTAAATCTTGAGAGAATTGGAAGATACCACATAACTTTAGCTGGTGGACTTTTCAAACTTACTTTCCCAGCAACATTCTCTCTTGTTTTAAAACGAGATGCCCCACATATTGGACATGCATGCAAATCTTTGTAATCATTCCTAAACAATATGCAATCGTTAGGGCAAACATGTATCTTTTTATATCCCATACCCATGGGACACAAAATATTCTTGGCATCATATATACTCTTCGGAAGTTCATTATCATCTGGAAGCATTTCCTTTAATATCTCAAGTAACGCAGTAAAGCTCTTGTCACTCCACCCATTCCAGCTTTCAAGTTGAATAATTTTAATACAACAGATAATCGGGTATATTTACTACAACCCGGCCATAAAGGTAATTTGAATCCTTCAATAATTCATCCAACTCGTTTGACTGATCGGTGAACTCCTCTCCAACATCGCGAAACATTTCATCTAATTGATCTTCAGACTCATCATCTTCATTTGCTTCGTTGTCGACATACATGTTAGATGTTGTAGCCACATTGCTTTCACCATGCCATATCCATTTTGTATAAGATGGATTAGGGATGGCAATTTAACCCGCCCCCGACGGGGAAAACCGATCCCCGCCCCGACGGGGGCGGGTTCGGGGATTTTTTTCGGGGAACGGGGGGCGGGGATGGGGAGAATTTCCCAATCCCCGTCGGGGACGGGGACGGGGACGGGGAGAGCATTCCCCGCCCCGACCCCGACCCCGTTCCCTAATCCCCGACCCCGTCCCCGAATCCCCGTTAAATATTGTATAATATATAATATATATATTTATATTATAATATATATAATATTATTAATATTAATAATAACAACTCCCACACTATACTGTTGGAATCATTCTTATTAATTCTTACTAAGCTGGAGGCTTTATTCATAATATTAATTCATATTAAGCTGCAGGCTTTATTAATAATAACAATTAACAACTCCCACCATAGTTCTTACCGAAAGTTCTGCCAAAAAAATTACCTTCATGCTACGTGCGTGACTACATATACTTGATTAATTTTATTGTGTTTGAATTTTGGATTTTGACTTTGTTTAAAGATTCAAGGCTTAAAAATATAAAATTTTCATAATAATAGTCTTTTTTTAATTGGCATAATTAAAAAAAAAATCCCCGCGGGGATTCCCCGTCCCCGAAAAATCCCCGCGGGGACGGGGATGGGGAATAATTCCCCATCCCCGTCGGGGAATGGGGAGAGATTTCGGGGACGGGGACGGGGACCCCATTCCCCGGCCCCGCCCCGCCCCGTTTCCATCCCTAAGATGGATTAATCCCATGACAGATTAGATCATCATATACGTCTTTCACACATAACCTTTTCTGATTACAACACTTCTTACAAGGACAAAGGAGCCTTTCATTACTACCCGGAAGGTTATTCTTTGCAAAGTTAATAAAATTTTTAACTCCATCATCGTATTCTTGACTAATTCGAGAAGCATTCATCCAACTTTTATCCATCACAAGCCAATCTAAAATAATATTAATCCTAATTAAACTTAAGTTAACACTAATTCAACAAATTCTATAATAATAACAAACAAAGCATAAATAAACATAGACCACGGTGTGGCTAATCACCGGATGCAATATAAAAAGCCAAAGCATAAATAAACATAGACCACGGTGTGGCTAATCACCGGATGCAGAATATAAAGCCAAAGCATAAATACACATAGACCACGATGTGGCTAATCACCGGATGCAATATATAAAGCCAAAGCATAAATAAACATAGACCACGGTGTGGCTAATCACCGGATGCAATATATAAAGCCAAAGCATAAATAAACATAGACCACGGTGTGGCTAATCACCGGATGCAGAATATAAAGCCAAAGCATAAATAAAAATAGGAAAAAATCTTACCTCACCACAGCGTTATCCACGTCCGTAAACAAATCCCGAATCTAACTAATTACCTACAAGTTTTATTTGTAAATTAATATAATTCGAAATTATAAATAATTCCTAAAAATACATAATAATTTATTAAAATTCTATGAATTTATAGGGCCTAAAATACATAATAGTTTCTAAAATTCGAAATATATTATAAATAATTCCTAAAAATACATAATAATTTCTTAAAATTTGAAATTATGAATTTATAGGGCCTAAAATACATAATAGTTTCTAAAATTTAAAATATATTATAAATAATTCCTAAAAATACATAATAATTTATTAAAATTCGAAATTATGAATTTATAGGGCCTAAAATACATACTATTTTCTAAAATTCGAAATATATTATAAATAATTCCTAAAAATACATAATAATTTATTAAAATTTGAAATTATGAATTTATAGGCTCAAAAATATATAATAATTCCTAAAATTTCAAATATATTATAAATAATTCCTAAAAATACATAATAATTTTCTTAAAATTCGAAATTATGAATTTATAAGACTTAAGATACATAATAAACCCTAAAATACATTATAATTTATTAAAATTCGTAATATATTAACAAATAATTCGAAATTTGAAATATATTAAAAAAATTAATATTTACCGGTGGGAGGCGGCAATGGGAGGCGGTGGAACCTCGAAGTGGCGGGGGAGGCGGCTGTGACGTCCGGTGTGCGGTGGCCGAGCGGTGGCGGCACGCTGTCGCGAATGGCGGAGCTGTGGCGGTGCGCTGTCGCGATTGGAGGAGCGGTGGCGGTCCAGGGTCGCGGTGGCGGTGGCGGAGTGCGGAGGGCCGAGGGCCGAGGGCGGATGGCGGAGTCGTCGCGGCCGGATGGTGGAGGGCGGTGGCTGTTTGCGTGGATCTACTGTTCGCGTGGAGAGGGAAATATTTGGTTTGTGTTCCAGATCTGCTGTTCGCGTATATCTGGTGGGCTTTTAAATAAAGCCCTACGACGTCGGTTTTCTAAACAACCGACGCCGTAGCCCATTTATTTCATTTTTTTATAAAAAAAATCTGAAAACAACTTGTTAATTAGATTTAAAAAATAATAATAAATATACAACGTCGGTTCACTCACGAACCGACGTCGTACTTATTTTTATTTTAATTTACGGCGTCGGTTATGCGCAGAACCGACGCCGTAATTTATATTTAAAAAAATAAAAATTTAAATATTAAATACGACGTCGGTTTGGTAACCAAACCGACGTCGTTTTATTTTCGTAAATTTTTTAAAAACAAATGACGTCGGTTTTGTACTACAACCGACGTCATATCCCTTTTGACGTCAGTTTTTTTAAAAACCGACGTTGTTTAGGCGACGTTAAATGTGTTTTCTGTAGTAGTGAGAAGCGACATATAATGAAGAAAAACCAGGCAGCTTCCTAGATACGGAGTAATATTTTATTTTATTTAATAATCAATATTTACTGATATTACGTAAAGTTATAAATAAGTCTAACTTAATTAGTCATATATATAGAGTCTTGCTCATGCGCGGTCCATTTGTTCTATGCAACCGTGCGACTAATTACAACCCATTAGGTTAGACGAATCCAATGAATCACATTGATCAAGACTCTTTCAATATTTTTGCGCATGTTCTCTTACCACGTAAACTGTAAGGGTAAACTCGTCATAGAGTACCGGAATAAGGCGAATCACATTGTAGTGTGTTTTATTTGTGTAATTGGTGCATTATTAGCCTTACTCTATGTTGGTCCCGATAGGGTGGGAAAAGTCTAGGGGGGGGGGGNGGGAAAAGTCTAGGGGGGGGGGGTGAATAGACTTTTCAAACAATAAAAAAAATATTATAACACTTTAACAAAAATAATTCAAGTGAATAAATTCAACTTGAATTGCACAGCGGAAATAACGATACGGTAAAGTGCTATAAAACAATCAGCGTAAAAACGAAGAGATAATCTGCATGCAATTCGTTAGAAACACTTAGAATATATCAAATAATAAGTGTATGAAGTTTGGTGCACATGCATACGTGGGATCATGCAAACCCAGATGTGTAAATTGAATTACACGTGTGAAGGGTTGTGAAAGATGTAGCAAGATAAAAGATGTGTCAGGATAAGAATATATCTTGCATGCAAAAGAGCTTTCACACAAACCCAGATGATAAGATAAATATGCAATGAATAGTAAATGGGTTAGCTCAGATCAGTTTGCAAAAAGTAAAGCTACTGCAAGTAAAGTAAAGAGACAGAGAAATTTATAGTGGTTCGGAGATGGTGTAATTCTCTTACTCCACTTCTTCCTTTAACTCCAAGGAAGGTTTCCACTATCTTCAATCACCCAGATACAATAGTGAAACTCCAAGTGCTACACAAGCACTTCTCCGATACAATAGTGAAACTCCAAGTGCTACACAAGCACTTCTCCGAGTCAATAGTGAAACTCCAAGTGCTACACAAGCACTTCTCCGAGTGTTTTGCACAAAGCCAAGTGCTACACAAGCACTTCTCCGAGTGTTTTGCACAAAGCGACACTCCAACCCGAACGTCTTGCACAAAGCTACGTTCCCGAGCGTCTCGCACCCAGCTACGCTCCTACAACCAAGTGTCTTGCACAAAGCTACACTTAGTCCTCCGAGTGTCTCGCACAAAGCTACACTCCCGAGTGTCTCGCACAAAGCTACACTCAATTTTCTACACACAGTAGAAATGGGTTTCACAAAGAAAATATTTTTCTTCTCTCTTCTCAGACTTGTATTTTCACGTTAGTAGCTCAAGAACTTGCTATTTTTGTGTTTCGCAGTACTTTGTATTTTATCTTATAAAAATGATCCGCAAGTTCATTCACAGGTTCATGTCTTCATCCTCAAGTCTGTTCTCCTTTTATAACTTGAAAAAGTTATTTGCCCGTTGTGAAAATTCAAACTTGAACGTTCACTTGATTTGATAGCTCTTCTAGCTTGATCTGTAATAATAAATGTCCTTGGTAGGCTCTGTCAGATGAATTTGAATTTTGCTTGCTTATCCCTTCAAAAGTCTTCCAATAATCTGACAAGTATGGGCTTTGTAATTTCTAGCCTCCAATTTTGACTTCTTGCACCTTATGGTAGTGTGAACATTTGACTTGTTCACTTTTGATTTTGACAAATCAAACACTTCTCATCAATAATTCACTCCGTGACTCTTGCTTGAGCTATAAATAATTTCCACCGAAAAAATCCTTGACTTTTTCGTAAGTTAAATCAGCTCCAAGTATAAAGTATTTGATTTACCTCCTTTGAATTTCTTCTCGCTGGTGTATTCATTTTCTTTTCAGATTCGGAAGTCATCCTCATCCTAAAATTGGATTGAGGTCATCCTATTTCCTGATTTGGAAGTCGTCCTCATCCTGATTTGGAATTGAGGTCATCCTCATCTTGATTTTGTTTCTATTTCTGGAAAGTCAGCCTCTTCTCAATTAATTGATTTGAAGTCTTCCTCTTCTCGATTGAATGTCATCCTCTTCAATTTTGCAATGTCAGCCTCATCCTCTTCAATGTCAGCCTCTTGATTTCAATGTCATCCTGACCAAATGTGATTCGAGACTCATCTTGATTTCAATTGATTGAGGTCATCCTGATCTGATGTCATCCTGATCGAACTCAGCCTGATTGATGTCATCCTGATTGAGCTGTCAACCTCTTCCTTAAAATTGATTTGTGAGAGAACTCATTCAATTTTGACTTCTTCAATTTTGACTTGTGCTAGTCATTCTCTTCCTTGATAAATTAATTCTTCCAAAAGAATTAATCCGAGGCTTGAACTCGTGACCTTAGCGTCGAAGATAATTTCGGTGCTCGATCATTTTTCCACTTCTTCTATTTTTATTTAGTGGAAGCAAACGACTTACAAGTATAAAATAATTTTATACTCTATTGTAAATTTCAAACCGTCGTTGCTAATTTTGACAAGGCTTTGACTTTGGACATAAAATGTTGCTAGACTCAAAATAAAATTGGGGGTCTAAAATACATATTTAGTTCATCAAAACAATTACACTATATTCCTAACAATTTCCCCCTTTTTGATGATACCAAAACCTATACCCGAATATTTTGGCTTCGTTTTTCTCCATTTTATTTTGACTAGCCAATTTGACGAGTGTACAATAATTCAGACCTACTTGCTTTTTATTTTGAGACACATACGAAAAGTTGCAATTTGGGATTCAGTTTTAGCTTGCAATATATCTTTTAATTTTTCTTTTCCCTCAAACTGCATTTTACAATTAATGACCGTGTGTTTAAAATAATTAAGCAATTAACAACATAAAAACATAATAAACAACATATGTCATTATAATAGATATAGCCTTAGTCACGTACATATATAACAAAATGTACGAAAGTAGTAGAGCAATAAATTTACAAACAAAGCATATCCTTAATTCTTGCTCTAAGATTCTCAAAGTTACCTTCGCAATTCGTATGGTAGAATTTCTCCTTGACCGTGCCATTGAGGTAACACTTGATAACTTCACGTGGATCTCCGGTGGGAAATACTTCTCTAGTGTACCAAGATGCACACTCCTTTAAGCTTCGTCCTTCCGTGAATTTTGTTCCTTCAGGTACAAGATACTTGAGCATTCCAACAACTTTGTCCTCTTCTATGCAAATGGGTGTACCTGTAGAATCAAGGCAAAAACGAAAAGAGAGTACAAGTTCCTCTTCCCCCTGAGTACCCGAACTGCCACCATAAGTTGTATCAAAATGTGAGGGTCTTCTACTTCCCACCTTTTTGGTAGCCTCGAAAATCTTGGTGAACATAACCATGTCACCCTTCTGTTGAGCTCGGACCTCCTTCATCAACGAAGAATCACACGCTTGTTGGCTTTGCATTTTCTCTATTATTGCGGTTAACTTGTTCATTGAATCGTGTAGGATTTTTATTCCCTCATGTAAGTGATCAACTTCCTTTTCATGAGCCAATTTTGTTTCTTTCAGGGTGCCTTTTAATCCTTCAACTTGTGCCATCAAATGGTTGAATTTGCCATTATTTCTCTTGTCAATTCTAGCGGTTTCCTCCCGTTGTGCGTTGATAATCTCTCCAACCGCTTTCCTTTCATTCTCAAGAGATAATAACATTTTGGCAATAAATCCATTTAGCTCACCTTTCAAATATGGATTCAACTTTTCAACCTTGCGCTCCATGCTTGTAAATTGGTCAAATAAATTCCTAAAATTAGTGATCATAGTAAAATCTGTATTGTTCACTGCCTCCTTGAATTCTTTCAAAGCTTTCACCATTTCCTCATTTGAATTTCCCTTCTCTAAATTCGAAATCTCCTTATTTTGTCTCATTCTTCCTTCAATGTCAATAGGCAATGGATTTGGTGTAGAAATGTGCTCACTAGACTGTCCAATATCCATTCGGCCATCTCCTAAGATTTCCACTTCATCATCATCCTCATTGACATTGATATCCTCAATCTCAACCTCAATATTTTGCCTTTGATCAACCTCAACATGTTGATCAATCTCAACCTCATCTCGGTTAACATGAATTTGAGTGGGGTCAACATTAATTTCAGTATTTTGTGGATTTTCCCCCTCAATTTGATGGTCAACCTGCCCATTTAAAGCATTGAATGAATTTGTCCTTAATTCATTTGGGGCGCGTGAGATTTTTATATTTATAAGAGGTTTGAGTATACTGCAAACATAAACCCTTTTTATTAAAACATCTTCCCGTTACATAAAGGGTTACAGTACTTCCTTCCTTCACTTCCTCCTACTAGAGCTAGCAGTACCCTTACAGTGCATTCATTTTCTTTCCAGATTCGGAAGTCATCCTCATCCTAAAATTGGATTGAGGTCATCCTATTTCCTGATTTGGAAGTCGTCCTCATCCTGATTTGGAATTGAGGTCATCCTCATCCTGATTTTCTTTCTATTTCTGGAAAGTCAGCCTCTTCTCGATTAATTGATTTGAAGTCTTCCTCTTCTCGATTGAATGTCATCCTCTTCAATTTTGCAATGTCAGCCTCATCCTCTTCAATGTCAGCCTCTCGATTTCAATGTCATCCTGACCAAATGTGATTCGAGCATCTCGATTTCAATGTCATCCTGACCAAATGTGATTCGAGACTCATCTTGATTTCAATTGATTGAGATCATCCTGATCTGATCGAACTTAGCCTGATTGATGTCATCCTGATTGAGCTGTCAACCTCTTCCTTAAAATTGATTTGTGAGAGAACTCATTCAATTTTGACTTCTTCAATTTTGACTTTTGCTAGTCATCCTCTTCCTTGATAAATTAATTCTTCCAAAAGAATTAATCCGAGGCTTGAACTCGTGACCTTAGCGTCGAAGATAATTTCGGTGCTCGATCATTTTTCCACTTCTTCTATTTTTATTTAGTGGAAGCAAACGACTTACAAGTATAAAATAATTTTATACTCTATTGTAAATTTCAAACCGTCGTTGCTAATTTTGACTAGGCTTTGACTTTGGACATAAAATGTTGCTAGACTCAAAATAAAATTAGGGGTCTAAAATACATATTTGGTTCTTCAAAACAATTACACAATATTCCTAACACTCTAGTATATTTGTAGAATCCTGTTGGTGCATTGATAATAGTTGGGTGTGATGCATTTTAAAATTAGTCTCTTTGTTGTGCATATATGAACACTTGCTGTGCATATTTATGCACATAGTGGGTATAATATGTTAACTTGCTGTGCTTTAAATACGGGTATAAAACTAGACAATATTAATTTGTGATGCATTATTATTCAGGCTCTTGTGCATCTGTGTGTATATAGTTATGCATTATTACAGTGTTCATGTGCTTTTACACAATGAGAGCTAAATCTTAAAATGAATTTAAAAGTTGTGCATTTTTGAACACTTATGGTGCCTTTTTATTTAAATAACGGTGCAGAATTCGACTATCTGTTGTGCTTTAAATACTGAGTAAAATTGTGCATTATTATTCAGACGCCAGGGCATTTGAGTGTACATAGTTCTGCATTATTTATTGTAGTTCTGTTATGCTTTTACACAATGATAACTACGTCTTAAAATGAGTTTGACAGTTGTGCATTTCTGAACAATTATGGTTCTTTTTTATTTAAATAATGGCGCGTAGTTCTGCATTATTTATTGTAGTTTTGTTATGCTTTTACACAATGACTGTTGTGCTTTAAATACTGGGTGAAAATTGCATTGTCAGTTTTTACACTTGTGCATTTCTAGACTCTAATGGTGCATTTCCGTGTGCTTGGTGGTGCATAATTTGATTATAATAAACTTTGACTGTCTATCATGCACGTAAAACATAATATAAAATTACCAAAATACCACAACTTAAGAAACACAACTTAAACTTAACAAATATAGAGATCAATATAGAGCCATTGGATGCAACTGATTGGACGATGAAGATTCGGCCACACGACTGCATTTGAGTGGATTTATATATATATATATATATATATATATATATATATATATATATATATATATATATATATATATATATTGGGTGTGTCAGGTACGATTGTGCAGTGAGATGAGAGCCATTGATCATGCGTAAATCAATGTGCACGATTAACAATGTTTTAAAAAAGCGCTATGCTAATTTTTTCTTTTTGTGTGCTTAAGATGCATGATTTTTGTGCTGTGTGCTTAAGGTGCGTCAGTTGTTAAAACTTAATTGCATCGGTTTAAAACATTAGGTGCATGGTTTTCCTTCTTAAGGTGCGTGGTTTGTGTGCGTAAGGTGCGTCAGTTTTCTGACACTTAAGTGTGTCGGCCTAAAGCTTTAGGTGCTCATTTTTCCTTAAAGGTGCATCAGTTTAGATTTTTTTTTTTTTGAAGAGCATTGATCACCGCACAACTGCACGGAAGCTATCCCCGCACCTGAACCCTACCCTATAAATAAATAAATAAATAAATAAATATATATATATATATATATATATATATATATATATATATATATATATATATATATATATATATATATAGAGAGAGAGAGAGAGAGAGAGAGATTTTCAATCATATGAGACAACATATTTAGGTGAGAAATAAGAATTAATTCTCGGTGTCCATCTTGGGGTGTTTGATGGCTGAGATTTTTTCCTTACTTGTTCCTTTATATGGTTATTATTAAGTATTGGGGTGTTTAATGTAATTTTGCATGTGTTTTATTTTTTTACGGAATTCTAGTGCTTTTTATTATGCTTAATTTTAGGTGTTTTAATTTAGGTAGGATTGTATTTTCTTCTTTTTTCGAGGAGTTGATGTTTCCTCTGTGGTCTGTAAACGCCGGTTATTCATCTTCTTTCCTCAAGCATGGATTGCGTTAATGAAGGTATGTATTCCTTATTTTTTTTAGCTTTTTTTTCCCTGTTAATTGATTATGCTTTTGTTTTGTTGGTGCGCGTGTATGAGTTTTGTAGTGTTAGTGTTTGTTTTCTTCGTTTTTTTAGGGTGGGAGTGTGGTTGTTGATTTGTATGTTTCGGTTGTTAATGTTGCTGTTTGTCTGGTGCTTACAGTGTTGTTCTCTCGTTGTTGTAGTAATTTTGTTTTCATGCCACTGTGTGCATATCCGTTTTCGGCTGTGTGCATGTGTGTTCTCTTTTCATGGTGCCCATTAGTTTTGTGGTTTTTCTTTAGTATACTGTTTGTGAGATAGTTTGGTTTATGGAATCATTTGTTGTGGTATGTCTAAGGTTTTGTACTTTTTTTCCCATATTTTTCACCATTCATGTGTGTTTTTTTCCCATATTTTCAAGAAAAGAAAATTTTAATATGTACGGCGCTCATTGTAGAAAGTTCAAACACATTTAAACAAATTTATCAAAACAGATACAAGGGTGATTTTTGTTGCAACCACCTTAGGAATTGATCTTTATTTATTTACTAGTTTTACACGCGCATTGCGCGAATAGGTTAATGCCCAATGTTTATATTTAAATATATATTTGAAAGTATATCAATGCAAGATTATATAGGAAAGTTTATTCATAGGTAATTGAATGTCAAATTTATTTATTTAAATATGTAACTCAAAGTATATGAATCCAATATAATATATGAAATTAATTATAATTGTCACTAAAATAAATATTTGCAACTTTGTAAAGTCGATAGTCTAAATACTTGGTCTAAAAATGATAGTCTAAATAAATACTACTTTTGATTTGAATTTTTCTAAGTATTCTTAATTCTCTTTTGACTAACATTGTGAATACTTGGTATTAATCGAGTAGCTTCAAATTATTTTAAATTTTTTTTCATGGTATTAATAAAATACTTGGTAAATAAATATATAACATTATTTTGTATTATAACTTTGGTATTTATTTACAGGATATAGATATTGCAAAAATAAGATAATGGACAATGTAATGAATATCAATTGATAAATTTGAATATAAAGAATCTTTGCATGGGAGAAAATAAAGACAATATAACTAATGAAAGTATTTCTCTTATTTAATTTAATTTTTTGATAATGAATAATTTTTTCAAATAAAGGTATTGTAAACACATAATTCTAAATTAAAGAAATACATATGTATCATTTTTTGTTGTAGCTACTAATTTATTTAATTTAATAAGAGTAAAATAGAGTGAGGAACTTAATTATGCCAAATTTGATTGGGATGAGGTTCGAACCTAAGACCTTTCTTATAGAAATTAATGGGTAAGTTAAAAGTTAACGGAATACTAACGGAGAAGAGAATATGAAAAACTTAACGGATAATCATATAATTAAGGATAAATTAGGAAATCTCAATGAAAAATATAAATCTAAATAATCTGAACCATCCATTTGATTAAATAATTTGACCGCCACTTTTCTACCCATTTTAGGCCTAACTCTCTTTGGCCCTTATTAGTATAGTAGATTTTTAAATCTCAAAATGGACACCGACATACCGTGACAGTTTTTATTGCAATCGTCGTAGAAACTAATTTTACTTTTAAAAAAAAACTTACCGTAAAGTGTCAATCGTTATATCATGGACCCTAGTCCTAAACGACATCGTTCGATATTAGTGGACGCGGGCGCGAATGACTTCAGGGAATTCATTGTCTAGAATACACAGAATCCTCGTCTAGAATACACAGAATGACTTGAGTGAATACACAGAATATTGACACAACTACACAGAAATCATCTTCCTAACATTCAAATACACAAAACATGTCACAACCTATGTTTAATTACCCTAACATGAATACACAGAATCGTAGTCTACAATAGACAAAATACCTTCAAAGAATACACAGAATATGAAAACACCAAATACACAAACACATCACCCCTATATTTAAGTACCACTAACATGAATACACAGAATCCTTATCTAGAATACACAGAATGACTTGAGTGAATACACAGAATATTGATACACCTACACAGAAATCATCCTCCTAACATTCGAATACACAAAACACGTCACAACCTATGTTTAAGTATCCCTAACATGAATACACAAAATTGTAGTCTACAATACACAGAATATTAACACAAATACACAGATCGACTGAAACGGGAAACATGATTTCCAAAAAAACAAACCATTAATTAAAATGGCCAAAACGACGTCGTTTTGGTACGGGGTACACATTGCATTGTGCACCCTGGTCCACGATATAAATTGCTGTAAAGTGTCTAATCAAGTTAGTTAAGAAATCGCTGTAGGCCTTCGAACATTAAAATAGAGTAATTACTTTTTACAGCCTTTTTTTGCTAATTATTATCAAATATACTTTTAAAAATTTAGAGCAATTAACTTTTACGGAAATCTATCTATACTAATACTACGTATCTTCATGGAGAATTCAAAAACGCTCTCAACCCAACGAAACTCTGAGGATGACGATTTGCTCAAACGTAGCAAGAAGAAACCTAAGCCTACTGTTGGCGATCTTGGCGCATCTGCGATGGAGATCGTGGATGAGTCGCAGGCGGCGGATGATACGGGAAGTCAAGCGATGGGATATGCGGAGATGCTGGCGGAATCGCCACTAGTGACCCAGGAGTTGATGGATCGTGCGGTGACCGACTCGGGGTCGACGGAGGCTGTTCCTGAAACTCCCAGTGCAATGGCCGGCATCGAAATGCCTGAGGTAAGCCCTACAACCCCGGTAGCCGATCAGGGGAACACCGTCCCGCGCTCTTATCTGGATACGGTCGTTGGCAATAGCACCGGAACGACTCCTTTTTTGATCGCGAATCCTGACGATGGTGGCGCGAACGAGGAAGACAAGGCTGATCATGTCGATGATGACTCGACATGCCTGGCGATCCGACTTTCGGGAAAGGAGAAAGAGCGGATCAGGGAGCCGTGGCGGCAAACCCTGATCATCAAGGTGATGGGACGTAGGGTGGGTTGACATCGATGTGGCGTCCAAAAGGCAGATTAGAACTTATCACCCTTGATAATGACTACATCCTGGTCAAGTTAGAGATGCGAGAGGATTTGGACTTTGCCAAATATGAGGGCCCCTGAATGATACTCGATCACTATCTGATAGTGAAGGAGTTGGTGCCGAATTTCGATCCTATTGCAGATACGACCGAGAAGGTTCTGGTTTGGGTCTATTTTCCTACTCTCCCAGTTCAGTACTATAACCATCTGTGCCTGAGGAAGGTTGGAAACAAGCTAGGGTGCATCATACGTGTGGATCATACTACTAGTTTGGTTTCAAAGGGGAAGTTTGCAAGAGTGTGCGTCGAAGTTGATATCACTAAACCCCTCGTCTTGCGGTTTACTCTGGAGGATAAGGTTTGGCCTGTGGCCTACGAAGGAATCCACTTAGTCTGTTTTTCGTGTCTTTTATATGGCCATCGCCAGGAATCCTGCCCCACGTGTCCAAAAACGGGTGTGATGGAGGACGTAGCTATTGACGGAGAAACAAGTGATCAAAATCAGATGAAGGTGCCTTCGATGGCACCGGTTGGTGACAAAGCGAAGAATGGTGGAGGGATTAGCGGATGACGCCCGTATGGGTCTTGGATGATTGCTACTAGGAGAGAAAGAAGACAACAAGGGAGACCGGCTACTGTGGCACAGAAGGTGAATCCCGCTCAGCCCAGATCAGACACGACTGGTACCGGATCTCGATTTACTCTGCTGGACTCAGACGCACTACCAGGAGAGGAAGCAGATGTGGCGCACGAACTGGATAGTAGAGCAAAGGATCCTGCTGCTGGGAATGTAGATGGGAATCAACACTCTAAGAAAAGGTTGACTCGCTCGGGAGGACGACCCAAAAGGGCGAATGTGATAGTGAGTGAGAAGCAAATTCAAAATGAAGTTCCTAGATCAAGTTCAGGGCCAACAAAGGTGACGGAGCCTACGCAGGGGAGAAGGTCGACTGGGCCTTGTTCCAGAAGGGCGGCGGAAGAGGATGAGCATGTGGTTAATCGCGGAGTCTAGGGGGAAGGTTATAAACTCAACGACAGTCCACAATGGAGGCAGCACCTTGGATGGGGCTCCCGCTGATGTTCAACCTGCTACAGAGCACTCCGGGGACCCTCCGGATGGGAGGGACGAGGAGGGCAATGTAATTATGGACATTGAGTTGCAGCAAGATATCTCGCTGGAGCAAGGGGGCACTGTTGCTACCCCTGTTTAGTTTGTCCTTTCGTGGTTTCCTTTTTTTGTTGCTTTCTGGGTTTCCTCTTCTTCTAGTTTCCCATGATTTTTTTTATTTGGAATTGCCAAGGATCTGGTGGTAAAGCGTTCCACCGTGTCCTTAAAAACATTATTCAAACTCACAGGCCAGATATCCTTGGCCTTATTGAGCCTAAGGTCTCGGGATCCCAGGTAAACGTAATTTGCACTTAGCTGGGATACTCGGATTGGGTCTGGGTAGAGGCAGTTGGTTTCAGCGGTAGGATCTGGGTCCTTTGGAATAGCCAGTTACATGTTACAGTGATTCATACTCACCCTCAGTTTGTGTTTTTGTAGGTACATGGGATGAATCAGGACCCTTGGTACTATGATGTTGTTTATAGGAGCCCGACCCAACACCTTCGCAGAAGGCTCTGGAGTGAACTGACCATGGCTAAACGAGGGATTACAGGGCCTTGTTTGATTGCTGGGGATTTTAACTCAGTGGTTATCCAAGATGAAACGAACAATTATAGTGCTTTTTCCTCTTAGCGCAGTTCATATTTTGTAGATTCGATTCTGTAACACCCCTAAAAACGGCCCATTTTTTTTCTTTATTTTCACCAATTAATTAAGTAATTCTTAAAACATAATTTGAAATGCGGAAGCTTACAAACTTTATTGAGGGTACTACCGCCACACTTAGGTAACTAAAAAACCTAAGTGCTAAGGCTAATCCACAAAACAATAGCTCATATGTTCTCAAATATAAGTCTTAAACAATAGGATCTTAAAACAAGTCCTGAATACAACAATTAAATCACTAAGTTCCCAAAGCTAACTGCAACTCATCCTAGTGCACTTACCAGTGCATCTTTCATCAACCATTTCCTGTTACTCAAATAAGCAACAGCAACAACATAACAAAGAGAAAGGAGTTAGCATAACATGCTAATTAGTAAGGGACTGCCTGCCCCAAAGAAAACAATTATTTTTTTAGCAAATAACTATTTACTTTACTTTACCCCTTCTTTCAAAACTTGGATGCTCTGCACTTTTGATTCAGAAAAAAAAAACAATTTATAGATATTCATATCAAAAAGCATAGGGGACTTTTCATAATATCATCACTTATAATATTTTCTTAAAAACTTTACTTTGTGCCATACTTGCACACCACAAAATACATATGGAAGCACATCAATCACACATAAATTGGACAGGGTCCTTTATTCTTAGGCCCTAGTGAACGGTGCTTCCCACACATCCGAACAGTCCACATATTTCCCATTTCTAATGGAATCAAGACTCTAACCTTAAGTGTGCACACCCCCGAGTGAGGATTCCAAGCCTCACCGGGAAGTTACTAGTCCTAGTATTCGGGGATTTTTCCTACCGAATACTCCTCAAAGCAGGGTACGTAGATCCTAGTGGAAGGCATAACCTAACCACTCCTCAAATCAACAGGACAATAAATGCCCTAGTATCCGGGGATTGTTCCTACCGAATACTCCTCAAAACAGGGTATGAACCCTAGTGGTAGGATTACCCTAACCACTCCACAACAGGGCATAGCCCTAGTATCCAGCATACAACTGAATACTCCACAATTTCTATGTCACATATCCTCCATAGGTTTTCAAAATATTTTATGTAATAAAATATAGCCCTTAGGCTCTCAAAATTGATAGCAAAAGTTCCAAAAATTCAAAATCACACTTTTGCATTATTCATAAACTTTTATCAACTAACAATTCCATAATCAATCAATTTCTACAAATTTCTCCAAAAAGAATTTAGGATCATAATTCATGCCAATTTGCCCTTTTAAAAAATTTCATACAAATCATAATACTTGAGAATTTATTCTCTAAAAATAAAACACATAAAACTTTCATTTCATAGTCACATACTTCAAAAATCATGTTGTGATCCATACTACACATTTTGCCACTAAAACATAATTATACATATGCTTATAATACTAAGCTTTCTCATATTTTACACAACTATACACACATATCAGATATAGACATACATATACGACATGTATACATAAAATGCTAGGAGAATAATTATTTTTTTTTAAAACATACTTACGGCATTCATATATAATGCTAAAAAAATAATAATTTTTTTTGTTAATACATACATACTAGTATACATATATTACATAGCATATATCTATACAAATGCACACATATACGTAACATTCTCTTGGTACACACAATTATATATATTTAATTATATTACATATTTAGATACTAATATTTGTAAACAATAAAAATACACACATTCATATATATACTAAGGAGATATACTTTATATTTACTAAAAGAATTTATATATATATATATAAATACGTACGGTGCACTATATATTTAATATATACAAATATTCTTGAAAAGATTCTTACGCACATACTTACAATATATTAAATATATTTTTTTTGTTTTTTTTTAAGATGCCATACGTACATAGTAAATAATCTTTTTCATAAAATAAACTTTTATATAAACAAATTCTTACACTTCCATAATTCCATAAACAATTTCTTGGAACAAATTATGGAAAACATACTACTCATGTATCAAAGTCAAGATAGAAATTTTAGCAGGAACATCATATACCCAATAATCAAAACATATTTCAATCTTTCAATAAGATATAAGATTTAAGGGCAAGCAAGGGAGAAAACATTCCACCAACATACACATAATACAATAACGACACAAGTATATACATAGCTTATACCTACGTACATACATTTATACATTTTTTTTCAATAAAATAAAATATACTTGTGTAACATACAAATCATATACTTTCATACTCATCATTTCATGAGCCAAAATCACAAGTAGATGAATGCATCTTTCATATGCATAAAATTTTGCTAAGTGTAATTATACACTTCTCAAATACATAACACTTAAAACACACAAAGAATAAGGGCAAGGCATGGGGTAAAATTTCCACTTACTTGATGACAATTATTTCCAAATTCCACTTAATTCTTCAAGATGACTAGGGCTTTTCTTTCTATCACGATCATCATCATCTTATCAAACTTGAGAAATACAAGATTCCAAGCTCTTGAATAAAAAGATAGAAGAAAAGAATTTATTTATATATATATATATAGATATAGATATGCACGAATGGAAGAGGAAGAAGAAGAAATGAAGAAGAAGTTTTCTTCTTCCTTTTTGATGAGAAAATCGGTCAAAGGTAGAGGGAAAGAGACAAGAGTACTAGGCCATTTTTAAAAGAAATAATGGCATATAATTATAAAATAAATTATAATAAACATGAGATTTGTAACTCCCAATCTTGATGTAGTAACCCCCAATTAGAATGACAATTATGATCTTCTAGATAATATAGATATATATAATAATAATAATAATAATAATAATAATAAAAAATAAAAAATAATAATAATAATACACATATATACGGCTACCCATATATATATATATATATATATATATATATATATACACTAAAATATAGTTAGTGTACATATCATATGCTTCAAAATATAAAATAATAAAAATAATACTATATGGTACAAGGATTTATTGGTCCAAAAGAATATAACTCATGAGTCAAAATGAATATGAACAAAAGAGTAGGGTTCGATGAACATGGATTATGGACCAAATGAACATTGAGGAAGAAATAAGAATAATTGTGGAATTTCAATGGATAAAATTAGAAGCAGAAAATCATGGGTGTCACAGATTCAGACGGAGGGTCTTGTTGACATGGGCTTTAGCAGACAAAAGTACACTTGG
This sequence comes from Ipomoea triloba, assembly GCF_003576645.1. NCBI lineage: Eukaryota > Viridiplantae > Streptophyta > Magnoliopsida > Solanales > Convolvulaceae > Ipomoea > Ipomoea triloba. The sequence goes on from NC_044917.1 coordinate 17,861,969, forward strand.
ACTAAAGGCCTTCCTATCGGGCAGGTTAAGGTTGCGCGTTTAGACAAGGCATTGTGCAGTCTAAGATGGAGGAACCGATTCCCTAAGGCCACTGTAACTCACCTCCTGAGAATCTCCTCCGACCATACGCCAATTCTGATTCGTTTGCGTGACGATCCGATTAATCGGGGCCACCCGCCGTTTAAGTTCCAAGCAGCTTGGTTAACTTTGAAATTTCTATCGGAGGTTGTTAACCAAACTTGGAGCAACAACCGGGCCCTTCACGAGAATATTCCCATTCTAACGGCGGACCTAACTAAATGGAATAAGGAAGTCTTCGGAGATATTAATCGTTGAAAGAAGGTCGTTCTGGCTCGGCTAGGTGGGTGTTCAGAACCGTTTCTCCCGTAAGCATCATGGTGGTCTTGCTAAATTGGAGAAAAAACTCATGGAGGAGTATCAATAGATTTTATATCAGGAAGAACTCACGTGGTTTGAAAGATCTAGGGAAGATTGGATTGTGTCCGGGGATCGCAACACGACTTACTACTATGCTGCCGCCACAATCAGAAAGGCTCGTAATAAAATCAAATGTCTTCGTGACGACGACGGTGTTTGGATTAGTGATCAGGGGCTTCTTAAAGACTATGTTCGCGTTTACTATGCTAATTTATTTTCCAATGACAGTGGTGTTTCGAATAATATGAATCTGGAAGGGGTTTTTCCAAGCCTAACTAGTGAGGATTGGGATGCGTTCAATACTGATATCTCTAAGGAAGAGGTGCATGGGGCTTTGTCTGATATGGCCCCTTTCAAAGCTCCAGGTCCCGATGGTTTTCACGCTACGTTTTACCAACGCATGTGGAGCATAGTGGGGGAGAGTCTGTTCTAGACGGTGAAGGACGCGTTTCAATCGGGTGGTTTGCTGGAGGGAATGAATGACACCCTTCTTGCCCTAATTCCTAAGGTCACTTCCCCTGATACAATCAAACAATTCCGACCGATCAGTCTGTGCAATGTCAGCTATAAGGTTATCACGAAAACAATCACAAATAGGCTTAAGCTCATCTTGGCTAAGATTGTGAGCCCTTTCCAGAGTTCGTTTGTCCCTAGTCGTCAAATATCGGACAAAGTCCTCATCTACCAAGAGGTTTTACACACGATGCGAGTGAAGCGGGGTCAGCATGCTTATATGGCCATCAAACTAGACCTTGAAAAAGCCTACGACCGTTTGTCTTGGGGTTTTATTCGAAACACGCTTCGTGAGATCGATTTTAGCAGTTCGTGGGAAAGCTTAATTATGCATTGTGTGGAAACTCCGCGCATGTCGGTGTTTTGGAACGGTGACAAACTGCAGCAATTTTCACCCCATAGGGGAATTCGTCAAGGTGACGCTATGTTGCCTACTCTTTTTGTGTTATGCCTTGAGAAGCTCAGCCAAATGATTAGTCATAAGGTGGAGGCAGGTGATTGGAAGGGTATCAAGCTGGATCAGTCTGGGCCCATCTTGTCTCATCTCTATTTCGCGGATGACATGGTCCTGTTCACGGAAGCTTCCATTGAGCAGGTGGCTATTATCCGGGACTACCTTGGTCGGTTCTGTGGGGCATCAGGCCAATGGGTCAGTTTTAACAAATCCTCTATCTTCTTCTCGAAGAATACTAATCCCAGCTTAGCGAAGAGCATTGCGACCACGCTAAATATCGAGAGGACGGACGACTTGGGGAAGTATCTGGGAATTCCGTCCATTCATGGACGGGTTACTTGCCGCACGTTTAACAGCCTTTTAAATAGAGTCAACAACAGGGTAGAAGGGTGGAAGACCAAATTGTTGTCTATGGTTGGGAGAGTTACTTTGGCTAAATCTATTCTGAATGCCATTCCGTTTTACAGTATGCAGACTACGGTCCTATCTAAAGGAGTCCGTCAGGAAATTGAGAAGAAAACCTGTCGTTTTATTTGGGGAAGTACAGAGCATGACCCGAATAAGTTATGTTTAATCAAATGGGATGTTGTTACTACACGTAAGGGGCCTTGGCATCCACAGGCTACAGGAGCTGAACAAGGCTTGCATGGCCCAGTTGGCTTGGTGTCTTAAACGCGAGGAAGGAAGTATGTGGGCGCAAACCTTGTTATGCAAGTATAAGCAACCAAATTTGAGTGGATCCGGTAACACGTCCAATGCTTGGAAAGGAATCATTGAGGCCAATCCTTTCGTAGAGGAAGAATTGTTCAAGATCGTCCGAAATGGCCAGAGCACCCGCTTCTAGATGGATACTTGGATCGGCACCCAACCGCTCTACCACAGCATGAAAGCTCTAGTGAGCCTCCCGGAGTTGTATGCGAGCGTTGATGACTATTGGGAAGAAGGGAGAGGTTGGAATTGGGATCGCTTGAATCATTTGCTCCCGTCGGGAGCTTTACTCAACCTAGCTAGCTACGTTCTGTCCGCTGATGTTAAGGAAGGCGATGATGTCGGCTGGCGTTGGAGTACCAATGGTGATTTCACTATACGGTCTACCTACGACGCAATCACAGCTTCTGGTCGCAACTTTGGGCCCTTCGACTTGAGCCAGATTTGGACTCTTAAAGTGCTCATGCGCATTTGCATGTTTACTTGGCTGGTGAAGCATGGGCGGGTGCTTACTAACTGCAACCACCTATTTCGTCTCTGCAAGGAGGCAGCTCTCATTTGGGAGGTGGCATTTGGAAGGAAACTTAGGACTAGGCTGGAGTGGTTAGACTGTAATGATTGGCTTAATGTTAATCTGATGGGTGACCATCGGATGGGGTTCGAGAGGAATTGGCCGGCAAGATTTGCGGTTCGCTTGTGGTGGATCTGGCGATGGCAGAACAATGCAGTTTTCAATGGCAGGAACATACCTCTCGAGTAAAAGCTTCATTGGATCAAGCTCAAGGAATCCGAGATTGAACACGCTTTCGCTGACCAGGGTAAATGCGGGAATTGGACTGGTACTTCTGAAGAAGCGGAGGCGAAATGGGAGAAGTCACTTAATGGCTGGATGAAGCTTAACACGGACGGGAGCTGTTCTTCGAGCTCTGGGGTGGCTGCTTGTGGCGGAGTGATACAAGATCACCACGGACGTTGGACCGGCGGTTACATGCATAATATTGGGTGTTGTTCGATTGAGGAAGCGGAAGCTTGGGGAATTATGCAAGGTTTGCATTTGGCCATTCGTTTGGGAGTTCGGAATATTGTTGTTGAAAGCGACTCTAAGAGCACGATTGGGCTCCTCCAAGGTGCCAACAGAGTGAACAGATACCTGCATAATATCATTACTAGTTGCAAGGGGCTAGCAAAGCGTTTCACTACGCTCGAATTCCGTCATGTGTACCGAGAACAGAACCGGGTTGCTGATACACTTGCTAAACAAGCACTCTCCCAACCTTTGGGTCTTATCATTCTTGAAGAAGCTCCGCATGAGCTACGGGACATGGTTCGGGAAGATCAAATGGGAACCAAATTTAATCGGCGGATCTCTGTTAGGGTCAACGACCGATCTACTTCTTAGTTTCTCCGGATGTCCCCCTCTTTTTCATCCAAAAAAAAAATCTATACTATTAATAAAAACAAAATCTTCCATTTTAACTTTCTACCCAAAACACTCCTATACTATCAAGGTTTGCATAATATTGTAAAATTAAAATATGGTAATACAATTCCTATTCATACTACAATTGTACATTAAAATAGGGTAATACAATATATTCTTTCCTACTTTCCTATTCGTAATACAATTCTAAATTAAAATTACTAATCGAGGTTTCAAAAAAAAATATTAATCGCAATCTTCGATCATAATAATAATCTACACTTTAATAAAAACAAAACATTCCATTTTAACTTCCCGCTCAAAACACTCCTATACTATTAAAGTTTGTGTAATATTGTAAACAAAATGGTAACACAATTTCTATTCGTACTACAATTGTACATTAAAATTTGGTAATGCAATTCCTAATACAATATATTCTTTCATACTTTCTTATTCAAAATACAATTCTAGATTAAAATTAATAATTGTAATAAAACAGTACATATACTTTCCTGCAAAGTAATATATACTATTAATAAAAACAAAATCTTCCATTTTAATTTCCTGCACAAAGCACTCGTATACTATTAAGGTGTACATAATACTGTAAAATATGGTAATACAATTTCTATTTGTATGTCAATTGTATATTGAAATGTGGTAATACAATTCATAATACAATATATTATTTCCTACTTTCTTATACGTAATACAATTCTAGATTAAAATTATTAATCTATACTATTAAGGTGTGACACCCCCAACCTCACACCGGCTGAGGTAGCTAAAGCTTAACACAACAGCTGCCAATCTCAACCATCAAACGAAAACATAGCGGAAGCGATTTAAAACCTAAGGGGCGTCATGCCACATCTAGGTATAACACAGCCTAGATGCACAGGCTAATCATAAAACGGACTAAGCTGTCATAGATATAAACCAAGATAAAATTCTCAAAACATAATCCACAATCATCGAAAGTACTCAAAGCACTAATCCAGAGTATACTAATAATATTATTAAACGAACACTAAACGAGCTTGTTCGCGAATACTACTAAACGAACACAAATGAGCTTGTTCACGAACACTACTAAACAAACACAAACGAGCTTGTTCGCGAACACTTAACAAACGAGCTTACCATTGTTTAGACTCTGTTCATTTATTAACCGAGCTCTAAATTTTGTTTGTTAATGTTCGTTTACCTTAATAAACGAACATAAACGAACGCTTACCGAGCTCGAACACGAGTAGTTTGTCGAAAGCTCTGTTCGCTAACAGCCCTATCTTGAATAGAATATGCAATTAAAAATTGTAGAATAAAAATAATTAAGTAATAAATATCTAATTAACATATAAAATGAAATGTTTATTATTGAATGGATTTTTCGTTATTTATTTATATTACGAGTCATTCTTTGACAAATGATTTAACTCGGACATTTTAATTTTTAAGAAAACAAGTCATTGTGTAATAAGAATAATATACAAGAATCATTGCCCCAACCAAATCGGTTGTTCGATAATGCTCAGCCGTTGTTAAAACTAGCTATTGATGCACCAGCATTTAGTCAAGCTAATCTCAGTTTAATTGTAAGCAAATTTGTTATCTCAAAGTGTACCTAACTATTTTATTTAAATAAAATGCAATTTGTAATTTTTCCTTCCTCGGGTATAAATAATTGCAGTGGCCGGTAGTGAAACATTGTACGGTGGACTTATGGTTTGGTCTTCAAGAACACCTATTAATATGCCTAGGAATGGTAATACAACTCAAATTTAAATTATTTGTAATAACCTTTACATTTTATTATATAAAACTTTTGATTTATTTGTTGTTTTAAATTATTGATTTACTCCAATTAATGTGTTAATTATTATGTACTTATTTGATTTTATTATTTCTCAAAAATATTGCAGTGGTTAGCAAATCAAATAATATATATGCAATTAATATATAAGATTTAATATTACAAATATGAGATGCATTCATAGTTGTGTATTTAAAGTACAAACCATTCTATGGAATCGTTTAAATACTGATCCTTTTATATGCTATTTTAGAAAATGAGTCGGTATTGCAAATAACAGTTGGTTCTTCAGCATTTAATCTAGTCATAAATTTTCCTTCATTCTTCAATGCAGTTATAACAAATCCATTCTATGCATCGCACGGGTGAAAATACTAGTAATAACAACAACAATAACAACAACAACAACAACAACAACAGCAACAACAACAATAATAATAATAATAATAATAATAATAATAATAATAATAATAGTATATTGGACAAAAAGATTAAGAAATTAATTTAATGAAGCATTATTTGGTGGATTTACAATTTGCTCTCCATTAACACCTATTAATGCCAAAGGCCTTGTGGTCAAGCGGCATAGCTGTGGTCCTCCTAAGTGAGAGGTCACAGGTTCAATCTCTCTTTGTGCTTTAGTACGATGAGAAAGCAGAATGACACCATTAGGTGTGATCACAAATGAAATATGTTATATTGAAATTATCTTATTTCTCAAATCTGATTTTATTAATTTAGTTATTGTTTTATTTTTACATGTTAATATTATTTTGTACTTATTTGTTTGTTATTATTATTTTTTTTTTGAAAATATTGCAGTTGCTAGCAACCCAAGTTTATATATATTGAACATTGTAATTCAACCCGTCACACCTTCGACTGTTGTCACAGATGGTAACACTTTTCTCTATTAGTTGACTACCTATTTCTTTATTGCTTCTATACGCTAAATGTGGTGTTATATATGTTTGAATAAAAAAAAATATATTATACGCTCAATGTAATGTTATATATGTTTGAATAAAAAAAATTGCAGTTCATATGCGTGACATGTCTTCACCGTCCAATGAACGTTCATTGAATATGCTAAATATGTCAACTTCAACATCTTCATCACGTCAACCATTAGCTGATGTTACGAATGGTAATTTAGACTTGATTGTTCACGAATATTGTTTTTTTTTTTTTTTTTGTTGTTGTTGTTATTCCCAGCATGTATTTACAACTATTTTCATTACTAAAAGACAAATTTAACAATTCATTATATATTTTTTAAAGTGGATAAAGCATCCCATATTCGACGTAATTGTGCTCCGTGGTCAATTGTAAAAACTTTCTGTAACACCCCAATTTTCACATCTTGGATTTATTACAAAGTCTCTAATAATACATTATCAGTAGAAAACTAGGTGTTACCGCCACGCTTAGGTATCACTCCTATACCCAAACGTTAAGGCTAAACTTACAACCTCAAACAACCTCATCAACATTCAAAAGTGTACATATGGAACTAATCCTTCCAGAGTGTCTATTCTAGGATAGAGTAGTCTTCAACCTCGACTCCCATCCTATTCAGAGCTCATCGACCATAGGGGCCCACGCTAGACTGCATCTAATAAAGGACACAATGAAGTGTAGTTAGCACGACGGCTAAGTAAGGGAATCCATTGTCACTCGAAAGTAACCAAAGGTTTCGAAAAACATAATATAATACTTTTCATTTCCGAGAATTTCCATTTAGTTTAAAAGTGAGAAACACAACGCCCACGCTATTGTTCGAGACACCCGACAATTAATCCTCACAACTCCACTCAGCGAATAGACTTCGCTCTGCAGTATGAATCAATCATACAAAATCTCACACTTCACTCAGCGAATAGACTTCGCTCTGCAGTATGAATAAATCATACAAAACCTCACTCTTCACTCAGCGAATAGACTTCGCTCTGCAGTATGAATAAATCATACAAAATCTCACACTTCACTCAGCGAATAGACTTCGCTTTGCAGTATGAATAAATCAAACAAAATCTCACACTTCTCTCAGCGAATAGACTTCGCTTTGCAGTATGAATAAATCAAACAAAATCTCACACTTCTCTCAGCGAATAGACTTCGCTTTGCAGTATGAATAAATCAAACAAAATCTCACACTTCTCTCAGCGAATAGACTTCGCTTTGCAGTATGAATAAATCAAACAAAATCTCACACTTCTCTCAGCGAATAGACTTCGCTTTGCAGTATGAATAAATCAAACAAAATCTCACACTTCACTCAGCGAATAGACTTCGCTCTGCAGTATGAATAAATCATACAAAATCTCACTCTTCACTCAGCGAATAGACTTCGCTCTGCAGTATGAATAAATATAATGCACAAAAATAATATTTGAGTCTTCAAAAAAATTTCACCCGGTTGCCCGTAGGCCTTCAAAACATCGCAATACTCGGGATTAAAAACATCGGGAAGAGTTTGGTTAAAAACAAGTCGAAAACGAGTCCGCGTCGCGCGGACTCGCGGCTGGCCGCACCAGCGGACGCAGGCGTCTGAGCCGCGTCCAGCCTCTCTGCCAGAAGATTTCAGTTGGCGCAGTCCGAAAGATTGAGCCGGTAAAAATAGTTCCCGAACTCTTTTTCACTTGAAATTTTTATGGTAGAACCCCAACTTATAGTACTTGATGTCCATAAAAAGTTTGGGTCATTTTGATCCACGAATAAACATAGAAAATTCCCTTTTTGCCCTTGGCAGTGTGCTGTCCAGAATATTTTTCTCTCTGGACTAGTTTTGGAAAAAAATTCGAAAACCATACTTATACTACTCCGATCCTTAAGAAATTTTATATGCGGGTTCTACACTTATTGAACTACATATCTGAGAAAAATGGAGTCAAAATTCCTTACCAATTTTTCCCAATAAATCACGGAAGTTACTGCCAGAGACTAACTTGATTGTTTTTCAATATTTTCACAAGTATAAGCCTATATGGACATAAATACAACCTATACATGCATAAACTAGCTATAAACATGCATACAAAAATTACTAAACATTAAAGTGTAATTTCTTTGAGCCAACTTGTAGATCCACAACTTAACACATATTTTTTTCTCACGTAAAACTTCCTAGTCACGTACTTTACTAGCATTTGTTCACCTTCAAGTGATTGAGCCAACTTAAGGGATTCCTTACCTTTGTAGAAACCTTAAAAACCATACAAGTTGATGATGCCTTCCTTGGATTCCTTCACCAAAGATCCTAACAAAACACCATAATACAATGTTTTCATAAATCTTAAGTCCAAGCTTAAGTCTTAGGAGGGATTGAACCGTACAAAACCGAAGTTCTTACCTATAGTAGAGTTCTTGGAGTTGAAGAAATGCCTAAGGAGTTTTTAGATCACAAATATGGAAGACTAATATTTTTCCTCCTCTTCTTCCTTGTGTGTTCGAAAGTGAGAGAGAAAGATGAGTGTGATAGTGTAGATTATGTCTTGAAGATCAAGCAACAAAGTGCAACATTCCCATACCTCATTAATGCTAGCATTAAATGCTTCATTAATTGTGATCATCCACTTGGGGTTATGCCACATGTCAATACCCTATGGCTCCTTGAAGAAGAAAAAATCTAATCTTTGCCAGTTCGGGTTCAAATCAGATAAAAGTTCGGAGGATCATGGCTTAATTCGGGAAAATTCTAACACCAAAATTATTCTAAAAATAATCCCGTCGCTAATCCCTCAAATTGGGAATTTTTCGGTATCTCGCGAAATATAGGTACAAGGTTCGTAACAATTTTACCCCTTTCAGTCCATTTAAAATTTTACTTGAACTAACTAGAAGTTCAGGCTTAATCATATGATACTTAATAATCCAATTTCTAGGAAAATTCGAACTGAATATACATCCTTAAAAATTTTTCGGTTCGTGACCGGTACGTAGATCGCAGCTTGTTAATAACTAGTCTCACTTATAAAAATCCTTCTGAAGTACCGAGAGATCACCTCATAAATATTATTGCCTAAAAAAATATTTTTCGAACCCTAACTTTGTCGAAAAAACCGAGGGGTTACAGTCTTCCCCCTTAAAATAGTTTCGTCCCCGAAACTTCCTTCTTGTTATCCATGAATTTAAAGTAGATCATCACTTAATTCTTATCTCCAAAATTATCAACTTAGGCTCTAATACTTTCTTATTTCCAACATCTCATAGCCTAAGCTTCCCCAGGTTCGAATAGCTTTTGATATCACTTTTGGAGCACATAATAAATTTCTACATAATAAATTTCAATCCCTTAACACGGCATTTTTAATCTCATCAATATAAATCACCTTTAATCCATTAGAAGTATATCTTGAGGAAATCATACACGTTCAAATGTGTATAAGAATGCATACCAAAATATCTATAAAATTTCCAAGAGATAAGGTCATTGCCTATTTCATAATCAACTATTTCTTCAAGATTCATCATATATAATCTTTATATCAATAGTTCCATATAACAATTTCCTCAATACATATCATAATATCATCACTACTCAAAATTCCTTTAAACCAAAACTTATTCACCAATAGAGAGATTCCCAACTCTCAAAATAAATACCGAGGAATAACTCCAATATCTCAAAATAATTATCAAATAGATCATTTCAATATGTCAAAATATCCAAAGGATAGTTCCATTATCTCAAAATAAACATACAAAAGATAATTCCATTATCTCAAATTAAATACCAAAGAAATAATCTCAATCTCTCAAAACAACCACCAATTAGAGAGTACCCAAACTCTCGCAATAACCACCAAAGATAATTCTTCAAATAATTGATTAATCTTTTCATATACCCAAAAATAGGTATTATACAAAATATCAAGGAGGAATGGATCCAATTGGAAAGTTTCAACTTCCAAACCAATACCGAACCAACCGGACGAATCCACGAACCGGTGGCCAAAATCAAATAGAGAGATCTCAACTCTCACCATCATAATCGTAATCATAATAATACTAGTCATATGGGTAGTTCAAAACCTCCAGGTATCACCACCCTTTGGGACAAAGTACATAAATAACCATATCCTTCAAAACATCATATCTCACATCCATAACCCAAATTACTCATTTAATTGTCATATCTGATGTCTATAACCTTCATATTCATAATATCCACATACCAATATTTTCCTTTTCATAATCTATATACCAATATTTTCCTTTCCATAATTCATATACCAATGATCTCATCACCAAATCTCTTCAACATCCTAATTTCATTACTTACCATAATCTCTATAAAGCTAATAATTTCACTAACAATCACAAGAACAAACAATATGTATTCTCATCAAGTAATTTCATAAGGCGTGTACTCACATTTTCACAAAATCATTTAGCATAAAGACACAGGGGTGTATATCCCAGAATTAGCATAAGCTAAGTAAGTTCCATTTCACTCCGTAAAATATGGGCTTGGGTTTTATGATTTTCAACAATCATATTCTTTCCAAAATCGTATAGATATATATATCATTTGTCTCATAATCTTCATAAAATATTTTCCCAAAAATATATGTGGAGATATCATTTTCCAAAATAACATATTTGTCAAGGAGGATTAGATACCAATAAAAACACAATACTCCGCCAACAGGACCGCAGCCCTAGATTCTCATCTCAATAGCAAATAGAACCGCAGCTCTAGTGCTCATAATAATCTGGACCGCAGCCCAAGATTCTCATATATTTCCAAAAAAAAAAAGTTTGTGAGACTCCCGGCTCACCCCGGGAGCAGGTATTCTTATCCTCCAAGACTAAATATGTACATATAATTTCCAGAATATATCGTTTCCTCATGATAAATATCTTCTTCAAAAATATATAATTTCTCAAAACACATCTTTCTCCACAATAATTTATTCTATAAGAATATATCATTCTTAGTGTTGGCGTGATCTAGCCACAGGGGCCATTTTGAGATTTTTGGCTTCGTGTTGCCTATTTAAACCCTTTTTTCAGAAGAAGAAAGGGGAGGCCAGCAAGAAAATAGTTTTAGGGTTGAAGTTCTCTTGGTTTTCTCCCCTCTTGGGGGAAAACTTCCATTTCCTTAGAATAGATCCAAGAAACAATGGTAGAAGATTGAAGGCAAAAATGTAATGGAACTCATTTTCCATGGATGGTAACTCTTATTTTCATTATCTATTTTGATTTCGTTTTTGCTTTCTTTGAATCTTCTATTTCTTTTTCTTGTTTCCTTATCTTCATAATTGCTTAGAATAGATAGGGGAATGGTGGCCCCGAAACTAGTTATGTGGTTGAGATGTTGAAGAAATTGCTTTTAAATTGTTAACTTTATGTTCTTGGATGTGAATACTTGTGTGGATGATGTTTGATATGCTTTGTGCGTAAGTGTGGCCACATTAGGTAGCAAACCCTGTGAAAGTGAGTGTGTGCGCGATAGCGGCCACTTACGAGTCCAACTCATCCACATCCCCGCCCTTAGTCCGAAAGGAAGAGGTCTGGGAGGAGTGGTAGACAAGGTGTTTTATAAAATGCCCCAACTGAATGAGGATGTGGGAGTCCAAGTGTGACGCCACTTGGTGAAGTGGCATGAACTCCCTAGTTGAATCCAAATCATTTGCTTTCAAAACCATTAGAGAATAGACCGCATAGGCTAGCCACGAGCCCCAATCTCCATTTTACTTGTTTCTCAAACCCACCTTTTAAAACCTTAAAACTCTTATACAAATGCATTTGAGTTTAGTCATTCGCGCAACTCTTTACCTTCAACCTCCTAAATGCCAACATTAACTCGATTCCAAACCTGCCTTCCTTGAGAGACACGACACTCAGGGAGTTTTAACTCTTCGTTTTACCACTTCCATTCCCATTTATCTCACCACAAACACACAACACTTCAATAGGCTTATGGATATGCGAGATGCAATACAACAAAATATATACAAGTAATACAACCAAATAAAATATGCATACCTACGGTTGTTGGACTATTGCAGATTGCAGAGTGTTGGGCGATGCTTCTTGCGAATGAAGATGAAGGGATTGTCATGAAACTTATAGAGGAGAGGAGATAACAGTTTTAATTGGAAATGGTAAAGGATGTCATTTCTTTAAAATAATAAGGTTAAATATGGAAAAAAAGTTAGGAAGCTACTAGCTTATTTTAAGCTAAAAGTTTATTTTGGGAACATTATCAAATAGAGCTTATAGCTTTTTAGTAGCTTAAAATAAGCTATAAGCTTCTAAATAAGCTCTGCCAAACAGAGCCTAAATTCAAAACGAAAACCTCATCCCTTCATTTCCATTCATAATCGCCACTAAAAGCCATTCAGTGGCATAACCTCCCACTATTCATTCATTATTCATTTCTTTAATTCTAACCTTAAAGTGGAAGTTTGTAACACCTCGTAATTTCGTTCAAGCCTTGAGACCGGTAATTATTCCTACCGAGTAATTTATTTAATTTAATTGGGCTTCATTCTTCTAATTGATTTATGTATTTCTTATTTCAGAATTAATTATTTATTCTAAGGCCCAATTCTTGATTTAATTCTTATAAGTAAGAATATTTTGTAATAGCCCAATTTATTTATTCTTGAAGGATCAATTCTCTACTTACTAGTATTGTAATAAATAATGTAAGACTCATTCTTTATAAGGGCTCATTATTTAATCTACTTACCCTAATATAATACATACACTATGTATGTAATGTTTTTACCTATCCATATAAAAGGGCTTGTAATAACCCTTCCTACTCTTTTTCATTTCCCTGCAAACATACTCTTCCTACCACTATCACTCCTAAGAAACCTACAATATACATTATCCTTTCTTCTTCAAGATCCAAGACCAAGATTGCTCCTTTAGGATTTCTAAGGCTTGGGTAAGTGTTTATCTTTAGGAATATGCTTCGCATCATCTCTTTTCCATAATCTTTTTATACGTTCTTATAGTGTTCTTTTGGGATCTTTCTTTGGGAAAAAGATGATCAAATGGGTAGGAGTGGCTTGTGAAGGGGAGAGAGTTTGCTTGGTTTGAAGTGTGCTACAAGAGGTAACCATCATGTCCACTAAAACCTATTTTACACTCTTGATCTATGTATTATACTTGGTGATTTGGAATCCTGTGGAAATTTGTTGGTTTAGCCTTATTCTTGATAGTTTGTAATCTCTGTTGATGGATTATTGAACTTGTGTTATTGATCCTTTGTATCTTGATGAGTATGGACCCTTATTTTTATGGATTCCATGTTTATTTGACTTCTGAGATGTGTATTTTGGACAATCTGATCATGCTTTTGTGTTCTGGAATGTATACTTCATATTCTGATCTGAGTCTGTGAGCTGAGTAGTGGGTTTACCCTTGCGGAGTACCCCAGCGGTATATTGTGTCCCGCTGGAGTCTTCCGCAAGAGTGTCACGATGAGGGTTGGCGGAGGAGGGTCTTCCGCCAAGGGGATCCGTCTCCTTCCTGCGGAGGGGAGTGGCAGAGAAGGCTGTTCCGTTTGGGAGTTCTGCTAGTTCAGTCGGAATTCTGGTTCCAGTAAGTTGTTTTGTGATTTGTTGTCTAGTTGATTCTTCTTTGATTCTGGAACTTGTTTGGATGTTTTGTTGAGTGTTTCACCTTGGTTCTGAAGTTGTTATCCATGTCTTTTGGTTCATTCTCTTGGTTTATGGGTTGGTTGAATCCTTGGTTATATTCTCTAAGTATATGTGTGTTCATAACCTGAGATGAACACTGTGAGTGAATTGTTCTTGGGGTTGAGTCTGAGGTTGGATATGGAGTGGTGGATCTTTGAGTATCTTTTGGGTTGTTGAGGGTGAACTAACTGTGGGCATCATTGCCTTTGTGTTTGGGCATTCTTTGCCTCTATGTTTGGGCATCATCATTTGCCTCTGTGTTTGGGCATTCTTTGCCTCTGTGATTGGGCATCATTGCCTCTGTGATTGGGCATCATCTGCCTCTGTGATTGGCATTCTTTGCCTCTGTGATTGGGCACCATTTGTGTAACCCCTCGTCTATTCCGATAAGTTTAGGGTTCGAAAAATTTTTTTTTTAGGCTATGACATTTATGAGATGATCTCTCGGTACTTCAGAAGGATTTTATAAGTGAGACTAATTATTAATAAGCTGCGATCTACGTACCGGTCATGAACCGAAAAATTTTTAAGGACGTATATACAGTTCGAATTTCCTAGGAAATGGATTATTAAGCATGATACGATTAAGCGTGAACTTCCTACTCAGTTCAGTGGAAATTAGACGAACTGTAAGAGTGAAATTTATTACGAACCTACGTACCACTGTATTTCGCGAGATACCGGAAAATTGTCCGATTTTAGTGGTTAATGACGGGATTATTTTTAGAATAATTTTGGTATTAAAATTTTCCCGAATTAAGTTATATTCCTCCAAACTTTTATCTGATTTACTCCCTAACAGGCAAGGAAGCCTTGCTCTACAAGGCACACCATGGGGTTGTGACAAGTGGCATCATTATTTACCACATAGTAATAAATAATTAATTAAATGGGAAGAGTATGAGATAAGCTAGCTAAGAAAATTGATCTCCAAGTCTTCCCCATCCCTACCATTTTCGAAAATTAAGGAGAAGGAAAAGAAGATAAAAAAATATCATCTTCCTCTTGGGATCCAAGAATTTCATAGCTATTTTCTTCAACACAAGTGTTTCCATAATAGGTAAAAACTTTGGTTTTATTCGGTTAATATGGCTAGAATCCTTCCTAGAACTTAAGTTTAAGCTAAGGATTCATGAAAATGTTGTTATTATGGTGATTATTGTTAGGAACATCATGTAATAGGTTTTGATGATACCAACTGTTAAGTAGAAATCCCCGAGTCTCGACGCATAGGCAAAACGCTGTAAGTTCGACAAGTAAACCAAGAGCGAAAATACAACCGAGTAACTTTGAGCTCAACTCGGAAAATATTTAAGCTTGAGGTAAATTTGTTTGAACATCTTAGAAGTCTCGTGTATTGTAATCATATAGACAGATCAGAAGAAGGCATGGGACAACACTGGAGGAATAAGGGTCTGCGAGACATCAACTAAGTCTCGAGACATAAGCAGAGTTCGAGAGGTAGGACCTCTCGATACAGTTATCCAGTTCGAGACATAAACAGAGTTCGAGAGATAGACCTCTCGATATTTGAGTTCGAGACATCAAGCGATCAAGATATCAACCTTGGTCTCGATACACTAACAATTCTCCAACAAAGCTGAATAACGGTCATACTTAAAGTTTGGAGAAGAAGAATATCATGGAGATGGAATAATGAAGAGGTGCCGAACGTGAAGATTTCAAAATGGGCGGAAATGGATGACACGTCAGATTTCCACCACAAACGGTCAAAAGGTGCACCAATGCTGAAGTGGTCTGATTCCCTACAATCAAGGAATAATGGGAATATAAAAAGAGTAACTTTTACCAAAAGANAAACGTTCAAGTGCAAGTGCTCAACTTGGAATATCATCCTGATATTCAAAACAGCGAGAAAACACATCTTAGTGTTTCAAGAGAGTTACAAAGCTTAAACTGTTATACATCCAGAAGGTGACCGAAGCTGCTCTACATCGAAGTTGATTCAACGATAGCTTGTGGTCAGATTGGAGCCTGTTACATTCAACTGTGACAACCAAAAACACCTTGCTTTGGATTAAGCAAGAGAGGTGGAGTAACCTGGCAGCTGTCCGAGTGAAAGAAACCTGAGGCTTGACGCGGGCTTGGTGATCAAAGGTCAAGTGCTCGAGAGGTGGAGTAACAAGAAGCGGGGCGAAAAACCTGAGGCTTGAGGCGGGCTTCGTGATCAAAGCTCAAGCACTCGATATTGTACTAAAAAGGGAAGTTTTTAGTGCAATCCTTCCAGGGAGTTTCTGGAAGAAGAGTGGACGTAGGCGGGTTGGCCGAACCACTTAAAAATCTCTCTTGCATTTACTTACTGTTTTTATCTCTCGCTAACCTCTCGATTGCACTGCATATAAACGCACTTCTCGAACTAACTCAAACTCGTGCTAACTAAAAGGGGATAACATTTCCGCTGCGCATAAAACTTTGTCTTCACCTCGTGAGGTATCGAACCTAAACATCCTAAGTTCAATACACACGAGAGGTTGAAAAGATTTGCAAAATCTTATACAAGTCTATTCACCCCCCCCCCTCGACTTGTACCCCATCCCCTTGGGACCAACAATTGGTATCAGAGCAAGTTCTCTGATCGATATAAACCTTTGTTTATATTGCCTAGAGATCCTTCTTTGAAAAATCTTTTAAAAATTTTCAAAGCACGAGATAATTTTTCTAATATGGATAGCATGTTGTCGAGACATCTTCTCTTTGATCTTAGCAGGTTCGATGACTGGAAAACACGCATGCTTGCGTATCTATCAGCCCTCCATGATGAGATGGCCGAAGTAATAACATCTGGACCAGTCAAGATCATGATGATAAACACGACTGCTGAGCAAACCAGAGATACACCAAAGTATGTCCCCAAACCTAGGAAAGAATGGACAAGTGATGATAGGAAGAGAAACAACTTGGACAACATTGCCAAGGATATTCTCTTCAGAGCTATAGACGAAACCATCTTTCCAAAAGTAAGAAA
>NC_044917.1:17879603-17882289 GCF_003576645.1 Ipomoea triloba
TGCGCAGAAAGGCGCTTGTTGCTGAGGAACTCGAGAGAACAATCGAGGAGTCCGAGACGTCGAGCTCCAGTGAAAGCAGCAGCAGCTCAGAGGATGAGAGGGGGCTCATCTGCTTATACACCGAGGAAGAAGAGAATCAATGCCTAATGGCCATTGACAATGAGGTAACCTCTACTTCCACATCTCGCTGCTCTACTTCTACCTCTCGTTGTTCTTCTTTCAGAAGTGATGAAGATCCCTTTGAGATGCTTGAAACATTTAAAAGGAATCTCGCAGTCGCTAATAGCACTCATGCCAAAATCAGGGAAGAAAACAGCAAGCTAACTGCTGAAAGAGATATGCTTAAGAACGTCTCGAAAGAGAATTCAGAGCTAACTCTCAAAGTAAGTGAGTTAGAAGCTAAAGTAATCCAACTGACTGAAGAGTGCAAAACTCGAGAGATCACCGAAAATGATCTTAGAAAGGTTATAGCATCATACACTGATTCCTCCAAAGCTATGGAGAAAATGGTGAATGATCACAGACCTACAAGTGATAGAACCGGTCTAGGGTTCCATCGAGACCATCTCTCGAGAAATAAACAGACCAATGGTTTGGGAACTTCAAGAAATGGAGGATCTCAACCCAAACCAAATAAAGGTCATAAAGGACCAACAGAAAAGACCAGAGTAGCTATTCATAAACCGTCCCTATACACCAGCAATGGAAAGTATAGGAAAGCTACGAAGAATGGCCGGGTAAACAATATCGAGAGATCACCTCGCTATCTCTCGCAAGGCCATTCCAAGTACAAAAAGAGCTACATTCCATATAATGCGCCTCAAGGCAAATATGGAAGGTCTGAGATCCACATAGTTAGGAACTCACGGATGGAGAAAGGCAGACTCTATCCATCTAGTGAGGATTGGTCATCGAATCACAATGTCTGGAAGAAACCTCACTTTCAGCAATTTCACATGACCAAACAGCGTATGAAAGGCATGGTGCATAAGCCGATCGAAAAGTCTATACCTAAGTTGATTTATGCACCAAAGAGGCCCAAAACATTTGCTAGCATTCCTTATGATTATCAAACGTACAATGGCTACATTGCGCCTAGGCCTAGAATAATGGGCACAAGGTATAAATGGATGCCTAAACTCACTAACCCACCAGGACCCAAAGTTTGGGTACCTAAACTTGCTTAATTGCCTTGCAGGACACCAGGGACGTGTGGTTCATTGACAGTGGATGTTCGAGACATATGACGGGAAATCTAACACTGCTTGAGAACATCCAACCTATCGAAGGTCCCTTGGTGACATTTGGCGACAACGAGAAGAAGGGACCCACAAAAGCTGTTGGTGAAATTCAAAAGAATGAGCTGGTTATTAAGGGAGTATCCTACGTTGAAGGGCTCAAGTTCAATCTCCTTAGTACAAGCCAGTTCTGTGACAAAGGCTACAAGGTTGTCTTCACCAAAAGCAAATGTCAGATTATGAACGAGGAATCTCTCGAAGTCGTCTTGGAAGCAGCAAGGAAAGGAAACATGTACATAGTGGATTGGAGGTCTGCAAAACCATCCCTATGTATGCTAGCAAGGAGCAAGGAAGATTTATGCTAGGAGTGGCATAGTAAGCTTAGTCATCTGAACTTCAAGACTATCAACAAGCTTACTAAGAGGAACTTAGTGGAAGGACTGCCCAAAGTGACGTTTCGAAAGGATAAAATTTGTGAGGCATGTCAACGGTGCAAACAGATCAAATCCTCCTTTAAGAGCAAAGCCGAGACATCATCCACCAGACCATTAAGTCTTCTTCACATGGACTTATTTGGCCCAGTGGATCCACCCAGCATAAAGGGAAAGAAGTACACTCTTGTGGTAGTAGATGACTACACAAGATTCACATGGACCGTGTTCTTAACCAAGAAAAGTGAGACAAAAATTGCCCTGCCAAATCTCTTGAAGCAAGTTCAAGTTGAAAAGAATGTCTCGATACTAAAGATCCGGTCAGATCAAGGTGGAGAGTTCATAAATCAAGTAATCGAGAGCTACTGCAACGAGAACGGGATTCATCATCAACTGTCAGCTGCTCGAACGCCTCAACAGAACGGGGTTGCTGAAAGAAGGAATAGAACTCTCAAAGAAGCCGCAAGGACCATGCTCTCACAAGCCAACATATCACAAGGATTTTGGGCAGAAGCAATCAACACAGTGTGCTATACCCAAAATCGGTCCTTGATCGTGAAAGGAGTTGGAAAGACTCCATATGAGTTGTGGAATGAAAGAAAACCGAATGTAAGCCACTTCCACACATTCGGGTGCAAATGCTATATCCACAACAATGGGAAGGCTCAACGAAGAACTTTTGAAGAAAAGGCAGATGATGGAGTATTTCTAGGATACTCATCAACAAGCAAAGCATTCAGAGTCTTCAACAAGCGGAGTTTAGTGGTTGAAGAGTCCATACATGTTACCTTTGATGAAAGGGCATCGACAGATCAACCATCAAAGACAACGGAAGCAGCTGAGGAAGATCAGCCAGAGTCTATCGAGAGATCAAACTTACCTCTCGAAGACAAGCAGTCTATAGTTCGAGACGTAGCGGAACTCCAGTCAGAATCAGATGATGAAGAGTCTACCAAGAAGAAAGCTCCTGACTCAGTTGATCAAATCCAGATCATAGATGTTCAACCCACATCTCAA
>NC_044917.1:17882800-17888589 GCF_003576645.1 Ipomoea triloba
CTTAGATATCTCAAAGGTACGCAAAGTGTTGGACTTTGGTATTCGAGAGGTGGATCTTTCGAACTTATGGGTTATTCAGATGCGGACTTTGCCGGCTGTAAGATAGATCGAAAAAGCACATCAGGGACATGTCAGTTTCTAGGTAGAAGACTTGTCTCATGGTTTAGCAAGAAACAGCATTCGATAGCTACAAGCACCGCTGGGGCAGAGTATGTAGCAGCTGGAAGTTGCTGTGCTCAGGTTTTATGGATGAAGCAACAATTACTGGATTATGGGGTTGAGTGTAAGGAGGTTAAAATCATGTGTGACAATACAAGTGCTATTGCCATCACCCACAATCCAGTATTACATTCTAGAACAAAGCATATTGATATTAAGTATCACTTCATCCGAGATCATGTTGAGAAGAAGGACATTACTTTGGAATATGTTGCAACAGAGGAGCAACTAGCAGATATTTTCACAAAAGCATTATGTGAAAATAGATTCTCTCAACTAAGGTTAGAATTGGGAATGATAGAATTGGAATGAATGGTCAAATCTTATCTTCTTGTATTTAGTGCCATAAACTGTTTCGCATGTGAGGGGCGGTTTCATCAACTTTATGGCAGCTTTGGAGTTACACAAGCATTGAATGGTCATTCATATTACATCCCGTGACTCAAAAGTGATAACCGTATTGGGCTATAAAAAGGAGGGTTTCTTTCAGAAGATCAAACCATCAACTTCCCATGGAGAAAAAGAAAGGAAAAGATGGTGTTCCATTCTTTTATAGAGGAAAGAAACCGGCAGTCAAGTCCAAAGATTTTCAAGGAGAAAACTATCCAGAATCTACGAAGGGTGAACAGATTGCGGAGCTTCCTGATAATCCAAGCAAGAATCCTATTCTCATCCAAGGTGAATGGATCCCCAAATGCGAGGAGATCCACAACGATGGGATACTGGAATCGGGAGAAGAGTCCTGCACAAGAGGGACTCCTATTGCTACACATTCTGGAAAAGGGCCTTCCTCAACCAAATGGAGAACCAAGGGAAATGGAGAGGAAGACCAGATGGGACTTTCTGAGGTCTGCAGCAGCCAAAGGGGTGATCATACCTAATCCAAAGACATTAAGAGGATTAGCGATGAAGATGGTCACTCTCAACTACAGTAAGCAGCTCCGGAGAGGAGAACAATAAAAGGGAATAGCCACCCCTAGTTCTGTTATTAGACAAATAGGACTTTAGATGGCTAGTTTCTGCTTTAACGATAGATTCCTATTAGGCTGACCAAGGCCAAACAAAAGTTTCTAAGGAATCTAATAGGATATTGATTCATATGTAATGTATCTGGAAATCACTAAATGAACTTAAGGATATGTTCCAAGTGATATCTTTTAGATGAATCAAACTTGTCTCTCTCGCAATCTGTGTTCGAAAGGTAGTTCGAGAGGTCACTTCGAAAGATAACAAACTGATATCTCTGAACGGAGGAATAAGGAGGGTTAGGGATCAATCACTCAGGGGGAAGATCCGTAAACTCATGTGGAAGACATTTCACCTTCGAGAGGTGAATCCGATAAGTTCAACGAATACATGAAGGAAACGGCTAACTTTGGATATTAATGCTAGCCACGTGGTCATCGGTTACTGGCAGTTTTCCGCACTTAAGGGAGTTATCTTGATTAGTGGGAGCATGATCATATAGTTACTTTTCTTTATTACCCCACTATCCTGAATCTAAAACCGCTCTGTTAATTTACCAAAAATACCCTTATTTTTCATATACGGTGACCGTTACTAGGGGTATTTCTCACCTTTTACTTCCTTAAAGAAAACCGGTATCCTTCCTTGGGTCAAGCTCTCAACCCTACCCATATATCCAACCCGAATCCACACGATATAAAACCCAAATCCTTCTTCTTTACCCGGATTCAAGCTAAAACCGTTTACCCAAAATCCCCAAATACTAAACGCAGTACACATTCCCTCCAAAACATCTAACCTTCATCAATGGCGTCCGAATCCTCTACATCAACCTCATCTTCCGACGCATATCAGAGGGAGTTGCTACACATTCGCTCTCAGATCAAACAAGTCAAGGCGGGGAGGATCCTTGACAGAAATGGCTTCATCACCAACTCCCCTAATCCAAAAATGGCGGAAAAAGTCCTGAAGAAGTTTGAGAAAGCAGGACTGATGAAATACATGACGCACGACTACGGGACCGTTCACCCCCTCGACTTCACAGAATGGTTCGCAAATGCCAAGGTCACGAAGGGTAAAATCGAAAGCCGCTTTAATGATTTTCCCATCACAACATCTGTAGGTGACCTTAGAGCGGCATTTGATTTCGCATCACCGGAGGAAGCAGTCAAGCATCTATCGGATTACGACTTGGACAAGCAAGCCTTCTGGGAGAAAATCCGACTAGCGACTACACCACCCAGAGCATCCTCTGCCCTCCGCAAGTACCACCTAAAGGAGAGGTTTGCTCTCGGCAAAGTGTCCGGAACTGACGAGGTTAGTCTAGACCTCCTCAAAATCCTCCATGCCATTTGGAACAACAACAAGCTGGACTGGGCACATATTATCTTCAACTTCCTTCAACAGCAAGTGATGCGCTCAGTCTCCAACGCCAACCTGTCGATCAGTAAAAAGGTTTGTTTCGGCTTTGTTGTGCAATTTCTCTTAAGCTTGAAGGGCTTCGAACTGAGGGAGGGAAAAGAGATTCATCGAAATACCTATATGGGTAGGACGAAATCTCTAGTCCCCAAAACTAAAGGTGTTAAGGCTGCACCTTCTCCCTCACAGCCAAAAGGAAGGGGCAAAAGGAAAGCCCAAACCGAGGAAAAGAATTCTGATGATGAACCTCTCGATGTACTGATACAAAGGGTTCATCTGCCAAAGAGGGCTAGGAAAACCAAAACTGCTGTTGTCACCCAGATCCGAGAGGTAACACCCTCTATTGTTCAAGTACCGTTTGAGGACAGGGCACAAGCCCAGGGGGAACCTCAGGCTACACTGGCCACTGAGGTTGAGAGAGTATCCCCTACCAGGTCCCTGTCAAGAGATTTGTATGTTAATGATGATATTACTGCTGAGGGTACTGGTGACTCTGTTGGTTTATCTCGAGAGATGGCTCGAGAGGTTGAAGGTACTGGGATCAGTGATCCAGTACAAGGGGGTGCAGAAGAACCACGTGAGATGGTTCGAGAGACAGACTACACAGTCAGGATGGGAGATGATCTCTTGGAGCATAGTCGAGAGATCACGGCTCAGATAGACGAAGCAATCTCTGCCACTGAAATCATCTCTGATGGGCGGGATGACTTATATGAAGAAGTTTCCACTCAGTTGGCAGTGGAAGCACCCACTCTTGATGACTTCTCCAGGGTGATCAGGTGGATCAACTGGAGAACCAGTTCTTTCACTCAATTGATGAGTCAAGCAGCCGAAATGGAGGCAGAAGAGCAGTTTGCACTCCAGTGGTTGGGCATCTCCGAGATCCCAGCTCATCATCTCCTAGACCTTGCCCACGAAACAAGAGTGGCTAAACTGAACAGTGGAAGAACTGATAAGGGCAAAGGAATAGCTGAAGAAACCGAGGTTGAGCCTGAGGAGGATCCAGAACTTGATGCACAATTTCGAGAAGATATCAGGCTCGCCACTGCCATCTCCTTGGGACAGAACGTTGAGTTCACGAGAGGTCCAGGAGAGACCTCTGGGGTTGCTCACGATGATATCGCAACAGCCGCAATCCCACTGTCCCAAGTCAGCAACTCTGCTCTGGACGAACAGGTAGAAGCTTCGAGAGGTGAATCCGAGACCTCTGAAGCACTTCAAGTGGCACCCAACACCGTTCTACTTTTGCCACCACCCGCGTCCACACCCTCGAACACTACAGATGAAGCACAGATAATTCGAGAGGGTGAAGTTCCGTTGCTCACACTGCTAGGTTTTACTACTGCTCCTGAAATAATCATCATCCCAGACTCATCGGAGCAGACCGAAGAGCAACACAATGAGCAACTTGAGCAGAATGCCCCAAGTCCTGCTGGTTCGAGGAGTACTGATGATAACATCGAAGGTGGAAACCAGGAAGCACCTGTCGACACTACGTCTCCAACCTCACCAGCAGATGACACAGTTCCCAGCACTGATTCGAGAGGTGATGCTAAGGGGGAACCTCTATTGGATGAAAACAGGGAAGCGTCCAATACCAAAGAACCCTCTCTGGCTGACCCTATCTCCACAGTCGCTGAAGCTGAGGCTCCAGGTTCGAGAGGTGAGGAGCAAGAAGTGATCCATCCCTCAGGTGGAAACCGGGAAGCACCTGACATGGAGCTACCTTCGAGCTCTGAACCCTGTGTCCCTGTGGATCCTCAGACAATAAATCGAGAGGTGGACTCGCATCTGCAAGTCATGGGTGGAAATCTGGAAGCACCCAAGTCCCCTCCGACAAAAGGTACATCTCGATCCTCATCTCCTACTTCTGACTATGATCAACAGGCCGAAGAAATCTTCATTGGCGAAATGCGTCAATTCATGGCTGATCAATCTCAGAAGATGGCTCAGCTCGAAAGAATACTCGCTGTGGTCCGCAATGCTGCAATGCCTGCTGCTGGCACAAGTGAATCCC
This sequence comes from Ipomoea triloba, assembly GCF_003576645.1. Taxonomy (NCBI): domain Eukaryota; kingdom Viridiplantae; phylum Streptophyta; class Magnoliopsida; order Solanales; family Convolvulaceae; genus Ipomoea; species Ipomoea triloba. The sequence continues at coordinate 17,887,422 of NC_044917.1, forward strand.
AAGGCCGTCATGCTGAACTTCTCGAACAGGCAATATGGGCCGAGGATGCAGCACGGAAAGCCACTGATGAAGCTGCTGTAGCTCGAGCAGAGGCTGCAAGTGCGAGGGCTGAATTAGCCGAGATGCGAGCAGAGCTTCGAGCCTTCCAATATTCCAGTGAACTTCGACAGGATGTGATGAAGGCCATACTCGATGACCTGTCGAACCAAGTCCCTGCCCAACTTCAAGCTATTTTCGAAGGTATGTCCACCCTCCTCTCCCGTACTGATGATGCCAACAAGGGGGAAAATAAAGAGAAAAAGAAGGGGGAAACAACGGGCAAGAAAAGGGCAGCAAGTGAACCAGCTGGACCACCTCCAAAAATACCAAGAATCATGAGCAAAGCAGTGGAGGATGCTAAACAGGCAGAAAACCTAAGGGTACAGCGTACACTGGAAATGGAGAGAAGGAGAGAAGAGGACAGAGAAAGAAGAAGAAAAAGACAAGAACGACAGTCAGAAGAAGAAAGGAAGATAGATCTTCTCATGACAAACTTTAAGTTTGGGAACAGAGAAGACACTGAACAAATTCTGACTCTGGAGATATTCAAGCTTCTGAAAATCACTGGGATATCTACTTACAGCAATATGTCTCCAGAAGAATGCATTGCCTGGTGGAAAGATGGAGTAATTGATGGTGAGTTCGTGGGGGAAGCCTACAGGAACTACAGGCATCTAGATGTCACAGATGAATACTTAAGCCTGGTAAATCCGAAAGACCCCATCAAGACACGAGAAGCCATTAACAAGAAAAGGAAAGCCAACAAGAAGTAAGCTCTCATGGTCCAAACTCCATCTCATTTCAATGTATAGATATCTATGTTGTTCTTGGTCTTATTTCTTTCAATCCTGTCTACTAAACTCTACTTTGTAAACATTCCCTTCTTATAATCATATATATCTTTTGCTGGGGGTGTTGCGTGAGTTATATTATTCATAGTTTAGTAGAGTATGTTGTCAAACTTACCATATGCGCTGAAAAAATAAAATCCTTGTTAATTCTTTCTATCAAATCAGCCATATAGAGTAAGTATAAGTGTTGGCATCATCAAAAAGGGGGAAATTGTTAGGAACATATGTAATAGGTTTTGATGATACCAACTGTTAAGTAGAAATCCCCAAGTCTCGAT
>NC_044917.1:17889496-17948893 GCF_003576645.1 Ipomoea triloba
AAAAACACCTTGCTTTGGATTAAGCAAGAGAGGTGGAGTAACCTGGCAGCTGTCCGAGTGAAAGAAACCTGAGGCTTGACGCGGGCTTGGTGATCAAAGGTCAAGTGCTCGAGAGGTGAAGTAGCTGGAAGCGGGGAGAAAGACCTTGGAGAGGTAGAGTAACCTGGGAGCTGTCTTGTGAAGATCCTGAGGCTTGACGCGGGCTTGGTGATCAAAGGTCAAGTGCTCGAGAGGTGGAGTAACAAGAAGCGGGGCGAAAAACCTGAGGCTTGAGGCGGGCTTCGTGATCAAAGCTCAAGCGCTCGATATTGTACTAAAAAGGGAGGTTTTTAGTGCAATCCTTCCAGGGAGTTTCTGGAAGAAGAGTGGACGTAGGCGGGTTGGCCGAACCACTTAAAAATCTCTCTTGCATTTACTTACTGTTTTTATCTCTCGCTAACCTCTCGATTGCACTGCATATAAACGCACTTCTCGAACTAACTCAAACTCGTGCTAACTAAAAGGGGATAACATTTCCGCTGCGCATAAAACTTTGTCTTCACCTCGTGAGGTATCGAACCTAAACATCCTAAGTTCAATACACACGAGAGGTTGAAAAGATTTGCAAAATCTTATACAAGTCTATTCACCCCCCCCTCTAGACTTGTACCCCATCCCCTTGGGACCAACAATTATTGTTTAGGATCTTCGGTGAAAGTTTTGGAGGAAGAGATCACGACTTGTCTACGGTAGTAAAACCTACTTGGGAGGTAAGGAATCCCTTAAGTCGGTTTAGTCACTTGAAAATGAACAAATGCTAGTAAATTATGAGATTAGGAATTTCATGTGAAAATTATGTGTTAAGTTTGTGGATCTACTAGTTGGCTCAAGAAACTACACTTTGAATTTTTGGTAATTTTTGTATACATGTTCATAGCTAATTTATGCATGTATATGTTCTATTTATGTCCATATAGGCTTATACTTGTGAAAATAGGGGAAAATCGAGCCGTTACAACCCGGTTTTGCTGCCCGAAGTTGGCAGATCCGGATGGACGCGCGTCCACCGCGCGTCCATCGGCGCCCAAAGTTTTGGCGTCACGGCCGAAAGGTCGGACGCAACCATGGACGCGCGTCCGCTGCGCGTCCGTGGGTGTTCAGTATTTCGGCGTCACAGCTGAACGGGCGGACGCGGCCTGGACGCACGCGTCCGCCGTGCGTCCGGCGCTGCGGACATCCGTGAGTCTACTCGACGCGGTTCCGTTTTTGACCGACTTTCTTCCAATGTTTTTGCTCCTGAATGTTATGATGTTTGGAAGGCCTACGGGCAACCGAGTCAATTTTTGAAAGTTCAAATATTATTTTGTAAATTATGTTCATCAATTTGGAGAAAAACCGTGTTTTTAAAAAACAAGCGTGACCCTTATCACTTGGGAATTTTATGGCGACAAGTCATTGGCAAACATGAGTATTTTGGAAACATATTTGGATAAGAATAATTGTTTTGAGACATCATGTGAAAAATACTAATTAAACTCAAGGAAAGAAAGAATGTTTTGAAAACCTTAGTTTATGGATAATGTTATTGAGATGTTTGACTTGCGGGAGGCTTGTGAGCCGTGGCCCGAAGTTGTTGAGATGTTCGACCTGCGGGAGGCATGAGTGTCGTGTCCCGAGGTTCTTGAAAATATTCCAATAATGCCTTGCACTTATCCAGGGGGAAACTAAGTCAATTTTACTAACTAAGAAAATCTAGTTACTCCGTAACTACGTTGAAGAATAAAATGTAACGAATTTTTAAATAGTAAAGTGTGTGTCGTTGAACTCTCTATTTTGAGTTAAATGATGAAAATTCTCAGAAATGAAAAGTATTATATGCTGATGCAACTCGTATACTCTACTATACTTTCTTTTGTTGATAATCTGGTTGCAGGTAGATTTTCAACTTATGGGTAAAGCTACAATTTTTTTGAGAATTATGTTTTTCGAAACCTTTGTTTACTTTTGAGTGACAATGGATTTCCTTACTTAGCTGTCGCGCTAACTACACTTCGATGTGTTTACAGATGTCGTCTAGTGTGGGCTCCTGAAGCCCGATGAGCTCTGAATAGGATGGAAGTCGAGGTTGAGGACTACTCTATCCTAGAATAGACACCCTGGAAGAATTATTTCCATATGTACATATTTGGATGTTATATATGGTTATTTGAGGTTGTAAGTTTAGCCTTAGCGTTTGGGTATAGGAGAAATACCTAAGCGTGGCGGTAACACCCAGTTTTCTGCTGGTTAGATGCTTCCGCAATGTATTGTATTATTAGGGATTTTGTAATAAATCCAAGAGGTGAAAATTGGGGTGTTACAATTTGCCTCTGCGTTTTGGGCACCATTTGCCTTTGTGTTTTGGGCATCATTTGCCTTTGTGTTCGGGCTTTTGCCTCTGTGAACTAACTTTGGGTTTGATGGTTGGTATAAGGGATAGTATTTTGGTTGTAGGGTAAGGTTTGGTGCTTATCCTTGATTTGAGGTCTGTTTGGTTCCTTATTATTCTTGAGTTGAGTTGCATCTCGTTTGTGATCCGTTATTCCTTGATGTATTGCGGTTTGGTGGGTTCTTGTGAGTATTCGGTTGAGATATGATTCAGTTGATATTCCGTTATAGACTTGTTGTCTTGTTCAATTATGTTGGATGTTGGCATTACTTGGAAAGTCCTTGGTTTATTGCTTATTCAGCGTGTTGTTGTTGAGTATCTGTTTTAACTAAAGAACAATTCGTTGGTGTGTATATTCTATATGGGTGCATAAAACCTATTTACAAGCTTATTATACTATGTATGTTCCTCACGAGTGTGAGTGGTGGTTGCTTAGTAGTCTTTTGCTAATGGTTCTTACATGTTTTCCAGGTATGGAGTAAGTCTAAGCGAGAGCGCGTTAGAGCTTATCGTTATGAGCCCTGCTTAGACTAGTTTATGTTTGTTAGACTTGGGTTTTTGGGCTTGTGTGCCTATGTTGGATTATATGCCTTTGACTAGACTTGTTGTTATGACGTTTTGAGGATTTATGTTTTATTCAGTTTAAGTTTTTTGCTGTGTTTTTCTTACCTAGATGTGGCATGATACCCCTTAAGTTATAAATTGCTTCCTCTATGTTGTGTTTGGTAGTTGAGATAGGCAGCTTTTATGTTTAAAGTTTAGCTATCTCAGCTTGTGAAAAGTTGGGCTGTCACAAAGTTCATCCTCTTCCCTTCTCTACCCCATTTGGCCGAAATTCTTCTCCAAAGTAAAAGAAAAAAAAAATCTCTTCTTCTCCTCTTGTTGATTCTTCAAGCTTTGGGAGCAAAATTTTGTAAAGTGGTAGATCAAGCTACCTAAGGGTGAAGGATTTGTGAGAAAAGTTCTAGGAAAAATCACCAAGTGGATGTTGTTTCTTCATGCTTCCCTTAATCCCATGTTTTAGTAGAAAAACTAAAACATACACTAGTACAGAATAGCACATTTGCTACACCTATAAAAAGGAATCTTGTACACCTGTAGCGGGTGTAGCGTATGTTTGTGTGGCTGAAAGGCCTAAGCTTTCCGCGGCACACGGGGGTGCTGCGAAAAGTAATAAATAATTTATTTTTTAATTAAAGAGTATCTGCGGCACCCCCTTATTTTAAGGGGGCTGCTGGATACCTACACAACTAATTTATAAATAAAAAATATATAAATACACACAGATAATTTTTCACAACACAAATACATAAAAATTATGTACAATGCAATGTCAAACAATTCTTTCACAAACTAAATTCAAACAAAACCAAATTATAAGGACAAAAACCATCCTATATTGCATTTCACAGAACAAATATTTTGATATGTACACAAATACAAAAACCGTGAAAACAAAAACTATATTGTACACAAATATTTCAAAGAACAAAAGAAAAAAATTATCAAAAAAATTATCACCCTGTGCATCGGAAATGGAAGAAAACCGGCGACCATCGTCTGTGAGCTCTCTGCCACCAGATCTAAGCTCTCTGTCACCAGATCTAAGCTGTCTGTCACTAGATCTGAGCTGGACTTCTTGGAGAACGTTGTACGCGTTGGATCTAAGCTCTCTGCTTTAGTCTGTGACCCGGTTGCCGAAATCGTCGCGGTAGTACAGCATGACTCACTGGTCCAGTGCCCGGCGATGGTTGCTCGCTTGCTCTGGAGATCTCGTTCTGGCAGACATCTTGAAGACGCAAAAAGATGGAGTGAGAGAGATGGAGAGTGAGAGAGAGACTAGATCTGATGAAAAATGTAGATGGAGGAAATTTTGAGGGGAGAGAGACGTTCCGCTAAGAAATGTGGGGTGTGATATGTGGATTTGTGTACGTGGTGTGCTATGTGGATCTAATTAAGGAGAAAATCTTTCAAAAAAATAATTAAGGAAAACCAAAGAAGAGATCAAAATGTAGGGTGTGCTACAAATGTGATGTGTTTTGTGTACATACGTGAGGAATAGTGATTGACTTTCCGCGGCACCCACAAGAGCGGGTGCCGTGAAAAATAAATTATTATTTTAATATTCACTTTTCGCGGCCCCTACTACGATCCGGTGTCGCAGAAAGTAAATTATTAAAATAATAATAATTAACTTTTCGCGGCACCCACTCGTTGTGGGTGCCACGGAAAGTTAGTTATTATTTTAATTTTTATTTTTCTCCGCACCCGATCTCGTTAGGTGCATGAAAAGTAGTGTTTTTTATTTTTAGTTTAGTGAATCCACTGCACCTTGGGTGTAGCGGAAAGATATCCTTATATGTGCAATTTTGTAGTAGTAAGATGTGTTTTATGGATTTGATGTGGATCATATTTGTTTAAAAAAAATGATTCACGAGTAATATGATATTATCCATAAATTTTGATCCAACATATTGTTGTCATAAACTATGCTAATTGTTTATTATAATTTTTTTTTATTTTTGATAATATATATGCTATGTACGTACGATTGCTTTATATATATATATATATATATATATATATATATATATATATATATATATATATATATATGGTTGCACTCTCGTGCGAACTCTCGCCCAGGTAGGAAATGAGAACGCTCCACAGCCGTCCACGTGTCCTGATCAACGAATCAGATGCAATTTTAAAAAAATGACGCGGTGGCATTTTCGTAAATAACTGGAACTTTGGTACACCTAGTTTACAAGTGCACCTAGTTTCACTTAAAAGTGCACCTAGTTTCACTTACAATTGCACCTATTTTTACTTACAAGTGCGAGTAATTTACCTTGTTAATATTCATGCACCTATTTTCGCAAATATTTTCACTTACAAATGCAAGTAATTTACCTTGTTAATATTCATGCACCTGGTGCAACCTAGGTGCACCTAGTTATAACATTAGGTGCACCTAGTTATAACATTAGGTGCACTTAGTATTGATACTCAGTATACAATTCACTTGCACCTGTAATACATTTTACTTGCATCTGCAATACATTTTACTTGCACTTGTGCAAGTAATTCACTTTGTTAACATTCATACACCTAGGTGCAACCTATGTGCACATAGTTATAACATTAGGTGCAATTAGTATTGATGCTCATTATACAATTTAATTGCACTTGTAATACATTTTACTTGCACCTGGGTGCAACCTATGTGCACCTAGTTATAACTATGTACACCTAGTTATAACATATGTATGTATATATGTGTATATATATATGTATATATATATATACACACACACACACGTACGTGTTCAGATCAACGAATCAGATGTAATTTTGAAGCAATGACGCAGTGGCAATTTCGTAAATAACTCGAACTTTGTTGCAATTAATTGTGTACATTTGCAAGTAAAAAAGTGCAAGTAAAATCATTTACAAATGCACATATTTTCACTTACAAGTGCAAGTAATTTACCATGTTGACATTCGTGCACTTAGGTGCACCTAATTATAACGTTTGGTGCACTTAGTATTGATGCCAGTGTACATTTTACTTGTGCCTGTAATACATTTTACTTGTATTTGTAATACAATTTACTTGCACTTCAATGTTCAATTATTTACGAAAATATCACCGCCTTTTTTTTAAAAAAAAATCAGTGTTTTTGACCTGTTAGATATGAACACGTGGACAGATGACATGTGTTTCCACTTCTCTCCTGGGCAAGTAGTTCGCACTTGAACGTGATCCTATATATAAATATAAATTATATATATATATATATATAGTCATAATCAATTGTGGTCGCGCCTTAACGTGCTATCCGTGCGGCCACACCACTATGCATACAGATATACACCACCGTTAGGTACGCATCATCAAAAACACACCACTAGGTATGCAAATATACACCACACAGTGTTAGAAAATACACCATTAGGGGCAAGGGAGTTATGGTGCATTATTTAGTGTGTGTGGTGTGTTTTTTGGTGTTTTTATGTATTTCCATTGTGGTGCGTTATCTAACATTGAGTGGTGTATATTTGTATACATAGTGGTGTATTTCGCCCCGACCGCACTGGAAGGTGCGGCCACATTTGAATATATATATATATATATATATATATATATATATATATATATATATATATATATAACACCTACTATCATAAAGGTTGAAGGCACAACAATGTGCTCTAGAAGAAGGGACAATGTGCACTAGAACTCTGGAAAGGTAAAAATGTGCATGGTAAAGTTTTAAGGGTGAAGACAACAATATACACTCTAAGGCACAACAATATGCTCTAGAAGAAGGGACACTGTGTATTGGAACTCTGAAAAAGGCAAAAATGTGCTTGGTAAGAGTTAAAGGTTGAAGGCACAACAATGTGTATTATAAGGCACAACAATGTGCATTGTAAGGCACAACAATGTGTACTGTAAGGCACAACAATGTGCTTGGTAAGATTTAAAGGTTGAAGGCACAACAATGTGTATTTTAAGGCACAACAATGTGCACTATAAGGCACAACAATGTGCATTTGAACTCTAGAAAGACAAAAATGTGCATGGTAAGGTAGAAAATATGAAATAATTAATGAAAAGACTAAATTTAACGCATGATTTTCAACACAAATTATAAACGATCACAATATTCAACTAGAATTAGTAATTAGTGATTCATTTAAGATCAAATGCTTTTTAAAGTTTTATATATATATATATATATATATATATATATATATATATATGTATATGTATGTATGTATGTATGTATGTATGTATGTATGTATGTATGTATGTATGTATGTATAACACCTAAGAACTTAAAGGTTGCAGGCACAACAATGTGCACTGTAAGGTACAACAATGTGCTCTATAAGAAGGGACAATGTCACTTGAAGGCCTGGAAGAAGAAAAAATAAACTCACACAAAATTACCATGTAATGCCACTGCGTCAAATATATATATATATATATATATATATATATATATATACATATATATATATATATATATATATATGTATATATATGTAGATTTTTATTCAAATGTGGCCGCGCCCTTACGTGCGGCCGTGCGGTTTACACCACTCAATGTTAAGAAATGCACCACTCAATGCCACACCTAAACTTGATCTTATATATGTATATATATATATGTGTGTGTGTGTGTGTGTGTGTGTGTGTATGTATACACATATATACATATGTACATATATGTGTATACATATGTACATATATGTGTATACATACATACACACACACACACACACACACATATATATATATGTATGTATGTATGTATGTATGTAATATGCATACATACATACATACATACATACATATATATATATATATATATATATATATATATATATATATTTGTGTGTGGGTGTGTGTGTATATGTATGTATATATATATATATATATATAGAATTCAGTTCATATGTTAATTCCTCCCTTTTCTGTGCACCCTGTGCACTCATGGTAGCCCTGCGATTTTGGTTGATCAACGCACATGATGAGGTGTGATGGGGGGTCACGTGTGGGCGTTAGTATGGGGTGTTACACTCATTATGGGACTGCACCGCCAGGATAGGGCAACAAATTTATTGTTTTATTTTTTAAATTTTTTATTTCTTTTTCTTTTGTTTTTTTTTGTTGGGCTCGTTTTGGCTGGTTACTGCGGCGGGGTGGTCAGAGTGGGTCTCTCCCGTGCTTGTCCGGCTAGTCGCGAGTCATGGCCAGGTCCAATGGTAGTCGGCGTTCGAAGAACAGGGTGTCCGGCCGATCGTTTTGGTCGGCGTCGTCGGGCTCCGCTGGTTCTATCGCACACTCCGGCCATGGTGGGCCATTCAAGCGGCGCCACACTCCGGTATCATTCTACCCGACACCGGCGGGAGTAGCGACGAGGGTGTCCGCAAGGCAGTGTGCAGTGCGTAGGTGGTCGACGAGGGTGTCCGCAAGGCAGTGTGCAGTGCGTAGGTGGTCAAACCGTGGTAAGTGCCATTATTGCGCATTATGTGTTTAGTTCCTGGGATGCGTTGTTTGGTGGGGGTCATTATGTGTTTAGTTCCTGGGATGCGTTGTTTGGTGGGGGTTTTGGATTGTTTAGTTCCTGGGATGCGTTGTTTGGTGGGGGTTTTGGATTGAGGGTATCCTGGGATGCGTTGTTTGGTGGGGGTTTTGGATTGAGGGTATGTGGGGTTTGGGTTTTGGGTGGTGGCCTCCTATTGAGGGTATGTGGGGTTTGGGTTTTGGGTGGTGGCCTCCTAGTTTGTATGCATACCTCTAGGAATTCAAAGTCATTTATACGAGTTGCTATACCAGTGTAGGGGGGATATATAAATACACAGAACCAGAATCTACTGTCATTGGGTTTAAATGGGTGTTAGTGTTAGAACAAGCTTGAGGTAAATGTGTTGCTATGGTCTGATTAAATAGTAGGATAAGGGCAAGATGACAATCCCAACTTCTTTTATGCATTAGATTTGAATAAGGACCAGTAGCTAAGAAATGCTTTCTGGATTCATGCTAAAGATTGGCTTGATTATCATCGCTTCTGTGATGCTGTGTTTTTTTACACTACATATATCAAAAATGAGTATAAATTGCCTTCGGTTACAGTTATTGGTGTGAATCATCGCTTTCAGTTACTACATTAAAGGAGTTTATTGACCACTACAAAAATATATTGCACAAAATGGGTGAAGATGAGGCTAAGGCTAATTTTGAGTCATGGCATAGAAAGCTGGGATTGAAATCTCCCTCACCCTTTGGAAAACAAATGGCAGCATTGTACACTCATACAATATTTAAAAAATTCCAAATTGAGGTTTTGGGAGTTGTTGCATGTCACCCTAAAAGAGAAAGTGGAAATGGTGAAACAGCAACATTTAGAGTGCAAGATTTTGAGGAAAATCAAGACTTTATTGGATTCTGGAATGAGAACACATATGCCACTTCTTGCTCATGCCGTTTGTTTGAGTAATGTGGGTGTAATCATTGATATACAGTAGCGATATTAACCCACATATACAATGCTACCTACCACTGGAGCTGCGTACAATGCTTTGTTGGGTTATTTCCCATGTTTCTATTTTAGTTTTTTAATAATACAAGTCCCACTTATGTTTTCCGGGAAAAAAATACTATAGGTGGAAGTAATAATACAGTACGCTTCATAAATAGTTCAACTGGAGTTTGCTCTGGTTATATATGTTAGATGGGGGGCTGGATTTTAATTTAATCATACAGGTGTTGTTTACGTGTGCATAAGCTGTGCCAATGTTGTTCACCACGATAAATAAGTGTTGTGCATTTTCATAATACTGTGGGCACATTTGGATCATAAATAAGAGCTCGGCGTTTTCACAATGTTGTCGCAACACTTGGGAAAATGAATCAGTGTTGTGCATTTTCATAATACTCTGAGTGCCAAACTGATCTTGGTTTCTGTTGTTTCAAACAGGCAATGCCACACTTCAGCCGGTGGTAATAAGCGACCGTGAGGGCGAAACAGATGACGAATTCCACACTGCTCCGGGCCACCCCACCCGTGTGCCACGTATGGGATTTGGGGGAACGAACCCCGGAATCAAGATGCGAGGTGGACCCAATGAGCTCGTACGGCTTGTCTCCTCACTCACGACCAGCCAACGCCAAGATGTTTCTAGTATTGGTATGGGGGGACTGTTGGGCTTAGAAGTAACGGAGATGCCACCACAGTTGGGTCATTGGTTAGTCACGAACTTCGAACCAGCTATGATGGCCATAAAGTTGGGCAATGGGAGGTATATTAACATCACCGCTCAAGACGTTGTACATGTCTTCAGACTACCGAACGGGCCACTACCGATTACAGAACGCGACAGCCCACAGGTAGGGCCAGAACTCCGTGCATGGAGGGAGGAAACCAAACAACGGAAGGGAAAGATAACGGTCAAGGCGTTAGTCACGCAGGCGTTGAAGCTCGAAGGTGGGGGGGAGTGGTTCAGGCGGCATTTTAGTGTCATCGTTGTCTCCACCCTCATTGCCAGCGTTTCAAATGGCTACGCCAACCAAAAAACTGTCCATATGTTCCGCGATGTGGAGCGGATCAAAGACCTAGACTGGTGCACGTATCTCCTGCGCTCTTTGGTTGACACACATGGACGCTGGTCCCAAGGCGGAACTCGCAAATTCACCGGGCCATTACTCTTTTTAACTGTGAGTTGTATTCTTACGTGGTGGTATTAACGCTCATATATATTTGTGCCCCATATGATTATATGCATCTCATTTTGGGGTGGTCCAGCTCCTGTACGTGGACAGGGTCGTGGTAGGTCCACGGGACGTGCCTAGAACAATCCCTACGTTAGAAGGATGGACGTCAGATCTACTCAAAGCACGGGAGGCAAGGGAGATTACTGCACAAGGCTTTGGGGTGGGCCACCTAGAAAATCCGCCACATGCAACAACCGACCAAGCGCCTCCGTCAGAACCACCACTATCTGACCAAGTAGCTCTCAGCCAGGGAATAGTGCACTAGCCATCAACTGTTAACTCCCCACAGGTATGACTCCCCTCCGTTCTCAATTACATGTGTGCTTAGTGTCGGTAGGTACTGACTACTTATTTTTGCAAGCTGGTTTTCGTGTGTTTGACAGGGGTTCACCCAGCTCCTTGATACCACAACTAGGGACCTCCTGTGCGCTGCAGCACGAGTGGCTGATATGGTACGGGAGAACTGCGCACAAGCCTATGGGGATCACAATTTCAAGAGGGTCAACGAGGCATCCTGTTAGGAATATTTGTATTTAGATTTTGATGAGCCAAAAATGTATTTTAGTTTGAAAAATTAGAAAGCCAAAAATTTCGTAGAGGTATGTATCTAAAAGAGTTAAGTCCACTTGGAAGAATTCTTGGAGAATGAAGGAACTTTGTTCGAATTGGACGGAGCTTAAATTTAATTGGAGCACTAGAAGTAGCAAATGGTTGAAGCAGCAGAGATGGTAGAAGACTTGTATACATGGTGAAGGGTCTCTGGTTCGAATCCCCTAAGCCACGAAATTTTAGGAAATCAGAACTTCTCAGAATATTACTACTTATATATTATTTACAGGCATAGTAAACAAAGGATTGAGCAGAGCATTGGAGTTGAACTTGGGAAATGATCTAAGTGGTGCTGTGTTCGAATCCCAGGAGAGTTTATTTTGAGAAAAATTAATTCAGATGAAAATGCACATTGAAGACTGCGAAAATGCACATGGAAGATGCGAAAATTCATGAAGGAATATTACAAGGAAGTAATACAAACACTAAGGACAAATGAAGGAATATTACAAGTAATACAAACACTAAGGACAAATGAAGGAATATTACAAGGAAGTAATACAAACACTAAGGACAAAAGAAGAATACAAGGAAGTAATACAAACACTAAGGACAAAAGAAGAATATTACAAGGAAGTAATATAAACACAAAAAGACAAAGGTGTATAAATCTGATTTGTTCAAATTATCCCACTTCAATGGATATNCCAAACAACGGAAGGGAAAGATAACGGTCAAGGCGTTAGTCACGCAGGCGTTGAAGCTCGAAGGTGGGGGGGAGTGGTTCAGGCGGCATTTTAGTGTCATCGTTGTCTCCACCCTCATTGCCAGCGTTTCAAATGGCTACGCCAACCAAAAAACTGTCCATATGTTCCGCGATGTGGAGCGGATCAAAGACCTAGACTGGTGCACGTATCTCCTGCGCTCTTTGGTTGACACACATGGACGCTGGTCCCAAGGCGGAACTCGCAAATTCACCGGGCCATTACTCTTTTTAACTGTGAGTTGTATTCTTACGTGGTGGTATTAACGCTCATATATATTTGTGCCCCATATGATTATATGCATCTCATTTTGGGGTGGTCCAGCTCCTGTACGTGGACAGGGTCGTGGTAGGTCCACGGGACGTGCCTAGAACAATCCCTACGTTAGAAGGATGGACGTCAGATCTACTCAAAGCACGGGAGGCAAGGGAGATTACTGCACAAGGCTTTGGGGTGGGCCACCTAGAAAATCCGCCACATGCAACAACCGACCAAGCGCCTCCGTCAGAACCACCACTATCTGACCAAGTAGCTCTCAGCCAGGGAATAGTGCACTAGCCATCAACTGTTAACTCCCCACAGGTATGACTCCCCTCCGTTCTCAATTACATGTGTGCTTAGTGTCGGTAGGTACTGACTACTTATTTTTGCAAGCTGGTTTTCGTGTGTTTGACAGGGGTTCACCCAGCTCCTTGATACCACAACTAGGGACCTCCTGTGCGCTGCAGCACGAGTGGCTGATATGGTACGGGAGAACTGCGCACAAGCCTATGGGGATCACAATTTCAAGAGGGTCAACGAGGCATCCTGTTAGGAATATTTGTATTTAGATTTTGATGAGCCAAAAATGTATTTTAGTTTGAAAAATTAGAAAGCCAAAAATTTCGTAGAGGTATGTATCTAAAAGAGTTAAGTCCACTTGGAAGAATTCTTGGAGAATGAAGGAACTTTGTTCGAATTGGACGGAGCTTAAATTTAATTGGAGCACTAGAAGTAGCAAATGGTTGAAGCAGCAGAGATGGTAGAAGACTTGTATACATGGTGAAGGGTCTCTGGTTCGAATCCCCTAAGCCACGAAATTTTAGGAAATCAGAACTTCTCAGAATATTACTACTTATATATTATTTACAGGCATAGTAAACAAAGGATTGAGCAGAGCATTGGAGTTGAACTTGGGAAATGATCTAAGTGGTGCTGTGTTCGAATCCCAGGAGAGTTTATTTTGAGAAAAATTAATTCAGATGAAAATGCACATTGAAGACTGCGAAAATGCACATGGAAGATGCGAAAATTCATGAAGGAATATTACAAGGAAGTAATACAAACACTAAGGACAAATGAAGGAATATTACAAGTAATACAAACACTAAGGACAAATGAAGGAATATTACAAGGAAGTAATACAAACACTAAGGACAAAAGAAGAATACAAGGAAGTAATACAAACACTAAGGACAAAAGAAGAATATTACAAGGAAGTAATATAAACACAAAAAGACAAAGGTGTATAAATCTGATTTGTTCAAATTATCCCACTTCAATGGATATNGTTCAAATTATCCCACTTCAATGGATATATTTGACTGATTTGCTCCAAATACTACATTACACTAATTATTTTAAGTTATTAAAGAAGACCTTTCGGCCAGAAAAGAAAAGTTGGAGGAGGATTATCAGGAGGGGAGAAAGAAAAACAAGAGGAGCAAGAAGCGGAGGAATATCAGTTCTGTATATTTTGAATAAGCGGAGAGACTGATGACCAGAATATCAGGAGGCATCACGCAGGAATATCTGGAGATGCAAAGACAAAGGAAGAAGTCTGAAGAAATACAACAACGGAAATACAACTCAGCACACTACCTAAACCACATGGAGACTGCAATCAGCACATGAGATCAACAATAAAGAATTAATTTTTTCCAACGGATTAATTCTTTCATCAGCTATAAATACGGGACACTTGAGCAAGAAGAAGGAGAGAGAAAAAAAAAAAAGAGATATACAAGTGATAAGCAAGAAAGGCAGTGTGAAACATCTGAGAGTAGCAAAGCAAGAAAAATTCGAAAAATTCGAAAAATCAGAAACCCATATCTCTAGTCCTTGAGAGTTGGAGAAAAATATTCTCTTTTACTACCTTGTATCAAAATTTCTACGTGGTGTAGACAGATGGCTGAGTAACAAGAGAAGCTTGTAAAAACCCTGGGGAGTGTAGCTTTGTGCGAGACACTCGTTGGTGTAGGAGTATAGCTTTGTGCGAAATACTCAATATCTACTAGGTGTAGATAGAAGTGCTGGGTTGGCACTTGGTGTTCACTATTGTATCTGGGTGATTGAAGATAGTGAAAGGAGTATAGTGGACGTAGGCTGGGTTTGGCCGAACCACTTAAAAATCTCTCTCTCATTTATTTACTGCCCACATATATATATTTTTGCTCTGCACACATAATATTCATGCTCACACACACACTCTAATTTGCAGCATAATATTTTCTAAACCCAGTTACTATTTCGTCACTATTCATCACTATTCATTCTTATTTTCTAAACTCAGCCTTGGATTCACACAAAAGTACCCTACGCAGGGAAATGAGGACCCAATACCACTCGCTACGCAGGTATGTATCTCACCGCTTTTATGGTTGTGCTTAGTTATCTGCTCATATTGTTCTCAAAATGATCGATCAGGTTGCCAACCGGGGAGAGCGATCGGGGGCCCTACCATTAGCAGCGCCACAAAATGAACAACCGGAGGACGACATGCCCAGTTTCAGTCTGGGGTTCACACAAGACTACTCTATGAAAGGAAATGAGGACCCAATATCACCGGCTACGCAGGTATGTATCTCACCACTCTTATGGTTGTGCTTAGTTATCTGGGCACATTGTTCTCAAAATGATCGATCAGGTTGCCAATCGAGGAGAGCGATCGGGGGCCCTACCATTAGGAGCGCCACAAAACCAACAACCGGAGGACGACATGCCCAGTTTCAATCTGGTGTTCACACAAGACTACTCTACGCAGGGAAATGAGGACCCAATACCACCGGCTACGCAGGTATGTATCTCACCACTCTTATGGTTGTGCTTAGTTATCTGGGCACATTGTTCTCAAAATGATCGATCAGGTTGCCAATCGAGGAGAGCGATCGGGGGCCCTACCATTAGGAGCGCCACAAAGGGCCCTACCCCAGTCGTCGGCATTCCAGACCGCAAAGGGAAACGTCCGCTGAATCAAGATGCTAAACCGTTACGCCTTTGCTTCAGTCTGTTGAGGGGTTACCCAACCGTTCCCATACCACCAATTTACATGGTATGGATGTGGGCCTTCAACTGCCCCATCACCAACCGGTAAGTCCTAACCCCCCTCTCTGACATGCTGTTAATTTGCTTTCTGGTTGAAGCAACCACCATAAGTCACTAGTATGTGGTTGCATAAATAGCGACGAGGTCCTGTTCCGCCATAAACAGCGAACCGCCAACTGGTCTCACTTTCTGACATTGAGAGAGGGGGTGAACGTCTCAGCGGCGGTGGTAGATGCCTGGTCTACTGTGCTAAATGCCCGCGAAAAATCAAGGAAATGGGGGACGCCTTCTCGCCTCTTCGCCTCCACAGCCACTATTGTATGTATCACCACTATAACTTTGTGGCTTATGGTGCTAAACTGCCCTTTACCGGTCTACAACCTTACCTTCATACTGCAGGTCGGTACTGTAGTGCCAACGATAAGCACCCGGGATGAGAGGATCGAATTGTTTAAAGCGCGGCTATGGGCGGATTTTCAGGCCTCTGAGCATGTAGGGAGTGCAACTCTAGACCTGGTATCAGTCTGGAAGCAATATTCATACATTTTAAACTGCTATAACAAATGACGCTTACCTTTGGTTGGGTAGTATTTATTCCCAATAATACAGGAAGGCTATTTTTATGTGGTGAGTATAAATTTGAAGCAGTACAAGTGCGACATCCTAGACTGCTCATCAAAACAGGTGCCAACGAGGAAAAATATCGCGATGCCCCGGTGGATTTGGTATGTTCTGCAAATATGCAATTCATATTTGACCATAATAATTTGACTCATTTAATCATCTTTGCATTCATTACTTCATCATCCCATTAAGACCCCATAAGATGACACTGTTTGCTTTTACCATCTATTTAATATATCTACACCTGTTATTCTTTAAAAAAAATTAAAACAAACAGAATACATAGTTAAAGTGTTTGAAATCTGATTGAACAACTTTTTGTGCAGCTTGACATGCTCTCGGAGTACTTAGAAAGCAAGCACCAGCTTGCCCGATCAATCCGAGTCAGGAACCTACGCCCCAAAAGGATGCAAATGCCATGGCGAACTACAACTCCCGGCGCTGATTCGGCTGTCTTTGCAATGCGACATATGGAATCATTCACCGGCCAACCCTGCAGCAGTTGGGAGTGTGGGTTACAAAAAGGGAATCGCGAACAACTCAACTGCCTGCGTAGGCGCTTTATGCACAACATTCTAATGGCTGAGGCAAATGAGTGCATGCATGAGGTGTCCACTCGCGTGGGGCGGTATGACTGTGATCGGGGCCCCCGACGTGCCCACTAATCAACAGCACCAATAGGCCAAGCTCTCGAATAACACAATAACATAATGCTAGCGCTGCCGTTAATAATTTAGGGAGGTTATAATGTCTACCACCACCATGCAGGGGGGCCCTCACTGAGATGCAGCCACCTTAACATACGGTACTCTTGCCAAACGTACCGGGGCATGTGAGGCCCGGCGATACCCCGATCTCAAGTATTAGGTACTGCTAGGGGGAGATGGTTTCAAAGGTAGTAACCCGGTTAAATTTTAATGCAGGTCACTCATATTGGGGAACGGATCAACCACGTGCGCTATAGCGGTGCAACTCACCATGCTGGAAATTAAAGGTATTTTACACAATCTTACACAACTACTAGAAATCGAGGCTACATATGTGTAGTTAAGAAATTGTTCATACGGCCACTTTAAACACTTGTAATAAAAATCATTTTCCCATTTTCAGGTTGCTAGGATCTATTTGATGGGAATTATTTTAGGGGCACGAACACTGTTACTAAATACCCTTTTCATATTTTCAGGTTGCTAGAATCTATTTGATTGGGAATTATTATAGGGGCACGAACATCGTGTGAGTGGGATGAAGGAGAGCAATATTTCAGCGATACTTTGTTAAGAGTTTGTGCTCTACGATATACAATGGGTGTGCATGTAGAGGGGATAACAGCACGGGTGAGGATTGGTGCACCACACAGCACAAGGTATTAAAGAACTGCACACGAGGGTGTAATCACTTCAGTCCATCTGTTACAGCATTAATGTATCTAAAAGGATTGTAATTTCAAGCTTTCTTTTAAAAACATCTTAAATAAAAGGGTTTCAACACCACCGCTTGGGGCAAATTTCAGGGAAACAAATAATGTTTGATCCATTTATTAAACCAAATACAGTGTAAGGAGGGGGTTTGTAACCTGCCGCACGGCACCTTCACTATTTCCGTTACTCTAATTGGGTCTTTAGTATCTATATACCTTATACAATCCAAAATAGCAAAATAAGACGCAAACACACGAACCGGAGGTCACCATATGAACACCCTAATGGGCATCAAATAAATAGCTACTCGATGCTTGGTGGGGTGGTCAAGATTAATTATAAATATTAAGGTTTACCCTTTCACACTGATGCTTTGTACATTATTTAAACAAATGTTATATATAAATATATGTCATATTTGTTAATTTTATAGGGATGTGATCTTCTTGGCGTAACACTTTCAATAATTATTTATGTGTAAATTAATATCTAATAACTAAAGTAGGGTAAGGACAAAAACACAGATTTATTTAGCTGTAAATTATTATTTAATAATTAAAATAGGGAAGGGACAGAAAACGCAGATCCAACACCATCTGTCTATTCTATTATTTAAAAATTAAAATAGTGAAGGGCCTAAAACACAGACACAACACCAAAATACAATAAAAACCATGCCAGGATGTCATCAACTCTACACCCAGATGCAACAAAATGGAAATAAAACCACCAACCTCCTCCAAAACAAACTTCAGAATGTTAAACAAAAACAAATGCATAACATTTTATTACCAACCAACAATATTACCAATTGCAGGAATCACTTCACGATGTGCACCAATACGAGCACACCGAAAAGGCAACGGGATCGGACCACTGGGGGGATTCCAAATTTGGTGCTAGCATTATTGTTTGGACCTTCGTTTAGAGGCGGCCTTTTTATCGGTTCGAACACGTGGGACAATAACACAATTTCGACTGTCATGACGCCCATATAAACCACATGCCACGCACTTACGCTCGCCCCGTGCCCTAGCCTCCATAGCTAACTCTCGCTTGCTTTTGATACGTTTCCCGCTGCCTTTGTTCTTTGCCTGTGCTGGGGGTTTGATGGATATATTCTGCGGAGGACTAACACCACACAATGTCGCAATAGCAGCGGTGTTGCCCTTTACCATATCACTGCCCGACCCATCATTTAGGAATTCAGCTGTCAGATCTTTCATTACTTGTAACAAACGGGTGTGTCGCCCATCGTTGCTACCCACCATTCCCACGCACGTGTTGATCTCGCCCCACAATAAGTTTATACGCGACCCGTTGGAACTGCTCACGGCAGCCAATTCACTACATCGCGCGGCATTGCTGTGTTTGCACCATCTACCAACCACATATTGGGGTGGCAGGGTCTGTAATTGGGCATCTTTGAAAACCAAAATTATATGCCTGCAAACTAAACCCATTTTCAGGAATAACTTGCAACTACACGCTGCACTAAAATCAGCGAGCTTGTATTGGACACTGTAAACCGTGTTGTGCTCGTCTTTAATGACATACAACATCAACCCCTCGCCCTCAGAAATGGTAACAACCCGGCAGAAAAAACACGTAGCAATAATCTCTTTTTGGATCTCGTAGAAAATTGTAATGGTGAAAACCTACGCTACATGTCGCACAAGTGCTAAAGGTGTTTTAAAATCGGGCAAAGACCCCTCGCACTCAGCGTCTAGTTTGGCCTGTTTATGGCGTTGAGCTTCCAACACACCCTCAAATTGCATATAAAACTCGATTAAACTAGAGTGTGCATGAGTAAACTTACCATAAGCACTGTTTTCACCTTCGGACCGAGACGTAGTCCGTAGTAACCCACTCATTGGCATGTCGAGGAAATACGCCGGGATCCAAAACATCCTATCAGCGCAAAGATTGCTAAACCACCGGTCATCACCCAACTTGTACTCTGCCATTAACCCCACCCATTGACTCTCGAAATCTTCAATCAGGATTCGGTCTGACCAAACTATACTGTTTAACTTCTTGCGAAAATTTTCATCCTTTGCAAGTTCACCCCCAGCCTTTTCGCTGACCTTAATCATGATGTGCCACATGCAAAACCGATGCCGACTCTCAGGGAAAACACGCTTTACAGCAATCTTCATGGCGGGGTCCTGATCGGTGACAACGCATAGTGGACTCCTACCCATTGCGATTTTGAAAGTCTCCAACAGCCAAACGTAGGATTCCACGTTCTCTCTACTGAGTAAGCCAGCCCCCAAGGTGATGCAACGGCGGTGGTTGTCCACCCCCGTGAACGGCACAAAAACCATACTGTACCTGCAACTTAAAACAATTAATCAGTACACCGGCCGCTAAAATGCACGGGAAACCCCATAAGGCCAACATAATTAAAGTCAATCTACAGGAATTGAGTTAAGTAGAATAATCTCCTAATGCCACATAACTTTAATTAATTAAAACAATGATAAAAAAATAAAATGCACTTAGCTAAAAACCTCATGCGACCACCATTCTACAACCTTGGATAAATAGATATAAAACACACACATCACCCTAATATTAATGGATAAATAGATATAAAACACACACATCACCCTAATATTAAACAACTTACGAGCCTATTAAACAATACTCAACAGGACTAGAATTTCAGTCTTTAATCATTATACATTACTCAACAGGACTAGAATTTCAGTCTTTAATCATTATACATATATACATATAAAATCTGCATTATATGCATGCATGTGCTCACATAGTTATTAGTTTTAATGTCAAACAAACCTTATAATATAATATAATAATATTTGATGTATTAAATATTGTTGGGATACGTTATGAATTAAAACATTGAATGATAGTACTAAAACAAAAATATAGCAATACAAAATTATATTAAAAAAAAAAAGACTAACGTCAAAAATTATACAAAATTATACAAAAGCTGTCATTTAGTATTAAGGATTATGGATTGGGAACGCCATCATCATGCCCACATGATTATAGTCAATATAGGAGGATTGAATTAACCACAATAATTACCTAATGTCGTCTAACATTAATTGATTAAACCAGTATTAAAATAATTGGATGACCACAGATAGTCACCTGGTGCTTGCTTCCTAACCGCGTACCTGTTCGTACCATAAGTTGCGTCGAACGAAATAGCGTCACCAAACACCAAAAAATTGTCACGAGCCACTTGGTCAGCCCAAAACAGTCGTGCCAACCTATTCTCTTCATCTAGTTGGTAATCGAAAAAAAACCCTCCAAACGCTTCTCGTTTCATGTGGAATTTTTTTATGATCATTTCTCCATCGCCATGGCCAACGTACGCTTGCAGGTCCCGTTTGAAATTATGAAAGTCTACACTGGTTGCGCCAATATTCCCGTACGTACCCATTAGTTCCTTGCATAATCTAAAGCTTTGAGAGGTCCTAATATTAGCCTTAATGCAGCTTGCGATGAATGGTTGCTGCGTGGAATCTAAGGTTCTATTGATTCGCATGAATTGTCTAGAAGACTCGGAGCACAAACGATGGGTGTGTTTCTCTTCAAAAATTGAAACCACGAACTTGCCGGTTTTGTCCCGTCTTAAACAGATCCTAGCTACGCATTCAACCTTGCTAGAAATTCGCCTCCTTCGTTGCTTCGCCGGCCCCCCGTTATCACTATTAACCAGGGGTACAACGCTACCAACACCACCTTTTACACCTTGACGGCTACAAACTAGATATCGCATACTGATATTACCATCCCGGTCTCGCTTCACAGTGCTATGGCGAACATCAAACCCACCCGATCGCCCGTAGTTCATATAAAATTGTATACCCTCATTTAATGTGTTGAACTGGAGACCCACTGCCGGTCGTAATGAGTCCGCTACGTCAGGAGTCCAGAAGCAGGGATCAGGCGTGGGAAATTCCTCACTGCTTTCAGGGTCATCACAATGGCTAGAAATAAATGAACTCAGCCCTGCATTAAAATAATTATTGTGTAATATGTACATAGCAACCAAAACCCAACTGATGGTCCACAACGTGTAAAGAAAAATTAATTAGGATAACTTTGATGCTCACGACGGCCGCCATAACCGCAGCAACGGCATCATCATACGAGGGACACCCACCAACCAAAGCCCGAACTCCCCATACCCTCAATCCAAAACCCCCAATAAACAACCCATCTCGGGAACTAAATCCATGATGCGTGACAACACCAACCATAACCCCGCGTAGCCGGCCACTCCGCCGTGGACGACACCCTGAAATAGGCGACGCAGTCTACTTCTAGTAGCGACGGTCTGTGGTGGTTACGTGCAGAGGGACGTTACGGGGGCGGCAAGATCACCGGGACTCAGTAACGCTTAAACGCATGAAAGTCTACTGTAGAAGCAAAAAGGCGCGGTGGTTACCTGGTAACAGCGCACACTCCTCGTCGCTCACCATGCCGTCGCCGCAGTAGTCCGAAACCTCCAAGTTGCGTTACCGTAATTGATCAAAAGTCGACTACTTCGAGCGCCCTTGTTCGCCGGGGTTCACAAACAGAAGACTGAAATAAGAAATTTGAAAAATATGGGCCTAATATGATCTTCCTTAATTGGCCCTGGATGCACTGAAGCATGCCACACGCATGAAAAAACTAAAACTCTGTGGACCATCCGATTATAACAGCATCAACGCACCAAGAGGGTGCACAAGTTCTCAAAACACTATCAGTGTGCACCTGAATAATAACCTATATTGGTTCAAATGCAGTCGTGTTCTCCAGTGCGACCGTGCGGTCACACACCACTCAATGTTACGAAATACACCACTCAATGTTAAGAAACACACCACAATGAAACACACCACAATGTTAAGAAACACACCACAGTGCATATTTGTGTGGTGTGTTTCTTAACATTGAGTGGTGTATTTCGTAACATTGAGTGGTGTGAACCGCACGGCTGCACGAGAGAGTACGACCGCACCTGATCATGACTCTATATATATATATATATGTGTATATATATATATATATGTATATACATATATATATATATTTATATTTATGTATACATATATATATATATTTATATATATATATATACATATATACTAGTGTTTTGTACGCGCGATGCGCGAAAATTCATGCCCAATATTAAAACATTAATAAATACAAATGATTAAAATTTATAATTCGAATTATATATATACAAAAATAATATATATTTTTTATACACACACATATATGATTTACCATTCATAGAAATTTAATTAAAATATAATCAACCATTAAATTAATTATATAATGATTTTAATAAAATGATAATTAAATAATAGGAAAAAGATATGGTACATATAGGTGTATGGTAATAATGATGTAGTTAAAAGTAACGGCGTTATAACGGTGTAAGGTTAGTTTTGTATAATAAGAATGTAATAGGGATAATTTTGTCCAATAACATTGAAGTGTACAACATTTAAAGTAAAATGTATACATTTATTTGCATACAAAAGGAGGGACATAAATCTAGGATATAACCTTGATTGAGACTTATTAAGTTTTTAGATATATATATATATGTGTGTGTGTGTGTGTGTGTGTGTATACATACATACATACATACTTACATACATATATATATATGGTGTGTGTGTGTGTTTGTGTGTGTGTGTGTATACATATACATATATACGTACATATACATATACATATACATATGCATATATATATATATATATATATATATATATATATATGTATGTATGTATGTATGTATGTATGTATGTATGTATGTATGTATGTATGTATGTATAACAATGTGCACTGTAAGGTACAACAATGTGCTCTATAAGAAGGGAAAATGTCACTTGAAGGCCTAAAAGATAAAATAATTAACTTACACAAACTTACCATATAATGTCACTGGTTTTTTTTTTTTTTAAATTGCTTCATTTTGAACATTGATTTGGACTAAATCAATGGATGAGATTAAACTCTATTTTTCACCTAAAACTTCTTTTTCACTTGATCCTTTATCTATATATATACACACCAGATAGGTGACTGCAGAAACAAAGAACCAATGGGCTCATGATGATCCTGCATTTGTTGTAATATGCAGTCTTCTTTTGATAGTTGCTACTTTTGCTTACTGTGCTGCGTAAGTATCCATTACTAAAGCAAGAACTGAACACCTTTTAACTTCACTAACTTCATTGGTGTTAAGGATGGGGGACAAAAGGCAAATTAGCACTTTAGTGAAATTAACCCTTAATTTTATCATAGCATTCCATAATTTAATTCCATTTCATGGGTTGTGCTTTCTTATATAAAAAAATACTCAAAATTTTCCTTCACATTTGCTTGTCTTTATTTTTGTTTCAGGTATGACCATAGTGCAGGGCATGCTGTTTTTGTAATTATCTTAGTGTTGCTTTTTCATTTTTTAGTAACCGTATTGGCTACATGTTGTTGGTAAGAGCCAATAGTTAATCTAATCACACACAATCATTCTCTAATCTCTTTTTCACATTTTTGTGAAAATGAATCTCCTTTTTTGTTCTGACAACAACAGCTGCAGAGAATTCTTCCTCACTTTTACATTCTGACTCTTGGTCTTTGGTTGGACCATGTATTATTGTCTCTTCTACTTTCTTTCCCATTTATGTTTGAGAGATTTGCGAGAAAGGGTTGCCAATGGAGTTGATCCAGCCAAGCTCCATGAGCCTGAAGTTCAAGAACAGATCTCAAATAAGGAACAAGGACACAAGGTACACATAGATCAATATCTTTATGAATATTTGACTATTTGTTAGTAAATAATTAGTTTATTCCCCACCTTATTTCATAATTTTGATTCAAATCACCTAAGTAATGAATAAATAAAGTAATGCTGCAAATCAGTGTAAAAAATGAATATGAGAGTTTGGTCTATGAGCATCATTTTTATTGCATGAACTGCATATTTGCATTTCTATTTTATTTAAGTCTTCATATCTTATATCTGTTCTGTGTTTAATCAAACTGTCTCCTTGATTCTATTAAAAACTAGAAATAAAAGAGAATAATTTACTCAAGGGTTTTTGCCAAGGGCGACATATACAAAGCTGATTACGAGGGAGTTTATTGTTGTCAATTATGAGGAGACGAGGAGTACAAGGTGCATTCTTGTATTTGCAAAAGTACCTCTTGTTTTAGAGCTTCCTATATTCTGTTTACTTTTAAATCAATTTCAATTCATGTTGTAGTCACTCAAAACATACGGGCAATCAGTAGATATAATTCAGAAAAATATGGATAGAGATTATTTCATGACCCCTGAGGAGGCAAAAGAATTTGGCATAATTGATGAAGTTATAGAACAAAGACCTCTGTCTTTGGTGACTGATGCTATTGCGGAGTTCAAACTAGAAGTTGAGGTAATATTAATTTTCCAATTATAGATTCAAGATGCAACTTTTTATTAGTTCTACCCATTTGTTGCATAATTGAGCCAACAACTATTTTTACTAGCATCTTTATATACAACGCATCTTCAATACCCATTTCTTTTGATCAAGAAAAAGCCATGACTATTATTTGCTTCTATGCTGAGTTTTCATTTTATTAGCTTTAATTTTATTTCAATATGAACTTACGACAGGGTTTAATTGAAGTAATGTCAATAATATATAGAAAATTTTTGTATGATCCCAGAGCATGTTTAAAACTTTTTCTTGGAATACTTGATGTGTGAATAGCTAGTGCATGTAGTTGCCCACACATTCTCAATGAACTGTACACAAGAAAATTTCTCAGTTGTTCTGGCAGTGAAGTTTCTCTTATACATTATCTTATAGATCATATTATAATTACTGCATGCCCATTTAGTAATAATATAAATGTGTAACTATTTCTTCTGTAAATAAAATACTCCTGGAATATTGTATTTATTATTATTATCAAATTTAAATTTTTATCAAATAATTTTTTTAGTAATAATGACTATCTGCGTCTGGAAATAGACAATTCCAGACGCAGATAGTCTATTTAAAAAGAATAAAAAATTACCAGCTGCGTCCGGAACTGGGACGCAGCTGCTTAATTAAAAAAAAATATAAAAGACCAGCTGCGTCCGGAATTGGGCAGTTCCGGACGCAGCTGGTGACTATCTGCGTTCGGGGTAACTCCGGACGCAAATAGTTCATGGCTAACTGCGTCTCTGGCATATGCGTCTGGAGTACGCACTATTTTGTACTAGTGCATGTTCAGTAATATGCAGACACCTGTCCCGATAAGTGCACATAAGGTTTTGCACACGCCTAACTGATCAAATGCATAAGTTGTACGCATAAAAAAAAAGGAGCAAGACTTACGGCGAGTTCTTCATCCATGTATGCAATCTAGAAGGCGGCAACGACAGTTTTTTCTATGCACGATTTTTTTTATTAATTATAAAATCTAGAAGTTATTCCTACCATGGATAGAATCCCTTTAAATTATGAAAATATTCTATTCCATTAATAATCAAATTCAAAGAACTAAATGAAATTACAATGCCACCCTTATGTATTTAATATATCCTTGTATAAATGTGATTTTTAATTCAATTCTATCCATTAATCACAACTATTTGGATAATTGCGATGGGATCCCACGATCTCGTCTACAAGGATGGTCTCATTGGATCCAGCCCTTGTATATTTATAATCAAATGAGACAATCTATTTAGATGAGAAGTATGTAAGAATTAATCTAGTGCATCCATATTTGTGATTTATATGGTTGAGATTTTCAATTGTTTTTCTTTTATTAATTCATTAATTAGTAGGGTTTTATTTGTAATTAATGTGTGTGTAATTTAATTCCTTGTGTTTTTTATGATGTTTTTTTTTTTTTTTTGAAAACATGGATATCTTTGTTTGATTTTAGGTGTTTAAATTGGGTTGTTATGCCGTGACCCAGGTCCACCTTGCAAGGTGGACCTGGGTTTACATTCACATAAACTAGACTCTACATTCATATACATTATACTCTACATTCACAATTTGTAAACTCCACAATCACACATTACAGGATTATATGTTTAGTAACTATATTACCACTGTTATGCATTCACACATTCAAAACTCTATATTCACAACTTGAGAACTCCACATTCACACATTACAGGGCTACAAGTTGCTAGAACTTCTTAATTCTATTACAGATTCACACATGCATAACTCTACATTCATGATTTCTATACTCCATATTCACAATTTGAAACCTTCACATTCACACATTTCTGGGCAACTCTACATTCACACAATCATAAATCTACATTCACACTAATTAGGAATAAAGTCTTTATTACTTATATATGAAAATGTAATACGTTTAAGGGAAAATGAAATACTTTTACATTTTTCCTCAAAAGTATTATATTTTCCCATATAATAAGTAACAAACACTTGCCAACATTATTTATTAGGGAAAATGTAATACTTTTGATTGGAAAATATAATATTTTTACATCAAAATGTAAGCGTATTACATTTTTCCTCAAAAGTTCCTTTTTTTTTTTAGTATTACTGACTCTATTACAATGTAGTATCTGTTCATAACTACTTTCTCAACATATTGAAGCACAAAGAGTCAATATCGCCTCCAATGAGACTCGAACCCATAACATCCCATATTACAATATTTGAGCATATAAGTATGTATAACATTTACGCATATATGCATGACATTTACATGTTAATCTGACCCATCTCACACAAGTGTGACTTTTTTAGGTAATGGCATTTTCATCTCTTCAATTTTTTAATCATTTTTCTAATAACTTAATTTCAACGGAGGTCTCTTGTCTTTGATAGTAATTCTAAATTTAGTCCAAGACAGTCCTTTTTACCATTTAACACCTTTAGACTATCATATTTTACACATTTTTGATCCTTAATGATTTTGAGAGAAAAATTGATTAAATTTAAAACACTCACACCCATTAGTCCAAAAACCCCCTTCAAGTTTTTTATTTTATTTTTTATTTTTGGTTGAAAAACTCCTCTTAAAATTAACGGTTGTGGATGGTCTAAAAGGAAGCTAAGATTATCCCTTAGAACTACCTAGACTACAATGTGTATATAACTGCTAATCAAAAGTTACTAATGCTGCTAGTTATCAATTGGAGTTAGATGCTTAAGCTTTCAATGAAACGCCACGGACGCAGTCCTAAACTGGTGCTCTCATCTTTTCCGCAAATTTTATGGTGGACCATGGTCCACAATGCATTGTAGACCGTGGTTATGGCTGATACTGCAATTGTGTTGAATGGATACTGCAGTTGTGTTGAAAAGATACTGCAGTTGTGTTGAAAGGAAACTGCAGTTACGCGGAACAGAGGTCGTTCATCCGTTCAACATAACTGCAGTATCCATTCAACACAACTGCAGTATCAGTTCAACATAACTGCATTTACAGACGGATGAAATGGCCTCTGTTCTGCGCAACTGCAGTTCCCTTTCAACACAACTGCAATTTCATTTCAACACAACTGTAGTATCCGTTCAACACAACTGCAGTATCAGCCATGACACATGGTCCACGATATAACGACTGCATCTTTTCCCTATTCTCATAAAAATGTATTGGTTTAATTTGCTATATCTAAAAACATACTTATCAAAGTTATATCCCTTATTTATGTCCATGTGTTTAGTGATAACCATTTTATATATTGTGTTTTTAGAATTGTACTACACAATTTTTTGAATAAAATATCCTTACCGTTAACATGTGTTATCTTTTCTATTAACTTTATCATACACATACATCCACCATATATTTTCTTATATTTTACAATGATAATAATATTTGTAGGCATTATATATTGGATTAATATAAAAAATAATTTTTTCACTTAAATTTTAATTAATAAGAATTTGTTAATTATTTTTTAAAATATAAATATTGGACATATGTTTAACAATAATAATAAAAGCACATAATAATGTATTAGGATCCCTACGCGTGGGGTTCCGCTTTTAATTCCTTTACTTTATTTTTATTCGCTTTAAGTTTATGTTTTATGCTTTTACGTTTAAACTGCTTTACTTTTCACGCACTTTAATAATTGCTAGTTTACTTGAATAATTTTTGCTTTATTTCGTACTTTAATGCTTAATTATCTATGTTTATGTTTTCTGATTATCTTGCTTTCATATTCCATCAAGTTTATAATAATTGAATAGTTCTCCCGAAACCCTTTTTGTATATTGTGTCACCATTTCTTTTGTATAGAGCATCGATAACGGAGGCCAACCTATGATGGAAGCTAAAGTGTGAAAAGAGGGGTGCATACTTGGTTTAACCTCTTATCCCTTTTCTATTTTTAAGCCTCGTTTTTTATTTTCAAAGTGTGGGAAATTTGTTTATATAGCTTTGTGTATGCGTTTTGTTTGAGCTTACCATGTTATATAGGATCATTAGCATAAACCCTATATCCCAGAGCAAATTCCAAAGTGTGGAAAGGAAAGGGATTCCTTATTCGACTAATCTTTAGAATCCCTATTTGTTCCTTTACCCTATTCTGTATGGAAACATCGAGGACGATGTTTATTTTAAAGTGTGAAAAGGCCGCACTTTGTGCTTTATATGCTTATCTGCTTAGACTTGGAAAGTTGAGCTCTTGGGAATGATAAATGGGTGTATTTGCAAATGTGAAAAGAGAGTTATTATTTGTGTTATCTAGAGAGAATTTTGACTAGATGCCCAAAATTTTTTTTTACTCTTGAAATATCTTTGAGGAAGTTACTTTTCGCACCCATGAGAGTGTTTAGAGCCAAATAAGTTTATATCCTTGCCTGCTTGCATGATGTTCGCCTCTTATTTATGGAGGACCTTAGTCAAGGATCTCTCGAAGTGGGAGTGTGCACTTTTTAATTTGAGAAAGATAAATTTTAGCGAGGCCCGAAATTGAACTAACCTTGGTAGGGCATGGGGCAAAAGGTGAGCCTATTGGTAAGCTTAAGAGAGAAAAATCCCTTAATCCCAAAAGAAAAAGGCATGAGGGGTTGCATGGAGCAAAGTTGAAAAGGCAAAAGGCCAATCACCGAGATTAAAATTGAGGAAAGCCAATTCGCTGGGTTGCGTTCAACCATAATCTTCGGTAAGCAAAAAGCTTTATTTGGAGTCGGTTGTTCACATAAAAGGATCCCAGGAATTGAGAAAATAAGAGATGAAGTGAGCCGCTTCACTAGGATTCGGGTACCCATTGCACTGTCTTCGAAAAAGCATGGAGCTCCATGTGAAGTCGGGTGGCTCGATGACGTTATCCTAGGAAGTGAGAAGAAAAGAGGGACCGCACTAAGCCAAAAGCGGTGAGTGGTCCATGTCCCTACCCTCACTTATTTCATCGTTGGGCTTTGGCGTCTAAGGCTGGAAAGGTTGATTAACTAGTGCACATCGTTCCCACTAGTGGGATCGGCTAGAGGCCCTGATTAAATGAAAGGTGAACCCAAAACTTTGGAATTGCACGCTTGCGAATGGTGTGAGAAGTGTGATCCTTTATTTTAATTGTTTATCTACGAAAGGTTTTTACTTCCCGAAAATATTTCTTGAGTTAATGACATCTGACCAAAATCCTTTGTAGATAACACAAAAGATTTCTTTCATTTCAATAGTCTTAGACACCCACCATTTTGATTTACCAAGAGCTTTGTCTTGTATGAGATGGTATCTCGGAAGCTTATGTGCTTAATGGTAGATTGTCTCGCTTGAGGGCAAGCAAAAAGTAAAGTGTGGAAACTTGATAAGCTCCCAAGATACCCATTATTTGAGTACATATTAGGGTGCTTGGCAACGTTTTTAGTATCTTTACATGATAAAATTGTGACTAAATATGCTTTAAATTCACTAACCGCACACAAAGCTACCTTTAGCATAAATTGAGATGATACATGAGTACCGGGAGCCAATAGGAACAAAAACCGAGCTTAAGGAACGAACTAGGTAGGACTGGAGCCCCGAAGGACCCAAAAGGACCTCCACACGCGTACTGTGGCTCGTTCGTCTACCGAGGCTGAGTACAAGGCTCTGGCTGATGTGTCTACAGAGGTAACATGGTTGGTTTCACTGTTGAAGGAGATTGGTTTACCGGTGGTTTCTGCACCGACACTATGGTGTGACAACTTGGGGGCTACCTACCTGTGCGCGAATCCTGTGTTTCATGCCCGAACGAAGCACGTGGAAATTGACTACCACTTCGTTCGTGACAAGGTGGCTAAGGGCGAGTTGTATGTTCGTTTTATCTCCACGAAGGATCAATTGGCTGATTTATTTACTAAACCACTTGTTAGTTCTTGATTTACCTTTTTGCGTGACAAGCTCAATGGTGTAGCTAGTCAACCTTGTGCTTGAGGGGGAGTGTTAGGACTCTAGTATTTGTGTTACACTAGGTCTAGTACTCTATCCCTCTATATTATTTCTGTTCAGTCTTTATGTTAATGTTACGTCAGATATTTTCCTATCCTCATCAAAACAAGGTTGCGTATTGCCTCATTCACAGTAAGAAATATATCTGGTTGGGCTAACTTATGCAGAAAACAAAAAGTAACTCAAATAGATGTAAACACTACTTAAGCATTTGCATCACTAGTTAATAAAATATTAAATTTCTTCATGAATAAGTTTAATATGGCATAATGGTAGGATTAGCATTAATTGTAGGAAATATGTATTAGAATGATGGGAAGAGTTGGTAATGTCATTGTTAGTAAAAAGGCGTAAACGCACACTTGTAAAAGATGCTCCAGCAAAAGTAGAATAGGACAGGGCCATCTTAGATGCAGACCATATGCAGGTATAAACAGAGCAGGCCCTGGGCAAGGGCTGGCGAGTCCCAGGTATATATATATATATATATATATATATATATATTATGGCCATTATCTTATTCTCTCAGATCATATTTCATATTCTTTTTTATCCCATGTTGTATATGTATACTGACAGTTATCTAATGAGAAGCCGATAATGAGTTCTTGAGTTCAACTTGATCTTCTTCTCCCTCTTTTTCTATGTGGGGTTATAGCATACAATTACACAAGATTCATACAAGGATACACCATAATTCACAACATTATGATACTTTTATTGTGAGTTTTGCATAAATTTTAACCTCAAATTGTTATTCAATTTGGACATCAAGTTTCAAAAATATCACACAATTTTTTTAATATTTAAAGTAACAATTCAAATATAACTCAAAATCAAATCAACATTCACCACTCCACTCCTTGTCCACACCTACTACACAAACCAACAAAATTATTTTTAAGTCATTCTTCAACAATAATGATATTAAGCGAAACTTAAATTCATGTATTAAATGTACACACATTCAAATTGATCATTATATATAGGTCTGTAAAATGTTATGGAAACTCATATCAACTATGGTATATATATTATGCTTAATTTTATCAATCAATGTTCATGCTAATGGTGCATGACGAACTTAAAAAAGAATGTAATGGCACTATAGGTGATATTGCTGTAGAAATATCCCCTGAGTGTGAAGATGAATACAAGAAAGGTTTTGGTGGCATTTCAAGCTTTTCCAAGCTAGCCACTAACATCTCAATAACTTTGTTCATTGATGGTCTGTGTGATGGATCTGTTTGAATGCACCAAAATCCTATCAGTATCATCTTCTTTGCAATTACTTCTTCATCTTCCGTTCTAAGCCCTTGAAGCTTTAAATCCTCATTTAGCAAAAGCCTTTGATATGCCCAATGGGGAAAGTATATCTCAGAACTATGACTCACCTTATCATTAACATTCTTTCTTCCACCAACCATTTCTAAAACCATCATTCCGTAGCTATACACATCTGACTTGTGTGATACGGTTCCAAAATTCCGGCTAACCACTTCTGGAGCAATATAGCCAATAGTTCCTCTAGCTCCAAACATAGATATGGTGCTCTCCTTATTATCACAGAGTTTTGCCAATCCAAAATCAGATATCTTGGGACAAAAGTCTTGATCAAGAAGAATGTTGTGTGGTTTTATGTCAAAATGCACAATTCTAGTATTGCAACCTTTGTGCAGGTATTCAAGCCCTTTAGCTATGCCAAGAGCAATTTCATACAGCTTGTCCCATCCCAAATGAATGCTATTTTCATGAATATACTTTTCGAGGGATCCATTAACCATAAATTCATAAACCAGAGCTCTTTTAGTACCATGGCAACAAAATCCTAGAAGATTGACAACATTAACGTGGGAGGTGCGACTAATGCTGGCCACCTCGTTGATGAATTCTTCCCCATTCCCTTTGGTTGAGTTTAAGACCTTAACTGCAACATGAATACCGTTATGAAGATTGCCTTTATACACTTCTCCATAGCCTCCTTGGCCAAGTTTGTGTTTGAATGAATTAGTCATTTTCTTGATATCTGAAAAACTATAAACCGTAGGTGCTAAAGATCCATATTGCTCCATAAACACCTCAAGATTCCCATATTCTTTTCTTTTTTGAGATGCTTGTTTAAATATTCCTAACAAAGCAATCAGAGGAAATAACTAAAAATTTCACGATTCAATTCAAATAAATGTATTAACAAAAGTCTACTGCCATCTTTTTGATTTGTCGACTGCTCTGTTATATATTTATCAAAAAGTGTATTGTTTTTCAATAATAATAATAAATATTGGAAAGGGGAAATTGAGATACCTCCATTACAGCCCCTGTGGTTGAATGAGCCTTGCAAGTCAAGTTCGTTCCCAGAAGAATAGCCTTTTTGTCGTCGACAATATGCATACAGAATTGTGCAAAATGCCACAAAACATAGCGCAGCTCCACCTATGCCTGCGAAAATGCTTAACTCAGAATTGGAATGAATCGAATCCAATTCTTCATCTTCAAAATAATGAGTATATATATAATATTTGTTTAATTACCAATGCCAATCTTCATTCCCACACTTTTGCCTGTAAAATTAATAAAAGGCAAAACAAATTATTAAACGATGCTATAGTGTGCCAAAACAACTATCTTTGCATTTAAATATGTGTTTTACCTCCACTAAAATAAAATTATTAGTAACAATAATTTATATTTGTTCTTTTACTTTCTTGTAAACGTATTTAGATTGCAAGTGTTGATTTTCAAATTGAATTGATGAACTGTCCGTACACAGTACTAGCGGTAAAGAAATCAATCCAAACGATTTTTAAGTTCGTGGATCCAAGAATGATTCCATTAAAGTTGAATGATTTTAGAGAGAGTGAAAAAAAAATTTTCAATACTTCACTTGGCAGTTATAGCTATGTTGTGATTGGTTTTAATCTAGGCAATGAAAGATTTCACATCACCCCGCAAGTATCAGAGCACTTCAATAATAGGTTTTGGGGCGTTTGGTAAATAGTTATTAGCTTATTGATTTAGTAGATTTTACTAGTTGATAACTGATTACATATAAAATGACTTTTTTAAAAAGCTAATCGAAAAAGTACAGTTACTTTGATCACTTTTTTGAATTTTAGTGTTTTGGAGCAATAAGCTGTTACAAAAAACTAATTAATCACTCATATTGGTTATTTAACTAAGTCAAACAATTAATGGTGGTCAAACAAGTGAAAATTGGTTGATAGACAAACTATTTTACCAAACAAAGCCTTTGTAAAATTAAAAATGCATTTTATTCACTCAATTATTTCTTAATAACTATTTTAATCCTTAACTTTTTACTATTGTAATATATTACTCAATACCCCTAATTCTTTAAAAAAAATTGAAATTATAACTTATGGAGGAACAAGACAAAAAGTTTTAAAAAGTTGAAATTTACTATTGTAATATATTACTCAATACCCCTAATTCAAAAAAAAAAATAATAATAATAATAATAATAATAAAAAGACTAGCCTGTCCTACAAATTAATTAATAAAGTCACATAATTATATTTATGATTCACTTGATTGATTGCCCTTCTACATGTATGATTCACTTCTTTCCCAACAAAACAGGAAAGTTTAAATATAACTGGAAGGTCAAAATTTTGAATCTCAGTCATGTTGGGTTTTAACTAATCAACTATAGGTAATTTACTTGCAGTGTGGTTAGAGTCAAAAGACAAGGTGGAAATATATACTCCCGAGCAGGAGATATTGTGATTGGGTTTGAAACAATCAATGAAAGACGTCTCCTATTTATTAATGTAGAGCAGTTGCAAGGTTGTACTAGCTAGCTTAGGTTTTTTTTTGTACGTTTTAAAAGTCCAACTATCCCCGTAACACAGAATCCACATATCAGCTTTGTTGAGCATATATATAACATATAAACATTAATGTGCAAACCAACTATTAGGTTTTTAGTTGAGATAGAGCACATCATTCAATTTAGTATGAGTCAATCCTATGCCACAGGTGTTACTTCGAGACGGCCCGCACACGTGAGGGACATGTTAAGCATATATAGTAAATAAACATTAATGTGCAATCCATGGATAGAGCACATGCTTCAATTAGCTTCATACTACCGGCATGGAAATCACTCTCCTCCATTCCATCATTCCTTTTAGATTCCACATAGGCCCCATCAAAATCCAAACCTAATCCTTTTTAATTTGGAGATGACAGCTGCCTAGCTAGCTTCCTCAGTCCTCACCATACGCACAGATCATATAGATTGTCACTAATTTGTATTTTTCCGTATCGGAAATGTTAGGTAAATTCTTATCGTGCAGTGTGTGTTGTTGAATATTTAAGTCAAGAACTAACCAACTAGACTCAATAATAATTCACTTTGATATTTGACTCGATAAAATATATGTGAAAAGGGAATAGCTAGAAACTATTATGCAAGTTGCGGGCTAGCTTAGGCATACAGAATGAATGAATGTTTTAGAAAAATTAAAAAGAAATGGTTGGGAATGAAATAAGTACGTTACGTACCCTTAGAATGGGAATGAAAGAAGTACGTGAATGATACATACCTTTAGAAGGGCAATCACGGATGACGTTTCCGTTTTCGCAAAAGCACAAAAACTTGCCGAAAGAATGATTGTCCTGCTCGCACCACCCGTCGGGGATCTCACAATGGCCGCAATCGCCCAACGGCTGCCAGTGAAGCATGAACCCACTATTCATAGCTCCGCCGATGTTCTTAGCTAACCATCCAATATCATTTACAACTACCTCTGTTTCCATCACCGTCGTCTCCACTTTGGCCTCACAAATTCCCCACCAATCCCAATTGTACGGATTCAAAGCTCCCACATACAAGTAGGACGCCTTTCGGTCTGACTTATTTAAGCAGTCGATAGGATAGGCGGCACCTCCAGCAGCAGCAGGAAGAGGATTTTTGGTGCAGTTGAAGTAGAAAGTGAGATTCAAATCTTTATGGTCGTAAAGCAACGGAGATTTTTGGGTGAGAGTAAAGTTGTGGCGTGCCCTGGGACACTCTTTTTTGTATGCATCAGCGTCCGCAAGAGTAACTGAAAACTCATCATAATTGATTTCCTTGACGAGAAAAGAATCATCAGAAAGGTAAAGAAGGGGGAAGTCAGGATCTGGGTTTGAGCAATCGATGCCGAAACCAGGATAGCCACACACGGTTGATGAACTGTCGTCCAGCCTCCAGAAAGGATATTTAATCTCCACTCCTTTCTTGCAGGGTGAGGGAGGGTGGCAGTGGTTATTTTCAAATAATAGTGCAACATCTTCATATGCGGCGTTTGATTTGATTAAGAAGAAGAAGATGGGAAACACAAGGAAGAATGTAGAGGGAGACATAGTTAGAAAGGAGTGCAAAATGACAGAGGTACGTGTGTGCGGTGAATGATCCCCCAACATTAATTACTTTCATATACAAATTCCAGCTGAAAAGTAAACAAGTTTTATAATAAATAAAATAAAATGATGTTTGCGCATATATATATATATATAAATAAATAAATAAATAAATAAATATATATATATATATATATATATATATATATATATATATATATATATATATATATAATTTAGTTCAAATGCGGTTGGGGTGATCAGGTTTGGTTGTGCGGTGAGAGAAAAGCCATTGATGATCTTGCCAAAACCAACGTCAAGGATTAATAAAGTTTTAAAATAAATACGGTGGCAATTTGGTCATTTTTCATACGGTGCAAACTTAAGGTATATAGGGTTTGTGCTTAAGTTGCATAGGTCTTGTGCTTAACATACATCATGTTCCTTCTTTAGGTGCGTGGTTTTTGTACTTAAGGTGCGTAAGTTTTGTGTTTAAGGTGCGTTGTTTTCATTCTTAAGGTGCGTGGTTTCTGTGCTTATGGTCCGTCAGTTGTTCAATTGATAACTTATGCATTTTTTGTTGGAAGTTAAGGTGGACTAAAGCTTTAGGTGCATAGGGTTTGTTTTTAAGGTGCGTGATTTTCCTTCTTAAGGTGCGTCTTTGTTATCACTTAAGGTGCGCCATTGTTTATAAACGGAAAGTGCATGATGTTAAGACTTAAAGTGCGTCATTTTAACACTTAAGGTGCATTGTTGTACCACATAAGGTGTGTGTTTCTATCACTTATGGTGGCCATTTTTAGCTTCTGCTTCTTCCTTCTAGAGACACTTTTTTTTTAAAAAAAAAATTCATTGATTTGAGCCGCCGTTAATGTAGATTTGATCAACGACTCAGATCTAACTTCATGATCGCACCTAGGACCTCTTCCGCCCTGAACCCGCCTCTATATATATATATATATATATATATATATATATATATATATAT
Organism: Ipomoea triloba; assembly: GCF_003576645.1. Classification (NCBI taxonomy): domain Eukaryota; kingdom Viridiplantae; phylum Streptophyta; class Magnoliopsida; order Solanales; family Convolvulaceae; genus Ipomoea; species Ipomoea triloba. Next base: position 17,926,605 of record NC_044917.1, read on the forward strand.
GTTTGTGGGTGTGTGTCTATGTGTGTATGCACGCACGCGCACCCTCAACGTATGGATATGCTTAACAATATGCACACATTATAATAATACTTTATATGTACAAGCGAGTTTTTAATTTTCCAACCAATCTAATCTAGATCTATTTTATTAATGCACTAGATTTGTTCTCATTCACTTATGGGGAAGTTGGTTCTCGTATGACTTCATATGAGATAACACATTCCCGTGAGACGGTGAGACACACCGTGAGTGCACACAGTCTACTTTACGAATGCACGCACCCAAAACTGTGTGCACTCATGTTTTGGTCTAAGTGCAAACACTCTAGTCCAAGGAATACCCCATTTACACATATTTATATCAGCTGATATAATTTTATCAATTTTTATTTATTAATTATTTATAATTTCACTAATTTATAACAAATTAATTAAGTAAAAATATATAAATTTACGCAAGAAAACTTTATATATACGTAATATTGTCTTGTTTGAGTCATATCTGATCTGTACATCTTTTAGAACATGTGGAGACTAGGGAGTCAACGGTCACACAATAGTAGATATTAATATGCAATAACCAACTTTGAAGTATAGCAAATATCTATAGGCAAAATTGACTTCAAGGACCACAAAATTCTTTATTTCTCTGCTCATTCTTTGAAGACTTAACTAGAGATTTATCATTTATATATCAAAGACAAATAATTAGAATAAGAAGAATAGCTAATAATGCATTACGTACTATGGTCGGTTGAAATTTTAAAACTTATGCACACAACTCGTAATAAAAGATCTTCAAAAAAACTCGTAATAAAAGAAGATCAAATAGATGAGAAAACAGAAGTTCCTATAATGGGAATAAAAGTTTTTAAAATACAAGAACAAAAAATTAACACAATTTATTCTAATATAAAGACATCTAAATTAAAGCACCAATATGAACAAAAAAAATAAAAAAACAAAAATCTAAAAGCACTAATCCAAACTTAAAAATCAAATTACCAATTAGTATGAAAATAATAGAATGAAACCCTTATTTTTATTAGGGATTGGGTTTTCTAATTAAGGGGGTAATCAAATCCGTGTTCTAGAAACCTGTCAACCAAACAATGACTTTAATTCTCATTCTTGATAGGTAAACACATGAACCAAACACACCCTTAGTAAAGTGCACAAAGATCACATTGGAAAATGGGAAGATTTGGTAAACACATGAACCAAACACACCCTTAGTAAAGTGCACAAAGACCACATTGGAAAATATGAAGATTTTTGAATGGTGGGCCAATGAGATTTTCTCTCTAAGCAAGATTGGTATGAAGAAATTAAACCATGGTCAAAATCAAGGTTTAATTCCTTTCATAGGCTAAAGCATTTTTCTTCCCAATTGCCTAAAAATAGAGTCAATTTTCAAAACCAGACACTCAAGACCTTTTCCAAAATTAGTTATGATTATAAAGTCAATAATGGTTATAAATCACCTATTCTTGGATCAATAAGAACAAGGTGGATTTGGGTACAAAAAATTACTAAAACCCAAGGACCCAAGCAAAACTAAGTACCTAAAAATGTTTAAATTGTTTACAAGAATTGAAGTTTGGTACTTCGATAGCAGATGCTCCCGTCACATGATTGGAAATAAATCTAGTCTAGTGAATTTCAAAAGTATCAAAGGACCAAAAATCGTATTCGCTGGTAACAATCACTATGGCGCAACAAAAGGAACCAGAACGATTATTCGAAATGGATTAAAAGTTGAAGATACTGCATCAGTTGCTCAACTGCGTCAACTGCAGGAGATACTACATCAGTTGCTCGCCAAGCGGAATATCGAGGATTTCCTCGCGTCTTCTAGGCGGCACCATCGCTGCTACATGGGAGTACTCGAGCTAAGGAAGAGATACTTGCGCTACGGGTCAGCCTTTCCAATTCGCTTAACTCAAGAGTAAGCACACGACCAAGGACAGAACAAACAACATAGTAAGCAAGCACAGATAAGATACAAGTAACTAGAGCGCATCCTCACCGCGAATCCTAGTTCTCACACATCCTAGGAGTCACGTTTTTCAACTTCTACTGATCAAGTCCTAGAGTCTCAAATTGTCAAGCCCTAGGATCCCTACTTAGACCTCAACACAGACTCTAATACCAACTGTAACACCCCTAAATTTTCAAGCTGAGATAGGCAATATCTTAAAGCAAAAGCTAGCAAACCTCAGAACCCAATTATATTAAAGCGGAAGCAATACTAAACGCAGAGGGTGTCACGCCACATCTAGGTCAACCACCACCTAGATGCTAAGGCAAAATCCATAATCCGCCTCATAAATCCTCAAAGGAAATCACAATATCCAAATAAGTCAATACATATCAAGAGTCTAAGGCACGCAAGCCTGAAATGTCTGAATAAACCCAACAAACACTAAGCTAAACATAAAGGCAAAGTAGATCTACTGCTAGCGCTCTCACGGCTCAATCTACTCCATACCTGGAAAACAGTTAGAAATATTAGCAAAGAAATGCTAAGCAATCCACCAATCACACTCGTGAGAAATACCATAGTATAGCATAGATTGTAAATAGATTTTACACACGCATATAGAATATATACGCCAACGAGACTATCCTTTGTTTAAAAACCAGATGACTCAACAACAACAAGATGAATAAATCACAAACCAAGGACACTTCAAATGGATACAATAACAAAAGATAAATCCACAATACAACAGTTCCATAATCAGATACTCAACCAAAGCACAACCTCAACTAAACAACTCAAGTGAAACCAACCAATCACCAACCTCACATCACTCCCTTAGAGTGACCCAAAACCATGGTACATATGATAAGATCCAACCCACAACCACCTAACCATAATACCAAACCATCACACCAATGTCATACCACAGAGGCATGCAATGCCCAATCACAGAGGCATAAAAGCCCAAATCACAGAGGTATAAAAGCCCATCACCATAGAGGCAAATGATGCCTATTACCACAGAGGCAAATGATGCCCATTACCATAGAGGCACAAATCCCAACCACCCAGAGGCACGCAAGTCCAAACAACTCATCTCATAATAACAAACACTTGTAGAGCCACAGCTCGAATAACCACTTTCCAAAGGGTACACTGAACTCAAGAAGCCAAAGAATTACTCATAAGGATTCAAGGTCTCAACACATCAAACTCAGGTTCATTCTCAAAGGAACTACTCATACCAACAGTACTCAGATTCAGAACATGCATACAGGACATGCTCAGAACAATAGCCAAGAATTAACCAACAATACTCGATCAATAATCTAAGATAAATGACCAATAATCATGAATCAATACTCAATAGGCAAGGTAATATACTCAACAACACATTCAAAATATATTCCAGAATCAAAGGTGGAACAACAGAGTCAATAGACCACAAAACAATCACTGGAACAGAACCAGGAAATGAACTGGAGGAACAAGTAGGCGGAACACACCAGACCGCCACACCTGCCCGCCCCTACCAACGGATCAACCTGGCGGAGCATAGCGGCCCCCGGCACCCTTCCGCACGAAGAGGCGGAACGCACTGGCGGAGTGTCACCCTTCGTCGCACCACACCACTAGTACACATACGGAGTACTCGGCAGGACACATTATACCGCCGGAATGCACCGCAAGTGCAACTCAAAACACCGACTCCCAGACTTAGAACAGAATACACAGTAGTTCATTCCAGTACCCATAATATCATCAGATTATACATTTCAGAAGCCAAATAAAGAATGGAATCCATAACAATAAATACTCATACACATCAAGATGGAAGGATAATGAACACAAGTCCATAGGTCCACAACATATGCTCAACAATCCAACAAATCAAAGGCTAAAACCAAGAATATTTCACAGGATTCCACAACACCAAGTCATATACATATATTCAAGAGTGAAAATAGGTTTCAGTGTAACATGGAGGATTACCTCTTGAAGCTTTATCAATCCAAAAGCAATCACCACTCCTAAGCTCAATCTCTCAAACCTCCATCACCACCTTGGTCATCTTGACCCAAGAAACCCCAAAGAAAGCCATAAAAAGCTTATAGAAAGACTAGGGAATTGAAAGATGAAATGCAATCTAAATAGGGACTAGTACTTACCCAAGCTCAATAAATCCTAAAAGAGTAATCTTGCTTGCAACCTTGCTAGGATGAAGAATGGTGTGTGTAGCGTTTTTAGGAATGAAGAAGATAGTGTGAATCTCTTGTAGTAGAAAGAAAAGGTTAGGGGAATTATTAACAGAGAGCTTTTATATGGATCCTCAAAATATATGCATACACTATGTAGGTAATATTAGGGTGATTAAAAGTAAGATGAGCTCTTACATAAGGGATGGACTAGATCCAATTCAAGAATTAATTTAATTAGTACAAGGCTTGATCTTTCAAAGATTGGGCCATAATAAATATTCAATTTATTATAAGGGATGAAAAAGACCCAAGTGGTCTCCCTTACAAAATTAAATTAAGGAATTGGGCTTTCTTAACAATTGAATAAATTAGAATAGGAACTATATTTATATTTAAAGGAATCAGGCCCAATTAATAAAATTAATCACACGGTAGGAAGAATTACTAGGGTTCAAGGCATGATTTAAATCCGGGGTATCACAGATAGGCTGAATGAATCACAAACCAAGGACACCTCAAACGAATACAATATCAAAGCATGAATCTACAATAGCATAGTTCTATAACAAAATACTCAAACGAATGCACAGGCTCAACCGAACCACACAAGTAAACCCAACCAAGCAACAACCTCACATCACTCCCCTAGAGTGACCCCAAACCATGAAACATAGAATAACCTCCAAACCACCACCTCCCAACCATAACATAGATAACATACCATAGAGGCGTAAAAACCCAATCACAGAGGCATACAAGCCCAATCAACTCCTCCCATACTAACAGACACATGTAGAGCCGTAGCTCGAATAACCACTTTCAAAAAGGGTATACAAGACTCAAGAAGCCAAAGAATTACTCACAAGAGTTCAAGACCTCAACATATCAAGCTCAAGTTCAATTCCAAAGGAAATACTCATACCAACAGTACTCAGATTCAGAACATGACTACAGGACATGCTTAAAACAAGTACTCCCACAGGACGCTTTATGGAATGATCTACCATCTGTAGAGTCATAGTAGTAGGCTTTGGTTCACCAAGGTTGAGTCTCTTGAGGGCATAAGACTAACACTCGCCCCTAGATCACACAAAACACCACCCACTACAAACCCACCAATGATGCAAGGAATAGCAAAGCTACCTGGATCCTTCAGCTTAGGAGGCAATTAATGTTGAAGAACTGCACAGGTCAAGGCTCCCTCACTTAGGTCCACCACCGCACTCTTCTTTAGCTTCTTCTTGTTGCCTAGAATGTTCTTCAAGAACTTCTTGTACGATGGAATCTAAGTCACAACTTCAACAAAAGGCATGGAGATCTCCAACTTATCAAGCATCTTGTGGAACTTGCTCTATCTCTCTCTTCGGACTCTTTTGATTTCCACAATCTCTGTGGGAATAGCAACAAGTTGCAAGGTATGACCGAGTCATCAATCTCCTTATCTTTGCTCCCATTCTTCTTGCTTGGGGCACTCTCTTCTCCCATAAGAGCCTTCCCTTTAGAACTATTTCTCTGAGTTAAGGGCTCCTCTTTACTTTCATCAAGAACATCCTCAACCTCTACTGTAGCTTTTTCAGGCACTGGATCTTTAGAGGGAAAAGAAGGATCCTTTAAGACTATTCCACTCCTAGTGGTGACTACATTTACTTGGTGCCTTGGATTCTCTGTACTAGCTGGAAGTCTACCACTAGAAGATGAAGCCTGATTAGAATTCTGATTACCACCTCCTTACTACTGAGCTTTAAGGTTCTCCACCTCAGATTGTATCTTGCTCATCTGAGCCAACATAGTATTATTCATGAAAGTCTGCATATCCCCGTCTTGAGATGGTTTGGAAGGACCCTGACCTTGGCTATTCCAATAAACCATAGTTCCTTGTTGATACTGTCCTTGAGTCTGATTTCCTTTCCATTAGGCCCCTTGATTTCCACCCCTGTTCCCTTGATTTTCTTGGAAGCCTGGGGTGGATTTCTCACTTGATTACCCTGATTGTTCCAAGAGGGAACAAACTGATTTCTTCCTTGTTGCTGATAGTTCCCATACCCTTGCCCTTGTCCTTAAGGTCTAGAATATCCAACCAGATCAACTTATTACACATTAGGCTGAGGAACTTGACTATTAGGATCCAACAAGTAGCAAGTCTAATAAACATGATTTCCACCACAAACTGCACAACACGCTATCATAGCCATACCTTGAGGAACCTGAGGAATGCAAGGAGGTTGTGGCACAATATAAGAACTAGGAACAAAAGAATCTTGTGGGGCAGGCTGAGTCATTGCCTGCACACTCTAAGTAGGAACCTACATCATCTGTTTGAGCATGTGCTGAATGGAGTCTAACTAAGCCTGTACTACCACCTTCTCTCCTACTTCAAACATCCCGGCTGGCTTGTCCTTCTTAAGTGGGTCATTCCTCTCATTATACTAGTAGGCTGTGTTAGAGGTGATTCTCTCAATCATCTGCTCACCATAGTCTGGCCTATATCAGTGAAAATGCCTCCAAAGAATGAGGTGTCAAGTATGGTCTTAGCACTGTCCAACAACCCCTCATAGAAAGATGAAATAAAATCACCTAGAGTCATCATATTCTTAGGGCACTGCCTCCTTAGCTCCTTAAACCGCTTCCAAGCCTCATAGAGATTCTCTTTACCAAACTGCTGGAAGTTCTGAATTTGTTTCTTAAGCTTGGCAGCCTTAGAAAGAAGACAATACTCCTGCATGAACGCTTTGTAGAGCTGCTCCCAAGTAACAAAGTGGTTGGCAGGAAAAGAGTTGTGCCAACTCAAAGCTTGATCTCTCAAAGAAAAGGGAAACAGCCTCAACTTAATGGCATCACTGGGAATTCCATTCATCTTGATATTCTGGCAGATCCTGTCAAAGTGAACGACATGGGCCTTAGAATCCTCAACCCGAGCACCTCCAAACTGATTAGCCTGAACTATCTGGATCAAAAAAGTCTTAAGCTCAAAGTTATTTGCATCTACTCCTGGATAAACAATATAGTCTTCTTCATCAAGCTCAGGAGCTGAATGAGCTAGAGTGAAATGGGTTAGTGAAGGAGCAAGTCACTCGGTGTTACTGTTCTCTCCGGTATCCATGGCTACTTCGAAGTTTTGAAACTCCAGTAGCCACTCCCGCAACTCCATCCTTTCCCTCCTTAGATCCCTTGAGAGATCTGGATTGAAAGGATGAAGATTCTCGCTCCCCTTGGATCAAGTTTGCATTAAAGGAGGGAAACCTAATGTCAAACACAAACACAAAACTTTTGGAAGAAATTGGTTATGGGTTAGAGTGAAATAAAAATAAAATAAAACTTGATCTCCAAAGAATTCACTAACTCTAATGCTAGAAATAAAATAAACACACAACACAACAAAATAAACCAATCCCCGGCAACGGCGCCAAAATTGTGACGAGTAAAATGGTGAATGTAAATATGAGGGTATAAATGTCGTTCCGCTGAGGATTGAGACTATGGCGCGTATTGTGTGAATTATAAAATTCTAGGCACTAAAGTACTGGAATTCACTAGAATCCAAGTAAATAATGATTTAGGAATTAAAATAAAAGGTATGCAAATTAACTGAGAAATAAACTGTATGATAAATGCATGAGTCAAATTAGGGATATTGCTATCTTGATGCTCAACAAACTTAGAATTGGGGGAAAAACCATTAACCAAGGGATTTATTGGCAATGCACTCAAAAATTCAGTTTAGCTACTTTCGTAATCAATAAACTAGAATTAGGCTATGATTGCCCCACTTTCGTGATGAATAAATTCTAGCCTAGAAACACATAAGCATTATAAGCCCCCAAATTGCCCCTATTCTCATAGTAGGAAAAATTGGTTTGAATTGAAGTTGGTAAAGGTCAAGTCTTCCACCCAACTTTTGTTGCGGTGAAATTCTCTCCATGATAACCAATCAATTGTGTCCATCAATTAATAACAAGTAGAATTCAATTCCCAATTCAACATAAACCCTAGGTAAACAATTCACTCCCTTTATGCAATAATCACAATTCTAGCATCAAGAATAGCAATAGGGCCCTAATCTAAACCCATAAACGGACTACTCACACATTATTAAAGTAACTAAAGCAAAGCAAGAATGAAACACCAAAGACATGGCAACAAAACTAAAAAATAAAGTAATAAAGAGAAAGAGAATTTTACTAACAATAGAAGAGTCAATCCGAATCCAATCCACGATTCCAAGCTTAAAAACAAGTTAAAGTATGTAAATCCAGTCTAAACTATGCTAAGGAAAACTATGGAGAGAAGAAAAAATAAGCTAAACTAAACTAGGGCTCGAAATACCCCAAAAATCAGAAAAACGTGACTTTAAGTACTTGAGTGCAGCAAAGTTCACGACCATGCACACGGCCGTGTGAATGGCCGGGTGGTAGTCAGGATCGCTGTTGTCCGCCTGGCAGCACTCGGACACCCTCACGGCCGTGTGCATGACCGTAAGGTGCCTTCCTCTTTTGACTGTTGACTCCTTTTGTGCTCCGATGCTCCTTTTCATCCTTGGGTAGATTCCTATGCTTCTAAAACTTGTTCAAAATGTCCAAAATGCCTTCCTCTGCTTCTTGTTGTGAATATACTAAACCTTAGCAAAATCCAACACTCAAATGAGTCTCAAATTCACCAAGACAAAGAAAATAAGCATCAAAACCAATTAAATTGAGGGGTAAATTATAGAACAATACAAAATTAGAGATATTAATAACACATGATCTTATGCATTCATTAAGTTAAGGTAGACTTGAAATAGTGCAAAGGACGACTAACTTTTGGGAGACATTTCACCAAACACCTAACCTACGCCTCTTCCTGGGACTTGCCCTCTCCAATCGAAGGACAGGGAATGCAAATGAGTAAGACTACATGGAATCACATTCAATCAAGACCTGAAGTCCAATCTACAAATTGAGGAAAGATTGCTCCAGGATCTTCAACCCTAGAACTTTCTCTCACTAAAATTCAAATACAAAGTGTGTTTAGATGATGGAGAGATCTAAACTAATACCTAACTAACGAATGTGTAGTGTTGCAAGGAACCCTGCCAACATCTCCTTTTAAAGTTGCGCTTGTTCCCCATCACGATCCCGGTCACGATCGTGACCGGGCAACTTATCCACCTCGACCCCTGTCATGATCGTGACGAGACTCGTGACCGGCTCCGGTTCCCCGTCACGACCCCGTCCTGCACCATTTTTTCACTTACACTCTTTCTTGGTTGCTTCTTTTCAGGCCCATATGCCCTCTTTTATGCTAAAAAACCTTCAAAAACACTCAAATGCTTTGCAAGTGTTCCAATGTTAGTGCTCATATAAAAATATAGCAATTAATCACACAAGTCACCCCAAAAAGACTCAATCCATGCAATAAACACCACTCAAACACCTTATAAAATAAGACATATTTGGCGCTCATCACACGCTTTAAACCTTCCCTTGTGAGGATATGTCTACTCTACTAGCTGCCTGTTAAAACACGATGTCCTTGAACTGTACTATTATTTGTGTAGACAATGATATATCCCACACAGAAACCTCCCAACCATGTTCTATCCTCATGAATGTGTCAGTTTTGGTCATGGGTCACCGTTTCAGGTTCTGCAAGAGGTGATTCTTTTCTTAGTATCCCGCATACTCACACAAGTCGACCGCCATTCAAATCATTAAAGCATTAAAGTGCTAACCTCATGCGGGAGTCACTGTTCTAACGAGGAATGGTAAGGAGTCCGCGACCCCCACAGTGATACAATTCGTTCCATAGTTTTGTTGTCCTGTTGAACTTAGGTACCAGCTAGGTTGGGTATCCACTATAGAACTTTATTCCAAGAGCTTTAGACTCATTCCTCGTAGCAACTTCTCAGTCAACTCTCTATTTAACCCTTTGGTTAACGGATTCGCTATGTTGTCTTTTAACTTCACATAGTCAACTGAGACAACACCAGTTGTGAGAAGTTGTTTAATGGTACTATGTCTACGACTTATATGTCTAGACTTACCATTATACATATTACTCGTTACTCTACCAATTGTGGCTTAACTATCGCAATGCACACATATTGGAGGTATATGTCTTTCCCAACTAGGAATATCCTCAAAAAAATTGCGTAGCCATTTAGCATCTTCACAACATTTAGCTAAGGCTATCAGCTCAAATTCCATCTTTGGTGTAGCGGGAAAAACATAGACTAGACTTTTGTCCCCCCATTTTAAGAAGTTGTGTTGCTCCTGTATTACCCTGGTGAGACTCAATCCTTGATTTTTTGTGACAAATTTTACATCTGCGACCAGTTGAGCTGCCCATGCAGGAAAGCCTAAATTCTATTCAGTTTACGTAGAATCCTAACTTGCTTTGCAAAGATAGATAAGGGTATAAATGTATAATTACTATTTATAGCCCTGTTGAGTTTTAAAAGTGCTAGTCTTTATGAAGTCCTACTTACTCTTTAAGAATTAATTTTATTAATCACATTAACAAATTAAATTTAATTCAACACTAAATAACATCTTATACACATTTCTAACTTTCTTTATTACACAAGACAATTCGGAGTGACTATCTAAATTGGCGGTCAAACTAGCAATATGGGAAATTTGTTAGTCACTGTTCAATGAATTTTTCCTACTAGCAAGTACCCATATACCCACTCTTCAATACTCATCTCTTCACAACTCATACAAATTTGTGTGAGACTGAGTATTAGGACAAAGAATTTCTATTTGAACACAATAGCGGAGCCATGATTAAAATTTAGTGGTGTCAATATAATTTTGATTTCATCATTACTCAAAGTACAAGTCAAAGTGTTAAACACTTAAACTCAGATTTTTTCGTTCATCAATTCATAATTTCACTTCCATTAAGAATCAAGATTCTTCAAGATTCAAAGTTCTATTCAATAGTTTCAAGGACTCAAAGTTCAAGCGAAGCCATGTTTTTTCCTTCATCAATTCATACTTTTGTTGGATATTTATATAGTAATGGAGATTAATGGTTCAGATGTCTACCATGAAAGCCCAAATAATATTTGGAGTTGTGGAGTAGTAAATATTATTGAGTTTGGTAGAGATGATTTTGGGTTGTTTGAAAAATCTCGAGATGTTCGAGAGATCACGAGAGGTGTTCGAGAGGTCGCGAGAGATGCCTCGAGAGGTCGGTTCGCACGAGAGATCGGTTCGCGAAGAATCGATGTCTCGAACTAAGGGTTGCGTGAATCGTTCTATCGATGTCTCGCAGGTCTGCGTGGAAACTATGTCTCGAAGGCATTTTGAGCGCTGCCTCTTACCTCTCGTATACGCGCAAGGCATGAACATATAAGGCTTTTTATGTCTCGAACATGTACCTCTCGAACAAGCTTGAACATTTATGTCTCGAACATGTACCTCTCGAACAAGCTTGAACATTTATGTCTCGAACATGTACCTCTCGAACAAGCTTGAACATTTCACTATGCATTCTTTCTTTTGTTTTATGCATGCACTTGTGTATTTTAATATGTCCTGTTTTGCATGTTCACATGCATGTGAGATATTAAAATATGAAGATAATAGTTTGAAGTATATTTGCATGCATTGTTTTGAAATGTGTTACGTGAGAGACTTTTACCTCTCGAATGAGGCAGTGAGTTTACTAGTCTGCATGTGTTTTTCACTTTGAAATATTAAAGTGTTTATATAATTGTTTGAATTATATATTACATGCACTCTAAGTTTATCCTACGTATACTTATCCAAAATCAGTTTGGAGATATTAACATGTGAATATAATTTAAAATTATATTCCACATGTGTGTACGTAACTGTCTGAACCAGAATGGTGAAATCCAAAAGAATATATTTCATATATATCTTTGGAAGTCAGTTTTAAACTTGTATAAACTTCCAGTAACTGCTCCTAACAGTTAGAATTTATCTCTATAAATTCTAGGAGTGTCATCTGATCAAACACGCAATTATTTTGCATGATATCTTGATATATCACAGTTCAATAATTCTCCAGTAAGTTCTTATCAAAGTAACATAAGAACTTTGTTTTCATCTTCTTGTATCCCATAAGATTTAATCTTGATACCTCGTTGCTTTTGAAGAGGAAAGATTAAAAGCTTATAGGAAAGTGATATCACGCCTGAAGATCTCATTTCCTCTCCTATTTTCTCCTCTTATCCGAATTTTTCTCCAACAATCTATAAGCTTTTAATCCATTTCTGAGGAATGATGAATTCTGGGTTCCTTGACTTTGCTGTCAACATCCCAAAGTTGGAGCACTTTGAAGGCGTGGGCTTTCGTAGATGGCAAAAGAAGATGAAGTTCCTCCTTGCAGCCCTGAACGTGGCATATGTTCTGAGCACCCCGAAGCCAGTGGAGCAAGAGGATGAGACGCTTGAAGCAACCCGTCGCCGGCTCAAGTGGGAAAATGATGATCTCGCCTGCCGTGGCCACATTCTGAACGGTATGTCTGACACCCTCTTTGATATTTATCAATATGAGGAAACCTCTAAGGACCTGTGGGATGTGCTTGAGGCAAAATATATATCTGAGGATGCCTCTAGCAAGAAATTCCTGGTAAGTGAATTCAATGAATTCAAAATGGTGGACAATCGTTCTGTCATGGAACAATTCCATGAGATTGTCAGGATCCTTGGACAGATAAGGCAACATGGCATGAATATGGATGACTCCATTGCCATTGCTAGTATCATAGACAAGTTGCCACCTTCATGGAAAAAGGTACATCGTTCCTTGATGCAAAGGAAGGAAGAAATTACCATGGAGCAACTTGGTGCCCACCTGTATGTTGAGGAAGGGATCAGACAGAAGGAAAGTAAGAACAAGGGCGGTGCAAGGGACACCAGGGCCTCGGGTTCTACCGTCAACCTTGTTGATGAAGGCAAACCAAATGGGAACCGCAAAGGGAAAGGAAAACCGGGAAAGGTTACCAAATCTTCTAAGTTCAAGAAGAATGGAAAAGGAAAAGGGAAGGCATATGTGAAATGCTGGGTGTGCAACGGTCCACACTTTAAAAAGGACTGTGAAGTTTGGAAGAAAAGAAAGGCACAAATGGAAGGTAAATCTTCTGGTGATCATGGCCAAGTAAGTGGCCAGTGGAAACAAGGTAAATTTATTAATCTTGTTTCTGATAGTATTGAAAATTTCATTGCTATGATATCTGAAATTTGTGTCATGCAGACTGATGACTCGTGGTGGATTGACACTGGGGCAACCAGACATGTCTGCAAAGATTTAAATCTTTATAAGGTTTATAAGAGTCTGGAAAATGGTCCAAGCCTGTACATGGGAAATGATTCCATGGTGAAGGTGAAAGGGATTGGACAAGTTGAGTTGTTGCTTACTTCTGGAAAGAAATTGACGCTCACAGATGTGTATCATGCCCCAGATGTTAGGAAAAATTTAGTTTCTGGCATTGTATTAAACAAGTGTGGTTTTAAACTTGTATTTGAAGCAGATCGTTTTATTTTGTCCAAGGCCGGTACGTTTGTAGGCCAAGGATTTCTTTGTTGTAATATGTTTAAGTTGAATATTAGTAAAGTTGATGGTTGTGTTTACACAGTGGGTTCATCATCTTTATGGCATTCACGGTTATGTCACGTAAATTATGTACGTTTATTTGACATGGCAAAAGATGGATTAATTCCATCATTGGAATTAAACAAAGAACCATGCACTGCATGCATGTTAAATAAAATAACTAGGAATTCCTTTCCTAGTATAACTAGGAATTCAATTTTACTTGAATTGGTGCACAGTGACTTGTGTGATTTTCATAGCACCCCTTCACTGGGAAATAAAAAATATGTTGTCACCTTTATTGATGACTATTCAAGATACTGCTATGTGTACCTCCTGCACTCTAAGGATGAAGCCTTAGAAAAATTTAAAATATTTAAATTGGAGGTGGAATTGCAAACTAGTCAGTTAGTAAAAATTTTACGTACTGACAGGGGTGGTGAGTATTATGACCCGACATTTTTCCAATCTGTGGGTATCATTCATGAGACCACAGCACCCTACACACCACAACAAAATGGTGTAGCAGAAAGGAAAAATAGAGCTCTCAAGGAAATGGTAAACTGCATGTTATCAGTTTCCGGTCTGAGTGAAGGTTTCTGGGGAGAAGCCATGTTGACTGCATGTTATGTACTCAACAGAGTTCCAAATAAAAGAAATAGGGTGACACCCTATGAACTTTGGCACAACAGAAAACCCCATTTAAATTATTTGAAAATATGGGGATGTAGGGCCGTGGTACGGCTGCCCGATCCTAAACGAAAGGCTCTGGGAGAAAAAGGCATTGATTCTATTTTTATAGGATATGCAGTACACAGTAAAGCATACCGGTTCTATGTTATAGAACCAAATGACTTTGTTTCGGTTCATACCGTAATAGAGTCCCGGGATGCTATTTTTGATGAAAATAGATTCTCATCAATAAATAGAACTCAGGATTTAATTCCTAGTTCTAGTGGGTTCAAAGTTGATGATCAAATTCATGATCATGCAGTGTCAAAGGAACCAGAACTTAGAAAAAGTAAAAGAGCACGAAAGATAAAAACATTTGGTCCAGATTTCCAAATGTATTTAATTGAAGGATCAAGGGAGTCCACACAGACTAAAAATCTATATTTCAATATAAAAGATGATCCTAAGACTTTTGAGGAAGCTGTAACTTCTCATGACGTTGCTTTCTGGAAAGAAGCAATTAATGATGAGATGGATTCCATAATGGGAAATAATACGTGGATTTTAACTGATCCACCAAATGGTTGTAAACCCATAGGGTGCAAGTGGATTTTCAAAAAGAAAATGAAAGTTGATGGTTCAATCGACAAATTTAAGGCCAGGCTTGTCGCTCAAGGCTTTAAACAAAAAGAAGGAGTTGACTTCTTTGACACTTATGCGCCAGTAGCAAGGATTGCTACTATTAGATTGTTAATTGCCATTTCGGCTATACACAATCTAGTAATTCATCAAATGGATGTGAAGACTGCATTCTTAAATGGTGAATTAGAGGAGGAAGTTTACATGAAGCAACCGGAAGGTTTCGTGGTTACAGGACAAGAGCATAAAGTTTGCAAATTAATCAAGTCACTTTATGGCTTAAAACAGGCCCCTAAGCAATGGCATGATCGGTTTGATCAAGTGGTGCTGGCTAATGGGTACAAAATAAATCAGTCTGATAAATGCATCTACAGTAAATTTAATAACCAAAGACAAGGGGTTATTATTTGCTTGTATGTAGATGACATGTTAATTTTTGGAACTAATCTGGAAAAGGTTAAGGAAACTAAAGAGTTTCTTAGTTCCAGTTTCTCCATGAAAGATTTGGGAGAAGCAGAAGTTATTCTTGGAATAAAAATAACTAAAGTACAGGATGGTGTTAGATTAACACAATCTCATTATATTGAGAAAGCGTTAAAAAGATTTAGTCACTTGACTGGTTCTCCAGTTTCTACTCCTATGGATCCTTCATTGAAATTAATTCCAAATGAAGGTGATCCGGTTTCTCAGTTGGAGTATTCTAAAGTGATAGGATGTCTAATGTATGCAATGACAAGTACTCGTCCCGATATTGCATTTGCAGTAGGTAAGATGAGTAGATACACTAGTAATCCTAGTGCAATACATTGGATAGTATTAAAAAGAATATTGAAATATTTGAATAAAACCATTAATTATGGTTTGGTATATTCAAAAGATATTTCCATCCTAGAAGGATATTCTGATGCTAGTTGGATATCAAATCAGGAAGATTATTCCTCAACTAGTGGATGGGTATTTCTGCTTGGAGGAGGTGCAATTTCCTGGGCTTCTAAAAAGCAAAGTTGTATTTCTGATTCAACTATGGCATCTGAATTTATTGCATTAGCTTCTGCATGCAAAGAAGCTGAGTGGCTAAGGAATTTAATTATGGAAATTCCAATTTGGCCGAAACCGATGTCACCAATTTTAGTACATTGTGACAGCGCTACTACACTGGCCAAAGCGTATAACAATGTTTATAATGGCAAGTCAAGGCACATAGGCATGCGACATAGTTATGTGCGGGAGCTCCTAATTAATGGTGTTGTAGCACTTGACTTTGTACGGTCCCGGTTCAATTTAGCGGATCCGTTTACAAAAGCCTTGGCAAGGGACATGGTGTTGAAAACATCGGAAGGGATAGGTTTAAAACCCGCATCTAGTCGAGAGGTGAAGGAAAGCACAACTCACGCCTAAGTTATAACGTTAGGTCTTGAGTTCAATGTTGATGAGTACTTCATTAATTGGCTGCAAGTACTAAATAAAAGGTATCCCTAAAGTCAGTACTTGGACTGCATTGTTGTAGGGATGAGTTTTACTCTTAACTAAATCTTTTGAGAAAATGCTTGGTGCAGGGCATGATATAAAAGATTAGCCTATATGAACATGAGGTGTGGCCGCTTCAAAGAGCTTTGGGTTTGGCTTGGATATGTTCATGAAAGGATACGGACACATGGCCTCTAATAGTGTCAAGTTTATTGAGTTATTGTGACTGTAAAACTTGTGTGTATTTTACCTACATTTCTTCAAAGAGACTGCGTGGTTCAAGGCTCGTCCACCACTGCAATCCGAATTGATGTATCGCGTATTATACTATGTGAAAGTTCAATCTTTAAGACACTTTCATTTATGCATGAGTTTTGGATTTATCTTGGTACAATATTAATTGTTACTATATAAATAGAGGAGGACTGTTGGATATTTATATAGTAATGGAGATTAATGGTTCAGATGTCTACCATGAAAGCCCAAATAATATTTGGAGTTGTGGAGTAGTAAATATTATTGAGTTTGGTAAAGATGATTTTGGGTTGTTTGAAAAATCTCGAGATGTTCGAGAGATCACGAGAGGTGTTCGAGAGGTCACGAGAGATGCCTCGAGAGGTCGGTTCGCACGAGAGATCGGTTCGCGAAGAATCGATGTCTCGAACTAAGGGTTGCGTGAATCGTTCTATCGATGTCTCNAAATATTATTGAGTTTGGTAGAGATGATTTTGGGTTGTTTGAAAAATCTCGAGATGTTCGAGAGATCACGAGAGGTGTTCGAGAGGTCGCGAGAGATGCCTCGAGAGGTCGGTTCGCACGAGAGATCGGTTCGCGAAGAATCGATGTCTCGAACTAAGGGTTGCGTGAATCGTTCTATCGATGTCTCGCAGGTCTGCGTGGAAACTATGTCTCGAAGGCATTTTGAGCGCTGCCTCTTACCTCTCGTATACGCGCAAGGCATGAACATATAAGGCTTTTTATGTCTCGAACATGTACCTCTCGAACAAGCTTGAACATTTATGTCTCGAACATGTACCTCTCGAACAAGCTTGAACATTTATGTCTCGAACATGTACCTCTCGAACAAGCTTGAACATTTCACTATGCATTCTTTCTTTTGTTTTATGCATGCACTTGTGTATTTTAATATGTCCTGTTTTGCATGTTCACATGCATGTGAGATATTAAAATATGAAGATAATAGTTTGAAGTATATTTGCATGCATTGTTTTGAAATGTGTTACGTGAGAGACTTTTACCTCTCGAATGAGGCAGTGAGTTTACTAGTCTGCATGTGTTTTTCACTTTGAAATATTAAAGTGTTTATATAATTGTTTGAATTATATATTACATGCACTCTAAGTTTATCCTACGTATACTTATCCAAAATCAGTTTGGAGATATTAACATGTGAATATAATTTAAAATTATATTCCACATGTGTGTACGTAACTGTCTGAACCAGAATGGTGAAATCCAAAAGAATATATTTCATATATATCTTTGGAAGTCAGTTTTAAACTTGTATAAACTTCCAGTAACTGCTCCTAACAGTTAGAATTTATCTCTATAAATTCTAGGAGTGTCATCTGATCAAACACGCAATTATTTTGCATGATATCTTGATATATCACAGTTCAATAATTCTCCAGTAAGTTCTTATCAAAGTAACATAAGAACTTTGTTTTCATCTTCTTGTATCCCATAAGATTTAATCTTGATACCTCGTTGCTTTTGAAGAGGAAAGATTAAAAGCTTATAGGAAAGTGATATCACGCCTGAAGATCTCATTTCCTCTCCTATTTTCTCCTCTTATCCAAATTTTTATCCAACAATCTATAAGCTTTTAATTCCATTTCTGAGGAATGATGAATTCTGGGTTCCTTGACTTTGCTGTCAACATCCCAAAGTTGGAGCACTTTGAAGGCGTGGGCTTTCGTAGATGGCAAAAGAAGATGAAGTTCCTCCTTGCAGCCCTGAACGTGGCATATGTTCTGAGCACCCCGAAGCCAGTGGAGCAAGAGGATGAGACGCTTGAAGCAACCCGTCGCCGGCTCAAGTGGGAAAATGATGATCTCGCCTGCCGTGGCCACATTCTGAACGGTATGTCTGACACCCTCTTTGATATTTATCAATATGAGGAAACCTCTAAGGACCTGTGGGATGTGCTTGAGGCAAAATATATATCTGAGGATGCCTCTAGCAAGAAATTCCTGGTAAGTGAATTCAATGAATTCAAAATGGTGGACAATCGTTCTGTCATGGAACAATTCCATGAGATTGTCAGGATCCTTGGACAGATAAGGCAACATGGCATGAATATGGATGACTCCATTGCCATTGCTAGTATCATAGACAAGTTGCCACCTTCATGGAAAAAGGTACATCGTTCCTTGATGCAAAGGAAGGAAGAAATTACCATGGAGCAACTTGGTGCCCACCTGTATGTTGAGGAAGGGATCAGACAGAAGGAAAGTAAGAACAAGGGCGGTGCAAGGGACACCAGGGCCTCGGGTTCTACCGTCAACCTTGTTGATGAAGGCAAACCAAATGGGAACCGCAAAGGGAAAGGAAAACCGGGAAAGGTTACCAAATCTTCTAAGTTCAAGAAGAATGGAAAAAGAAAAGGGAAGGCATATGTGAAATGCTGGGTGTGCAACGGTCCACACTTTAAAAAGGACTGTGAAGTTTGGAAGAAAAGAAAGGCACAAATGGAAGGTAAATCTTCTGGTGATCATGGCCAAGTAAGTGGCCAGTGGAAACAAGGTAAATTTATTAATCTTGTTTCTGATAGTATTGAAAATTTCATTGCTATGATATCTGAAATTTGTGTCATGCAGACTGATGACTCGTGGTGGATTGACACTGGGGCAACCAGACATGTCTGCAAAGATTTAAATCTTTATAAGGTTTATAAGAGTCTGGAAAATGGTCCAAGCCTGTACATGGGAAATGATTCCATGGTGAAGGTGAAAGGGATTGGACAAGTTGAGTTGTTGCTTACTTCTGGAAAGAAATTGACGCTCACAGATGTGTATCATGCCCCAGATGTTAGGAAAAATTTAGTTTCTGGCATTGTATTAAACAAGTGTGGTTTTAAACTTGTATTTGAAGCAGATCGTTTTATTTTGTCCAAGGCCGGTACGTTTGTAGGCCAAGGATTTCTTTGTTGTAATATGTTTAAGTTGAATATTAGTAAAGTTGATGGTTGTGTTTACACAGTGGGTTCATCATCTTTATGGCATTCACGGTTATGTCACGTAAATTATGTACGTTTATTTGACATGGCAAAAGATGGATTAATTCCATCATTGGAATTAAACAAAGAACCATGCACTGCATGCATGTTAAATAAAATAACTATGAATTCCTTTCCTAGTATAACTAGGAATTCAATTTTACTTGAATTGGTGCACAGTGACTTGTGTGATTTTCATAGCACCCCTTCACTGGGAAATAAAAAATATGTTGTCACCTTTATTGATGACTATTCAAGATACTGCTATGTGTACCTCCTGCACTCTAAGGATGAAGCCTTAGAAAAATTTAAAATATTTAAATTGGAGGTGGAATTGCAAACTAGTCAGTTAGTAAAAATTTTACGTACTGACAGGGGTGGTGAGTATTATGACCCGACATTTTTCCAATCTGTGGGTATCATTCATGAGACCACAGCACCCTACACACCACAACAAAATGGTGTAGCAGAAAGGAAAAATAGAGCTCTCAAGGAAATGGTAAACTGCATGTTATCAGTTTCCGGTCTGAGTGAAGGTTTCTGGGGAGAAGCCATGTTGACTGCATGTTATGTACTCAACAGAGTTCCAAATAAAAGAAATAGGGTGACACCCTATGAACTTTGGCACAACAGAAAACCCCATTTAAATTATTTGAAAATATGGGGATGTAGGGCCGTGGTACGGCTGCCCGATCCTAAACGAAAGGCTCTGGGAGAAAAAGGCATTGATTCTATTTTTATAGGATATGCAGTACACAGTAAAGAATACCGGTTCTATGTTATAGAACCAAATGACTTTGTTTCGGTTCATACCGTAATAGAGTCCCGGGATGCTATTTTTGATGAAAATAGATTCTCATCAATAAATAGAACTCAGGATTTAATTCCTAGTTCTAGTGGGTTCAAAGTTGATGATCAAATTCATGATCATGCAGTGTCAAAGGAACCAGAACTTAGAAAAGGTAAAAGAGCACGAAAGATAAAAACATTTGGTCCAGATTTCCAAATGTATTTAATTGAAGGATCAAGGGAGTCCACACAGACTAAAAATCTATATTTCAATATAGAAGATGATCCTAAGACTTTTGAGGAAGCTGTAACTTCTCAGGACGTTGCTTTCTGGAAAGAAGCATTTAATGATGAGATGGATTCCATAATGGGAAATAATACGTGGATTTTAACTGATCCACCAAATGGTTGTAAACCCATAGGGTGCAAGTGGATTTTCAAANTCAAGGGAGTCCACACAGACTAAAAATCTATATTTCAATATAAAAGATGATCCTAAGACTTTTGAGGAAGCTGTAACTTCTCATGACGTTGCTTTCTGGAAAGAAGCAATTAATGATGAGATGGATTCCATAATGGGAAATAATACGTGGATTTTAACTGATCCACCAAATGGTTGTAAACCCATAGGGTGCAAGTGGATTTTCAAAAAGAAAATGAAAGTTGATGGTTCAATCGACAAATTTAAGGCCAGGCTTGTCGCTCAAGGCTTTAAACAAAAAGAAGGAGTTGACTTCTTTGACACTTATGCGCCAGTAGCAAGGATTGCTACTATTAGATTGTTAATTGCCATTTCGGCTATACACAATCTAGTAATTCATCAAATGGATGTGAAGACTGCATTCTTAAATGGTGAATTAGAGGAGGAAGTTTACATGAAGCAACCGGAAGGTTTCGTGGTTACAGGACAAGAGCATAAAGTTTGCAAATTAATTAAGTCACTTTATGGCTTAAAACAGGCCCCTAAGCAATGGCATGATCGGTTTGATCAAGTGGTGCTNGTTTCGTGGTTACAGGACAAGAGCATAAAGTTTGCAAATTAATCAAGTCACTTTATGGCTTAAAACAGGCCCCTAAGCAATGGCATGATCGGTTTGATCAAGTGGTGCTGGCTAATGGGTACAAAATAAATCAGTCTGATAAATGCATCTACAGTAAATTTAATAACCAAAGACAAGGGGTTATTATTTGCTTGTATGTAGATGACATGTTAATTTTTGGAACTAATCTGGAAAAGGTTAAGGAAACTAAAGATTTTCTTAGTTCCAGTTTCTCCATGAAAGATTTGGGAGAAGCAGAAGTTATTCTTGGAATAAAAATAACTAAAGTACAGGATGGTGTTAGATTAACACGAATAAAAATAACTAAAGTACAGGATGGTGTTAGATTAACACAATCTCATTATACTAAAGTACAGGATGGTGTTAGATTAACACAATCTCATTATATTAAAGTACAGGATGGTGTTAGATTAACACAATCTCATTATATTGAGAAAGAGGATGGTGTTAGATTAACACAATCTCATTATATTGAGAAAGCGTTAAAAAGATTTAGTCACTTGACTGGTTCTCCAGTTTCTACTCCTATGGATCCTTCATTGAAATTAATTCCAAATGAAGGTGATCCGGTTTCTCAGTTGGAGTATTCTAAAGTGATAGGATGTCTAATGTATGCAATGACAAGTACTCGTCCCGATATTGCATTTGCAGTAGGTAAGATGAGTAGATACACTAGTAATCCTAGTGCAAT
>NC_044917.1:17953150-17969889 GCF_003576645.1 Ipomoea triloba
TTTGCATGCATTGTTTTGAAATGTGTTACGTGAGAGACTTTTACCTCTCGAATGAGGCAGTGAGTTTACTAGTCTGCATGTGTTTTTCACTTTGAAATATTAAAGTGTTTATATAATTGTTTGAATTATATATTACATGCACTCTAAGTTTATCCTACGTATACTTATCCAAAATCAGTTTGGAGATATTAACATGTGAATATAATTTAAAATTATATTCCACATGTGTGTACGTAACTGTCTGAACCAGAATGGTGAAATCCAAAAGAATATATTTCATATATATCTTTGGAAGTCAGTTTTAAACTTGTATAAACTTCCAGTAACTGCTCCTAACAGTTAGAATTTATCTCTATAAATTCTAGGAGTGTCATCTGATCAAACACGCAATTATTTTGCATGATATCTTGATATATCACAGTTCAATAATTCTCCAGTAAGTTCTTATCAAAGCAACATAAGAACTTTGTTTTCATCTTCTTGTATCCCATAAGATTTAATCTTGATACCTCGTTGCTTTTGAAGAGGAAAGATTAAAAGCTTATAGGAAAGTGATATCACGCCTGAAGATCTCATTTCCTCTCCTATTTTCTCCTCTTATCCAAATTTTTATCCAACAACTTTCATACTAACTTAGTTGATATTAAAAAAAATTAAAACTTAAATAATTAATTCTCACATTTGGTTTGAGCTTTTACAGAGTTGGATTCCTAAGTTAATTCAACTTTGAAACTCTATAGCTATTGCAAGTAGAGTGGAAAGGTTGTCTTGAAAATTTTAAGACTTTTTGTGTCTGTTTACTAACAAAAAACATTCTAATTTTCCAGTTTTTATTCTCTGTTTTCTGTTTAGAAAACTTGTTTACTAACACTTATTTTTTCAAATTTATTATTTTAGATTAACGTTATAAAATTAACAATAAGTTTAATTTCCAGTGATTTTTAGACCTTATATTTAAAATATTTTAAAATATTTTGGTTTAAATAGAATAAATATAATTTTTACTTTTAAGTCCAACATATGTAAAAAATTTACATTTGATATCCGAACCAAATTTATATCTATATATAACATAAATAAAAATATATCCGAATCAATAACCTATTAAGTTCACATAAAATTTAGTTCAGATAATATTAATACTTTTTGAGCTAATATTTAAAATATGTTTGGATATATTCATTTGAACGACATGTATATAATATATAATTTTTATTTTGAATTCTAATATAGTAATATATGTGAAATTTTGATATCTGATATCTGGACCAAACTTGTATTTGATATAACATAATTAAAAAATCCGAACGAATAATCAATTGAGTTCAATCAAAATATAAAACGTGGTATATATAGATTTCAATTTTTAATTTTGGTAATGTGAATAATGTATAATTTTAAACATAAGCAAATAAGTTATGTTTAAATAAGTAATGCAAGTAGAAAAGATAAAAGATGATAATAAATTTAATCATAGTAATGAACAAATATGTAAATAGATAATAGTGAAATGTGGTTATAGTGACATATAGTCTAATAGATAACAGTTGATTCTGTTTTCCATTTAGAAAACAGTTTTTAATAGTGTTTCTGTTTTTTAGAAAACTGAAAAATTATTTCTTATTTTCAAAATAGAAAAGTGTGCCAGTAAACATGTTTTCTATTTTTTGTTTTCAAATTTTCAAATTTCCAAAAAATTGGAGAAAATTTCAAGTTAGTAAACAGGTTATTTGTTTTCACTCTCTTTCTCTGTTCGCCACTCCCAATTAGGATGATACAATAAAGAAAAGAGTAATTAAAATTTTATTATTTTGTTTTGAGGATGAATTTTTATTTATTTATTTATATGTTGTACCCATTATATATATATGTTTTGAGAATGATTTTTTTCTTTTTATGTTGACCCCCATTATATATATGTTTTAAGAATGAAATTTTTTTATTTATATATTGACCCCATTATATACATTTTAGTGGGGTCAATTTTAAGATTTATCAAAATATATATACATATAATAATAAACAATCAAATTTGAGTGGGGTCAATTGACCCCACTAGTTAACACATAGCTTCGCCACTGTTTGAGTATATGTAATATTTGATGGTGTTTATACCATATTATTATTAGTATGTAATACCTTTGTATGTGTATCATATCTATGTAATTATCGGGCCGGTCTTGGAGGGTACCCTTATGACTCTTATGTAATATTTGAGGGTAACTATTTAGCATTCGTTAATAAAATGTAGCACTAATAACTCGATCTTATGCAAGTATAAGAAAAGTTGTATTTTCGCTATTAAATATAACTTTAACATAACAATAAGTACTTAATCTGGACACTTTTGGTGGATATATATTATTACACCTCTCCATAATTATGAGGTGAGGAAGGCACTGAGAAATTGAGGGCAGCTGTTGTGAAAGACTTGTAGACAGAGTTAGGTTTTGGATTTTGATAGTATTCCATATATGAAAGGTACTGCAAGACTCAGGTTCAACGTCAACTACGGCAAGCTAAGCTAGCTCGAAGCTGATTTGTGTAGATTGTGGGGATGGCTGGAATTTTAAAATGCTTGTACAACTAACGTTGCAAATACACGAAATTACATCATCATATTATTTCAACTTTGAACATAAAGACAAGACGTACATTTTCATTAATTATCTAGTTTAAATTATCAAAAGGGTGGATCTACCCCGAAAGAAGTGATTGAATGCGTAAAGTATGATTCTTGTGCCAAAATGTCACGAGTTCAATTCTTATAAAAAGCTCTATTGCTTCGATTTAACTCTCCTATTAGGTTTAACCTATGCACCGCCCAAGTACCACGTACTTGCGGTTTCCATTGTAATTCAAAAAGTAAAAAAGGTGGAGCTAAACCAAATTAATTTAGGACAGTAAATTAGTAATACAACTACACAAATTTAAATTCGAAAATTTAGTACTGTATCTCATAGATATATATATATTATATTAGTCAGACATTATTAAGTATGATGATGGGCAACATTTCAATATATAAGTAATACTCCGTACAATGCAATATTGACATATGTGCATAGATTGATATTTAGAGATCGTCTCATTAATCCTTGTAAATGTAATATTTATACTAGTAAATTTAATATTAAATCAGAATAAAATGTAAATATAATACTTATACAAGCAAATTTAATACTAAATCAGAATAAAATATTTGTTACTTATAATGAAAAAGCATAATAATTTTAAGAACAACTATAATATTTTTACATTTTGATGTAAAAGTATTACTTATTTCATTAAGAGTATTATATTTTTTTCTTTATAAGTAATGTTGCACTTATAATGGAAAATGTAATATTTTTGATGAAAAATGTAATATTTTTTATGAAAATGTAATACTTTTACATCAACATGTAAAAGTATTACATTTTTCTTCAAAAGTATTACATTTTCTCATATAAGAAATAAACATTTTATTTCTGATTTAGTATTACATTTGCTAATATAAGTATTATATTTCATCTTAACCCAACCTGTCTCACAAACAAGGATCTGTGAGACTATCTCACACAAGTTTTTGCATCTGACTAAATTTTGGCTCTTTATACTAAA
This sequence comes from Ipomoea triloba, assembly GCF_003576645.1. Lineage (NCBI taxonomy): Eukaryota > Viridiplantae > Streptophyta > Magnoliopsida > Solanales > Convolvulaceae > Ipomoea > Ipomoea triloba. The sequence continues at coordinate 17,956,754 of NC_044917.1, forward strand.
ATTTTATATTATAATATCAATTTTAAAAAGTAATTAATGAAAAAAAAAATTATCCCTCAAATATTGTATTGGTCTTTTTTATCTCCACGGTCAAAAGTTACAAAGTATGTATACACTTAACATTATAAGATTGTGTGGTAATTTTTGTCTTTCAATGAATGAACATGTAGTGATTATTTGCTCTAGACTTGCTCATTTCACTCAAAAAGTAAACAAACACTCAAACATTAAAATATCCATGAAAGTGTCTAAATTTTACTTAAATGTATACTTTCCGACAATATTTATGAGTTTCTCTAATTGTCCAAAAAGAGTGTAAATCTTATCTCTATTAAAATAGTCACAACTGTAACTTTTAATAGCGAGGGATAAAAAAAAATCCTTTAATCAATTATATATAGCGCGCTATTTCTTATTGAACTAATTAAGTTAGACTTATTTATAACTTTACCGAATATAGGTAAATATTAATTATTAAATCGAATAAAATATTACTCCCTACTTAGGAAGCTACCTGGTTTGTTCATTATATTATATGTCGCTTCTACACGCAGATTGGTCTCATTTCCATGTTGACTGTCATTTTCCTTTCTTGAGTCTTGTTTTGACTCGTTCTTTAGATTATGGCATATATATATATATATATATATACATACATACTAGTGTTTTGTACCCGCGATGCGCAAAAAATTATGTCCAATATTAAAACATTAATAAATACAATAATTAAAATTTTTAATTCGAATGATATATACACAAATAATATATGTATTTTATACACACATATATGCTTTACCATTCATACAAATTTAATTAAAATATAATCATCATTAAATTATTTATATAATGATTTTAATAAAATGATAATTAAAGAATAGGAAAAAGATATGATAGATATAGGTGTATGGTAATAATGATGGAGTTAAAAACTAACGGTGTTATAACGGTGTAAGGGTAATTTTGTATAACAAGAATATATTAGGGATAATTTTGTCTAATAACATTGAAGTGTACAACAATTAAAGTAAAATGTATATATTTATTAGCATACAAAAAGAGGGACATAAATCAATGATATAACCTTGATTGAGACTTATTATGTTTTTAGATTTTATAGAAATTAATGGGTAAGTTAAAAGTTAATGGAATATTAACGGAGAAGAGAATATTTAACGGAAAACTTAACGGATAATCATAAAAGTAAGGTTAAATTAGGTAATCTCTATTAATAATATTAATCTAAATTATCTTAACCATCTATTCGATTAAATAATTCATCTGAACCATCCATTTGATTAAATAATTTGACCGCCATTTTTTCTACCTATTTTAGGCCTAACTCTCTTTGGCTCTTATTAGTATAGTAGATATATATATTTATGAAGGGGTTCGGGTGAGATAAAAGTCGCAGGTGAGAAGTGAGATAGAATCTCAGTCCTAAAAAAAATTCGTCACCTATGAACTTCAACAATGTACACTGTAAAGCATAAAAAGTGCACTGAAAGAAGGGAAAATGTGCACTAGAAGGCAAAAAATGCGCACTGGAGGCACAAAGATGTGAAACAATTATTGAAAAAATTAAATTCAATATAAAATCTTCAACACAAATCATAAACGACCATAAATAAGAAACAAACAAACAATATTAAACTCAAATTAGTAATTAGTGATCAAGATTAATTGATCTTTTAAAAAAAGTTTGTCATCTACAATTAAAAAAAAGGCTCTGGAGGCACAATAATGTGAACTATATGACATAAAAGTGTGTACTGGAAGAAGGAATAATGTGCATTGTATGGCAAAACCATGTGCTCTAGTAGAATATACAATGTGCATTGGAAGAAGGAACAATGTGCACTGTATGGCATAAAAATGTGCACTGTATGGCATAAAAATGTGCACTGAAAGAAGGAAAAATGTGCACTGTATGACGTAAAAATGTGCACTGGAAGAAGGAACAATGTGCACTGTATGGCATAACAATGTGCACTGGAAGAAAGAAAAATGTGCACTGGAAGGCAAAAAAAATTAACTTACACAAAATTACAATAATGCCACCGCATTTTAAAAAAAAAACTAGTGTTTTACCCGTGCAATGCACGAAAAAATTTGTTATTATGCATTTAAATAAAAAATTTAAAAATGAAAATATATTAAAATGTACAATATAATAATATTTTTTAATTTTCATATATTTGGTCAAGTATCTATTATCATAGCATACAAAATTAAAAATAAAAATAAAATTAAAATTAAAATTAAAATTTCGTATGATTAATATCATCTCAAATCATATACATATTTAGATAAATTTATAGATAAAAATTTACATAATTAATTGAATTATTCCTAATCGTATTTTATAATTCTAACAATATGAATAATAGCTAAGAAAATTATACTTAGAAATTTAAAAAATGTAAATTTTAAAATTTGTATATGTGATTTTAAACTCTAATCAAACGCATTTTCTTATATGATTGTGTAATACGGTGTATATACAAATAATATTTATTAATATGTATATATGTACATTCTATAATATAATTTCTGTAATTATAATTTATATTGATACATTATAATTAAAATAATTAAATTTAGAAATAGAAAAATCATTTTAATTTTGTATGATTAATATAGTGCATAAGTATATGTATGTATGCATTTTTTAAAATATAAATATTTATGAACACACATTTTGTTAATTTTATAATTTTAGTTTTAATTATATTTTATATTTTGTTAATTATAATTAAGAAAATTACATTTACAAATTAAAAGAATTAATTTTAAAATTTATATATTTTCAAAAAAAATTGAATTTATATGGATTAATGTAGTCCTTAACTATATTACATATTTAGACAATTGTTTTTAATATTTTTAAATTTTTAATTAAGAGTATGAGTTTAGACATATTTTAAAATAATTTAATGGGGTTAAAATAAATATTTAGACATATTTTTAATTAAGTGTCCCATAAAAGTCATGAACTCGCCTTAGACTTATAATGGAATAAAATGAATTTTTCATTGTAGTAATTAAAGTGTATAATTAATTAATTATGTCAATAATCACAATTCTATAAAAAATAATGTGTATATATTTTCATATTGTACAAAATACTATAAATATAATATATGTCTACATAAATTGATAATTTTTTTTATTATATAGATATTGATAAATATTATATAATTTTTTTTCCTTGCATAAAAAAACATTCATATTTAAAAATTTTACATTGATATCTGAGTTTTCTTTCAAAATCTACTTTGGTGATATTTTAAACTTTGAGTAATACTTATGTGAGACCTTCTCACAAGTCTTAATCCGTAAGACGAGTCGGATCTTTGACTAATGGATCAAATATTTGATTAATAGGTCGGATCTTTGACCTCGTTAATTAAAGATCTGACCCTTCTCACGGATTGAGACTCATGCATGTAAGACGATTTCACACAAGTTTTTTACTTAAACTTTTGTTTGTTATCATAAATAGTAAATAGATGTCTGGAAACCATTTAGTTTTGTATCTAAATATTTTTCAACCCATAAGCTTGGAATACTGGGGGAAGATTGGCACAGAGCTTATAAAACTCGCGTGAAGCTTTGCAGAACTGAAGCAGGACCTCTTTTGGCAACATTGACAAGAGAAAGAGGCGTGTTCTGGCTCACTTAGAAGGAATCCAAAAAAGGATAGGTACTAGTCTTAATGATAACATGATCAAGTTAGAGAGAAAGCTTAAAAAAGAGCTAGAAGATATTCTTTACCAAGAGGAGCATACTTGGTACCAAAGATCTCAAGAGGACTGGATTGTGCCAAGAGACAGGAACATGAAGTTCTACCATGCTGTGACTAAATTGCGCAAGGCTACCTCCGGGGTTAATGGTCTACGCACTGATGAGCGTGACTAGAAGTATGGTGAAAAGATCATGGAAAACATGGTTTTAGGTTATTTTAAGTTCTTATTCACCAAGGAAGAAAGTGACAGCCAATTAACCTATTATAAGAACATGTTTCGTATTATCTCTAATATTGACCTTAGTATGTTTTGCAGGAAATGTCTACAAAGGAGGTGAGGGATGCATTGTTTAGTATAGCCCCTTACAAAGCCCCGGGCCCGAATGGGTTTCATGCTGGCTTCTACAAGAACGCATGGGGTATTGTGGGCAAAGATATTACATCGACGGTGTCTGACTTTTTCAACAATGCAAGGATGGAAGAAGGTTGGAGCGATACGTTAATTGCTCTCATTCTGAAAGTTAAGTGGCCGGAGAAGGTGAATCAATTCCAGCCAATTAGTCTGTGCAACGTGTGTTATAAAATTATTACTAAGGTCATTACAAACAAGCTTAAAGGTCTCTTTAGTAAGATTATTGGAGAGGAACAAAGCAGCTTTGTTCCTGGTAGGCAAATTATTGACAATATTGCAATTGACACGCATTGTTTTTGTAGGATAGATAGATGTGATGTGGATGATAGGGTAGGAATAAAGATTCCCGGGATGTCGTTCTCTAAGGATGAAAACTTGTACATATTAATATGCGGGTGAAGTAAGTAATCAATCCAAACTATGCATATACAAGATTCACAAAAAGCATAGTGTACAAGATTCACAAGTAAAGAGAGCAAAGTATTAACACAAATGAAGATTAAAATTGTAAAGAAATGGGAGTAGAATTGTTCATTCATTGCAACATGCTTCTAGTGTCTTAGGTAGGATTTGTAGATAGAAATTAAATTATTGGACTTCAAGTGAGGCTTACAACAATGTCGTCGCCATTTTAGGTCTTAACGGCCTATCATAGGTCAAGGAAGCACCCTAGTGACAACATTTCCCTATGAGAATTTATCAAACACTTAATCAACACCTCATTATGGGTTAAGCCCTCTCGGACCAAAGGCGAAAAAAACAAGTGGAAATGAGGCTACCTTATCCTAGCAATCTCTTGCCTAGGAGGAAGGATCCTAGATCATCTATAGAGTTGGGCCCTAACTCACAAGACATAATACAAGCTTCCACTTCCAGCATGAAGATACAAAATAATCTTCTCCCAAACTTAATTCACAAATCTTAATTAGCAATTCAATTCACACTAGCATATTGCAATGAATTCACAATTCAATCCCTAAAATTGCCTAGCAACCCATGATAGCAAATTGAACTCAAATTGAATTGAAGCCAAACATAAAATTGAAATGAGAAAATAAAAAATTACCACACTCCAATCCAAAATTGAATCAAATCTACAAATGTAATTCAAAAGCTTCAAGGTTTTTAGGAGAGTTGTCAAGACTCCTTCAAACTTAGATTCTTCTCCAATTGAGAGTGTTCTTCAGTAGTTAGAGAGATACAATTGAAATGTAAAAGATACAAAATAATCCAACCCCCTAACTCTATAATTTTTTCTTATTTATATCCAAAACTCCTAGGCTTCTTCAAAGGACTAATCCGCCACCCCGTCACGACCGTTCCACGATCATGACCGAGTTATTAAACCACCCAGGACCCCGGCCACGATCGTGAACTGGCTCGTGACCAGGTATGAATCTCCCTCACGACCCCTCCAAGATTGTGGGCGGGGTTTTGCAGTATTTCTCTGTTTGCACTCTACTTTGGTTCCTCCCAATTCAAGCCCAAATGCCATCCTTTTTAGCTCAAGAATCCTTCAAAACACCAAAGTGTACACCTGATAGTGATTTGCCACACATTAGGACATTTTAAAGCATTTTACTCATAAATCAACCACAAAGAACTCCACATAAGCATAAAACAACCGCTAAATGGCCCTTAAAAGTAAGCATCTTTGGCACTTATCAACAATCTACCAGGAAATTCTCCACTCTATGAGAAATAAGAAAGGTGTAATTGGTCATGGGTCCTCAAAATTGATTTGGAAAAAGCATATGATAGATTGTCCTAGGATTTCTTACGGGACACTCTAAGAACTATTGGATTTCCGAAAAATTGGGTTGAGATCATTATGAGATGTGTGGAAACGTCTAGGTTAAGCATTCTTTGGAAAATAAATCAAACAGATTGATTGGATTACCCCAACTAGAGGACTGAGGCAAGGGGAACCCATGTCACCCTACCGTTTTGTGCTCTGTATTTAATGGTTGGTCAGGAGGTTGCTGAAAGGATCACAGCAACAGCGGGAGTTGGAAAAGTTGAGGATTTGGGACGTTATCTGGGCATTCCATCTATTCACGGATGTGTTACCCACAGCTTGTTTGGACCCAACATGGAAAGATTTGATGAGCGGTTTGAAGGTTGGAAGGGAAAGCACCTAACACTGGCCCGTAGAAGAAGCTTAGCTCAAAGCATGGGATACGGATAACGCTTGCCCATACTATATTATGCAAACAATGCTGGTCCCAAAAGGTGTGTGTGAGTCTTTGGAAACGAAAATCCGCGGATTTCTGTAGAAAAATGAGACACATTTGGTGAGTTGGGATAAGGTCGATCACGTTGTCTAGGAGTGAAGGTAAGCTGGGAATTCATCGCCTAAAAGAAAAAAATTTGGCGTTTCTCGCCAAGATGGGGTGGAGGCTCATTAATGCACCTACTACCCTTTGGACATCTACTCTAGGCTCTAAATATATATATGCTATGAACGTGAGACATGGTCTCAAGATCAGAAAGAATGCTTGTAACCTTTGAAAGGACATGTGTATGGCGGACCTAGTGTTACATTTGATGTGTAGCAAAAATGAGTGATGGTGAGTGTAGGTGTGTGAAATGTCGTTCCGCTGAGGATTGGGGGTTATGGCACGCAATATGCAATCACAAAACTAGGCACTAATACAAGGAAATCAACAAGAAGCTAAGCAAACGACAACAATGTAGAACAAACACATATAAACAATAGATGAGTGCAAAATAAAGAAATAGGACTCAAGTTAGGAGCATTACCATCTAGATGCTTTAACCCTTAAGTTTGGGGGAAGAACATTAACCCTAAGTTCTTGAGGCAAGCACTAAAGAATCCAAGTTTCCACAAGGATTAGAACAAGGATTGCCCCATTTCCATGGTGTATCAACCCAAATTCTTGAAGAACAAAAGCTATTTAAGCCCCAAATCTACCCCTATTTCCATAGAAGAGAAAATGGATTTGAGATTGGGTTGGCTCAAGTCTCCCATCCAATTCTCATTGAGATGAAAGAGTTTCCAAAGACAAACAACAATCATTGTACACTAATTATTGAAAGATAGAAATAAACCCAATTCAAACTCAAGAACCCTAGGTGAGTTTCTTCCCCTTTTTCACAATAATCAAAATTTAAGCATTAAAATAGATAATATAACCCTAACTCAAGCCCATAAACTAACTACTCATGATTAAATAGCATAAAGAACACAAAAGCAAAAGTAATAAACATAAATCTTGATAAAGAAAAGAGATAAAGGAAAGAAAGCTTCTCTATTGAAATGGGTGGAAGAATCTTGAAATCCAAGCTTCAAATCCAAGATTACAAGCTCCAAAAGTGTTAAAATGCATAGATCTAAGTCTAATCTAACCTAAAAATATGAAATGAAGTGAATAGGAGTGTTTAGGGTTCAACCATGAGTCAAAACCGAGTTCAAAATGCTCAAAACGAGCTTAAATATACACAGAGCAGGTGCGAAAAGGCCACTGACACGCCCGTGTCGGTGCCCATTTCTTTTTGGCCAAATTACAGTGCATTCTCACTGTGTAAGCAGAATTCTGTGACTCTACTTTGAATTCTAGGCTATTTTTCATCCTCAAAAACACTTTATTAGCCTTTATTCTCTTCAACAAAGTTGTAGCCCTTCAAGTTGGCTTTCCAATGACGCAAGAATCACTTCATTTGGACATTCCTAGGCTGAGATATTGTCAAAATAACGAACAGTGGCTGATTTGGACGAAATCTGTAAGTTTGGACAATTTTGAACCATTTTTCTTCCTTTTTAAACTTTAATGTCTTCATGAGAGTTGTAGCCCTTTGAGTCTTCATTCCAATGGTACAAGAATCACTCAATTTGGATATTTATAGGCCGAGATATCGTCCAACCACTAAGATGTCAACGTGCAGAAATTTCAACACATTGACCTTTTGCTTCTCTTTTGTTTTGGTTTGCCCAAATGAACAATACCATTGAAAATATAGGCTCCCTTGTAAGTGTTGCACTCATTTCCATAGCTTCTCATTGACTCTCATTGACTCCAAATGCATCCAAAATGCATGAAAATCACCAGTTTCCAATGCTTTTCAACTCATACTCCTTGCAAAATAACACAAATAAGCACTAATTCTCATGAAAATTGAAATGATCTATAGACAAAATAACTTAATTGAAATGATCTATAAACAAAATAACTTAGTGAAAGGAGGGAAAATATAGACAAATAAGCACTTATCAACGTTCTGGAATCCGGAAGAAAGTTAGGAATTGGAACGACAGAGATATGCTCTTTTGGAATGATAATTGGTTGGGTAGAGGAGGTAACCTTAGGAGTCTACATGAAAGTAGTTTCAACTTTGATAGCAATTGGGCGGTAGCCAACCACTAGGTTCCCAACCAAGGTTGGGATTAGCAGCATCTGGGAAACGTCCTTCCTAATGAGGTCCAAATGAAGCTGGCGAGTTACAACCTGGACAGTTTTGATAACGACAATGATGTTTTGTACTGGGAGAAGAAAGCTCGGGCAGATTTTCTGTGGCTTCTGATTATAACTTGACACTTGGGAAGATGAGGAACGGTGCTAGGGAAGATCAGGATGACATTTGGAGGATCAAAGTTCCTAACAATATTTGTTATTTTCTTTGGTTGGTGAAACACGAGAGGATTATGACGAACGTGGAAAGATATAAAAGGGCCCTTACTATTGATGTGAGATGTAGCAGCTGCAAAGAGGATGAGGAAAATGTTGATCACCTCCTTAGAAAGTGCGACAAGGCGAAGGTAATCTGGAAAGCTATCTTACCTTCTTGGGAAACTAGGAAGCTGGAAGCTTTGGATTTCAAGAACTGGATGCGGACGAATGTCAATGGCAAAGTGAAAACTGATTATGGCAAAATTAAAACTGGAACGTTATGTAATTTTGCACTGGATCGGAGGTGCAAGGTAATTTTGCAAGAAGAGGTCTGGGAAAATTGGAGGAAAATCAGGTGGATTAAAGAGCAGTATAAAGAAGTCACTTGTGCCTTTGAGAAGAACAAGATGGGCTCTGACGTTAATGCTAAGAGAAAGGGTGGTACTAGCAACATGCAGTGATGCAGACTATGTGAGGGAAAGGGGTGTTCAATAATATCGATGCTTAGCTTCCTTTAGAAACGATAATGAACTAGCTGGTTGCGCAGGGGTCATGCATGACAAAGTTGGCAATTGGCTGCGTGGGTTCAGCAATACGATAAGAGTGAGGCATGCTGTTGAAGGAAAGATATGGCGTTGTATCAAGGTCTCCAATGGGCTTGGGAGACAGGAGAAAAAGACGTGTGGCTTCTTTGTGATTCGAAAGAGGTGGTCGATTGGATGAATAAGGACGAGGAGATAATGGGACCAATTCGAGACATCATCCATGAGTGGTTCACGAGGGATTGGGAGGTCTAAATCATTCATGTCCCGAGAGAGGTTAACGAGGTGGGAGATTGGCTTGCGAAACTTGCACCAAGATTGAGGTATTGGAAGCTCTTGTTGAGGTGGAGATGAAGATTGAGACTGACAAAGCATTTTTTGCTCGTTTGAAGAGAAGCCAAGAGAGCTAGGTTTGCTAGCTAGGTACCCCCTTCCATTCCTAAATACATGCAATATACATTTTTAATATACAAAAAGTATATTATTTGTGTACTGAATGGTAAATAGCCGTGATTTTCCAGAAAATGACTTCTCCTTTTTTTAGGGGAAGTCATTTTTCGTTCGCAACAGTGAAGCAGTCAATCACCTGCCACCTCTGCCGCACCACCACCATCACCCCACCACCACCCACTACCCACCAGAGTTTGATTTGCCTTGTTCTGATCATGGTTTCCCAATTAAAAAAAAAAAAAAAAAAAAAAAAAAAAAAAGCATATTCTTCTTCCAATTGGACATTGGTCAACTCATCGTCATTAGTAGATTCATAATCAGTAATTTCAATATCCGTACTAACAGTAATTCATACAATGAATACAATTTCTTGTGCTCCTAAATGAATGTTAAGAAAACTCGCTTAAATTGCTTTTTAGTCAATGTTCATGCTGATGTTGAATGATGGACTTGAACTAGAACGTAAGAGCAATGTAGGAGATATTACTGGAGAAATACCCTCTGATGATTGTGATTGTGAATAAGAATATAAGAAAGGCTTTGGTGGTATTTCCAACTTCACTAAACTACCCATCAACATTTCAATCACCTTGTTCATTGATGGCCTATCTGATGGGTCTGTTTGAATGCACCAAAATCCTATCAGTATCATTTTCTTTGCAATCTCTTCTTCCTCTTCTGTTCTGACCCCTTGAAGTTTTAAATCTTCATCTACCAAAAGTCTTTGATATGCCCAATGGGGAAAGTATATCTCAGAACTGTGGCTCACGTTATCGTTCACATTCTTTCTTCCGCCGACCATTTCTAAAATCATCATTCCGTAGCTATACACATCTGACTTGTGTGAAACACTTCCAAAATTTCGGCTGACAACTTCTGGAGCAATATAGCCGATAGTTCCCCTAACTCCAAGCATAGATACATTGCTCTCCTTGTTAGTGCAGAGTTTGGCCAATCCAAAATCAGATATTTTGGGACAAAAATCTTGATCAAGGAGAATGTTGTGTGGTTTTATATCAAAATGTAAGATTCTTGTGTTGCAGCCTTTGTGCAAGTACTCAAGCCCTCGAGCTATGCCAATAGCAATTTCATACAATTTGGCCCATCCCAAGTGAGTGTTATCACCATGAATATATCTTTCAAGGGATCCATTAGGCATAAATTCATAAACTAGAGCTCTTTTAGTACCATGGTAACAGAACCCTAGAAGATTGACAACATTAACATGAGAGGTTTGACCAATGCTAACTACCTCATTGATGAATTCTTCTCCATCCCCTTTGGTTGAGTTTAGGATCTTAACTGCAACAAGACGGTCATCATAGAGCTTGCCTTTATACACTTCTCCATAGCCTCCTTGCCCAAGTTTGTGTTTGAATGAACTTGTCATTTTCTTTATATCTGAATAACTATAAATTGTTGGGGCTAATGATCTATATTGCTCCATAAACACCTCAAGGTTCCTTCTCTGCAATGATTTTTTAAATATTCCTAGAAAACAAAAGATATACATAAATTTTAAGGAGGATACAAATAAATGTATGAAGAAATGTCAATTATATATTTTTTATTTTTTATTTGTTAACGGATAAAAGTAAAAATAACAAGAAAAATTAGCTTTACAAAAATGTCACATCATGAGTGGTGAAAATATAGTTATACATTACAAGAAAAAAGTCTCAGTTGCAACGAACAAAACTCTATTACAAAGTGCTCAAATTTCGTTGCAAATTACGTTTTGCAACGAAATTTGCAATGAAATGCATTCCATTGGTAAAAATGTTCGTCACAATTCTATTGCGATAGAATTTTAGTTCCGTTGCAAACTTTGCAATGGACATTACGTTTTCATTGCAATTTTTGCAACGGATTGAGATCCATTGCAAATTCCATTGCAATGTTTGCAACGGATTGAGATCCATTGCAATGTGTGCAACGAGTTTATCTTTCCTACTCTGTTACGTTAATGGTAGGAGTGGACCATTTTCCTTACTAAAAAGTGTCACAATATTGGTTCTTAACTGTATAACATCCATATATATATATAATAAAAGTAATATATTGAGAAGGGATAATTAATGTACCTCCATTACAGACAGTGCAATTCCCTGAGCCCTGACAGTCAAGTTCATTCCCAGAAGGATAGCGTCTCTGTCGTCGATGATATGCAAACAAAATTGTGCAAATTACTGTTAAGCATAACGCAGCTCCTCCAATGCCTGCGAAAAGGCTTACATTAAAATTGGAACAGAATTGAATTCTTTATTTTCAAAATAATTTGTTAATTAATAATTAATTACCAATGCCAAGCTTCACTCTCACTTTATTTTTTTTGCCTGTAAGATGATAAATAAATAAAAGCCATTACAAATTAGTAAACGTTGCTCTGTGTGTGTATATATATATATATATATAGGGTCATAATCAGGTGTGGACATGCCTTCCCGTATGGTCGGTGCGGTTTACACCACTCAATGTTAAGAAATGCACCACTCAATGTTAAGAAATACACCACACAAATATGCACTGTACACACCACTACGTATGAAAAAATACACCACACAGTGTTAAGAAATGCACAATTAGAAACAGGGGAGTTATGAGGTGTTTTTATGCATTTTCATTGTGGTGCATTTCTTAACATTGAGTAGTGTATTTCTTAACATTGAGTACTGTAAATGGCACGGCCGCACGGGAAGGCGCGGCCACATTTGAACATATATATATATATATATATATATATATATATATATATTATGTGTTAGGAACATATTATGTACATGTAGTTAGGGGCATTTGGTTCAGGTCATCTCAAATTACCTAGGTAATCTGAGTTTGGTAATGTTATATTACCTTGTTTGTTTCAAGTTATTAGATTACCTGGTAATATTATATTACCTCAAAACTGATGTGGCGGTGATGTTTCAAGGTAAAGTGATTACCCCTGTTTTTTTAGGTAATCTAAGATTACCTTGGATTATTCCAACTTTGCCCTTGTTAACTAATCCTTATCCTTAAATAATAATAATCATCATAATAACACAATAACATATATAAAATAAATATATGTTTATAAAATCAAATATACATGTGTGTATATTTATATATTTATTTTTTTAATATTAAGCATCAATACATTCATACATATAAATAAATAAAAATACACAGAATAAAGGCACACAAATAAATAAATAAATAAATAAATAAATATATATATATATATATATATATATATATATATATATATATATATATATATATATATATATAATTACATTAAAAATACTATTATATACAAAAAGTCAAATTTAAAAATAATTTTAACACATTAAATAAAATAAGCAAAGTGTAAACTTTAT
>NC_044917.1:17970852-17974020 GCF_003576645.1 Ipomoea triloba
ATAAATAAATAAATAAATATATATATATATATATATATATATATATATATATATATATATATATATATATATATATATAATGACATTATAGTAAATTGATCCATATAACCTAAAATATAACCCTTAACCAAACAAAGTAATATTATATTCCACAATCCAAACTAAACACATCAAGTAATTTTACATTCCCAAAATCTCACATTACCTTCCTGGAGGTAATCCTATTACCTGGTGTAATCCAAGATTCCGTGAACCAAACGCCCCCTTAATATATTATGTGCCTTCAAGTTAATTATTGGCACATGATCTGTTAACTACAGACACATAATATATTAACTACAAATATATAATTTAACTATCATTTTGGACTAATGTGAGTAATGTCCATAATACAAGGTAGACCTTGGTTCATGGTATAATAATTGTGACTCGAAAAGATGAACAAATAAATGGGTTTGGAAAAAAATTTTAACACGATTATTTATTTAAAAAAATAATAATAATAATAAAAAGTCCTACGACGGTACCAAACCAATAATTCAATAGCCTAAGCAAATTAGTCCAATACTTAATGGGTTGGCCTAATAGTTCGAGTCATTCAAGTATACTCTTAATTTTCACACGTAAAGTATACAGGGAAATATATAGGCAATTTATATCGTGAACCACAGTACAGAATGCATTGTGCACCTCGTACCAAAATGTTAGGAGATGAGTTTTGTGTATTCTAGGTAATCGTTCTGTGTATTCCAGGCAATCATTCTGTGTATTCTAGGCAACCGTTCTGTGTATTTATGTTAGTAACACATGTTGTAATGTGTTTTGCATTCGAATGTTTTGGAGGATGAGTTATGTGTATTTTGTGTCAATATTCTGTGTATTTATGTTATTAACACATGTTGTGATGTGTTTGTGCATTCGAATGTTAGGAGCATGAGTTCTGTGTATTTTGTGTCAATATTCTGTGTATTCTAGGCAAACGTTCTGTGTATTCTAGATAAGGGTTATGTGTATTATAGATAATGAATTCCCTGAAGTCATTCGCGTCTACGTCCGCATCCACTAACATCAAAACGACGTCGTTCGGACCAGGGTCCACAGCGCACTGTGCACTGTGGACCCTGGTCCACGATATAACGATTGAAACATATATGTAAGCTCCTCTTTAATTTTTAAAAATTTTTAATTAAGTTTATAAATACCAGTAAATATTTAATAAATTTATTAAAATAAAATTATTGTGTATGAAAATAAAGAATGAAAAATAAAAGCCTATTATGATATTATTATAATACAAGTGTGAATGAATTAATTTCTTTATTTATTAAAATTTTAAATAAAAATAGATTTATTAATATAAAAAATTTTGATATATATTTTATATAAATGTCCATAACTATTACATCATGTTTTTTTAGTTTGAAATTTGAAATTAGAGATTTGAATTGATTAAACAATGTTTTAAATATATATATATATATATATATATATATATATATATATATATATATATATATATATATATATATGTTCTCTATCTGTTGTAGTCTAAAGAGTTAACACCCCACTATTAAGATTCGATCTTGTGACATTATCTAAAATTGAGCTATGGATGTGCTATTTCAGTATAAGATGTTTGAATTGGCAAGGTTTTAGAGTTAGAGAATTAGAGCTAAAGTTCTAACCCATTAACAATTAACTTAAAACCAATAAGTTCAATAGTTTGAACACACTAACTCAAAATGGAATGAATTGGCCAAATTGATATCTCTAACATTAAACTAGTCAATGAATACTGTCGTGTTTCATGCATTGACTTTGAACTTGACTCTTCATTCCATCACTTGAAAACATGGAATGGGGCATTGAAGAAGTCATAAAGATATGGATCTTTCCAAAAAAGGTGTTTTTTTTTGGTTAATGTGTATGTCTAAGATTTGGACAAAAAAGTGAAAAGTATGGGTCACACTTGTGAGACGGGTTGGATCAACGTAATTTTGGTCATAAAAATCAATCAAAAACTAATTCATAATAGTAACTATGAGCTAAATTATGTTGATTTGATTCGTCTCACGGATTAAGACCCGATAAACGATCTCACAAGTTTTTACTGAAAAGTATATGTTTATGAAAATTGGGTCTTATGATTTATGGACTTAGTAATATTATTTCCTATTAACTTTCTGTTTCAGTTTTGCTATAAAGAATTACATCTATATTGTAAAGTGTATTATATATAAAACTTAAAATATTGATCAACTAATTTTACTATGTAATGACAATTTATTTACTGTAAATTGTTAATTATAGTTTTGTCATAAAATACTATATTTATTCTATAAAATATTATATATAAGATTTAAAATTATGTTATTAATTTATTCTTTGTAAAAAAATGTACTATATTTTTGTTACTTATAAGATAAAAAAGTATTACATTTTCCATAATAAGTAATGGTGACAAGTGTCCCTTATTTATAAGGGAAAATATAATACTTTTGAGGAAAAATGTAATACTTTTAAATTGAAATGTAAAAGTATTGTATTTACCCTTAAAAGTATGTATTACATTTATCCTTATAAGTAACAAAAATTTTATTCCTGATTAGTATTACATTTGAGTATATAAGTATGACATTTGTGCGTATAAGTATTACATTTTCATTTTGACCCGACCCGTTTCACGGTGAGACGGTCTTACACAAGTTTTTGCCAATAAGAAATAATTGAGTGACTAAAAATGTATTTTCCGCTTAATTTTAAATACCATAACCTTGAGAATAAAAATAACTCACAGAGTACTTAAGAAAAGAGTTAATTCTATTTTTAGTCTCAGATTTATAGATGATAATCTAGTTTTAGTCATTTTTTCAAAGCATCCTCGTTTGGTCCTAATATTATTGTGGAATGATCATTTTTTGTCATTTATTAACAACGCAGTTTAAATTCCTTAAAATATAAGAGCATTCAGATCTTTAATTATGAATTTTTTTTAAAAATAAATATAAAAATAAAAATAGCGAGTCAATATACTTTGCATAAAAAAATTCGAATGTTCTTGTATTTAACGATATTTCAACAATTTTATTGAAGACATATAAAAAAATCATGTCACAATAATACTACGATAAAAAGATGTTATAAAAAAAAAAAAAAAAAAAAAAAAAG
>NC_044917.1:17974641-17986164 GCF_003576645.1 Ipomoea triloba
TAAAAAAAAAAAAAAAAAAAAAAAAAAGGTAAATTTTCACTTAAAAATCTATGACAAATAATGAAATTAAGATAGGTGTGAAATAAATAAATTGTACCTTGAGAAAGGCGGCAGTAATCATGGGTGACGCTTCCGGCGCCGCAAAAGCACAAGAACTCGCCGGAAACTTCGTTCTGGCCGCACAACCCCTTGGAGCTTTCACAAGCGCTGCATTCCTCCAAGTTCCGCCAGTTAAGCACGAACCCATTATTCATAGCTCCGCCCACATTCCTAACCCACCACCCTTCATCATCCACAACTTCCCCTGTTTTCATCACCGCCGTCTCCACTTCCTCCTCGCAGCTTCGGAACCAATCCGAATGGTACCGGCCGGGTGCCACCGCCCCGACATGCAAGTAGGATGTGAAATGCTCCGAACTTAAACAGTCTATCGGATAGGCATCTGTTGAAATTAACCAGAACAAAAAACAATAATAATGACAAAAAGTTTATGTGGTTCGACAATAATCTAACACCTAAAAATACGGTCAAAGACCTTGTGGTCTAGTGGCACTTCCAGTTTGTCCTCCCACATAGATGATGGGAGTGGGTTCGAGCCTCAGTGAAAGCAACTGTTGACTCCTTGTGTTTCAGTAGGTTGAAAAAGTAGCTATGAACAGATACTACAACTAACAGATCAGAGTTAGTAGTTCTAAAAAAAAATACAATTAATGTATTTCAAGATATTCGTCCTGATACAATTGGTCCGACCCAATTCACTCATATTCGTTACGAGACAATTTTTTAATAGACGAACTCACCGGCAAAATGATTTGTGCAGTTGAGGTAGAAAGTGAGGTTCACGTCCCTTGTGCTGTAAACCAACGGCGATCTTTCGGGGAAAGTAATGTTGTGGTGCGTGATGGGACACTCTCTGTTCGTGGTGACGTCAGCGTCCACGAGGACAATTAAAGAATCTGTGTAGTTAATGTTCTTGACGAGAAAAGTGTGGTTAGATAGGTAAAGAAGAGGGTAGTTAGGATCTGGGTTGGAACAGTTAATTCCGAAACCAGGATATCCACACGTTTGGTTTGGTGAAGTGTAGTCCCTGTCGTCTAGCCTCCAGAACGGATATGAAACGTGAATTGTTCCATTCTTGCAGGTTGATGAAGGGCAGTACAGTTCTGCAGCTCTTGAAACGTAATCCTCGTCTGCGTTTGATTTGATTGACAAAAACAGAAACACAATGAAGATTATAGATTGAGACATTGATCACAGACGTGTGTATGTGCAACTTCGCATGATCCCCAGGATTACTTATATACTTGTATATATACACACACCTGCAGATCAATGATTTTTATAGAACAATAGTAAAAATTGTCAAATAGACCTTAAACTTTACACAAAAAGTCTAATAAATCTTTAAAAGTTGTAATTAAATACATAATATATATATATTGATACATTGAACCCAGACTCCTGTTGGTGACCCTAATTACATGTCATTAGGGTTCCGACAAGTCTTCGAAAATATTTTCAAAGTCAAACACCAACGAGACCGTCGTTGGTGGGTTCACCTTCTCCGACGGCCGGAGAAGGCAGACCAAACTAGTTGCTTTCTCCGATCGCCGGAGAAGCGACCAAACTGGTTGCTTTCTCCAATGAAGGAGAAGGCAACCCACCAACGACCATTTCGTCAGTGTTTGTCGTCAAAAAAATTGTCAAAGGCTAAAATTATAGTGACCGTAAGTACATGTCACCAACCAATTTCTAGATTTCAATGCTCTAAAAATATTTATAGGTTTAATCGTAACTTTTATAAATTTAAGAATCTAATTAACTTTTTAAGTAAAAATTCAAATGCCTATTTGATCCTTTTCTAAAAAAAAAAAAATATTACAAATTAATCGACCCTTCAAAGGGTTCACAAGAATCATAATCATTTTGCTTTAGATCAAGTGGAAACTGGAGGAGTCAACACGGTAGAATATTCTACACAAGCATCTGAGACAAAGTAGTAAAACTTTTCTGCTTTGACGGGATGCTCAGCTGCGTTTATTCTGTCCATAGTGCACATCAGATGAATAGACTTAAAAACACTTTAGAAAATACAGAATGAAATAATATCCCCTAAACGTCCTACTGGAGCTAAGCTCTCTAAGAATGATAATATTTTTTTAACAAAAGGCTGGAAAAATAAAGAATGAAAGAATGAACATTTGATCCTTTGGGGAGTTCAAAGGAGGGAACTGAAGTTCTCAATGGGATCCGACTCCTCGAGCATCGAAGCTGCCTGGAAACAGTCGGCAGCATCAGCTATCCGGCCATCTTTCCGGTGAACGCAACCCATGAAGTACCAAGCCATACGATTAGTAGGGTCGAGTCTTAGTGCGTCCGAGAGTAATGTTCTCGCTACTGGCTGCATCTTTGGGCCCATCTTATTCACCAAAGCGCAAAGCAGGATCTTGCAAGGCACATAATTTGGTTCTAATAAAAGAGCGTTCACATATGCAGCCATTGCTTTACCGATTTCTCCCCGCCTTTCGTGCATAACACCTGCCATAAGTCCAAAGAAAAATAGAAAGGAAAGAGAACAATATTAGGTTCCTCTTCATATGCAATTAATTTTGTTGTTTCTTTTCACTTCGGTTTTTACTTCTTTCGAAGAGATGCCGAATAAGATGCCAACATCCACTTAAACGATTGTCCTTTCATTATAATGTTCAACATGCACTATGTATTTCTCACATCTACTAAGCAAGACTATGTATCAGCAGTTTGTTAAGTAAAACAAATAAAATACACAATTTAGTCCTCGACTATAATGATTTTTCTCGATTTAGTCCTAAACTACTTTTGTGCTTAATTAGATCCTCAACTTCGATGGTTTTATCCAATTGAGTCCTTGGTTGTTAGAATCAATGACTAAATCGAGAAAAATCACTGTAGTCAATGACTAAATTGGGTAAAATCACTATAGTCGAGGACTAAATTGAATATTAATAGAGGTGAAATTACAAAGCTATCTTAACAAGGACTCAAGTGGGTAAATCCATTAAAGTTGAGGACCTAATTAAGCACACAAAAAGTCATTTAAGACTAAATCGAGAAAAATCACTATAGTCGATGACTAAATTGGTATTAACTCTTCTTTTTTTAGTTATTGCTTAAAATAGTCCTCAGAAATTTTCTAGTAAATACACAATAGTCTTGCCTTCTATGTGCAGAGTGTCTGGCGAATACTCAACAAGAGCTCTAGCTTTTGCCAAGCATATCTCTGCATCCGGCCAGCGTGAGAGGCTAGAGTATAGATTTGCCAGACCATGCCAAACCTCGTATTCATTCACCTTAGCATCCTCGACCTGTAGCTGTTGAGAAGCAAGAAAATGCAATAATTGGAAAAGGCTAGAGGATTTATTGTTTATTCTGTCATAAAGGTAGAGATTTTAAAACAATTAAAGAGGGCAATGCATAAAATACGCAAGGCCTCCCAATTTGTAAGTAAATATAGAGAGAAACTGAGGAAAGAGAGAACCTAAAAATAGTCGTCAATCAGCACAAGGGATCTTACCAGAGGTGCACTTCGTAGAGGTCCATAAGACTTCTTTTGTGCTTGGACTAGTGCGAGAAGTGAACGGTAAGTTTCAATGGCATTTGTATGCAGTGACTGGGATGTTTTCAGCTTTGCTTTCAATCTGAGCAGTGGTCCTTGATCCCATTTCGCAGTCTCATCTAACGCGGCGTCAGTCACCACTTCAGCCTCTGAAAACCGTTGTTGTGCAGAAAGAACCAAAGCAAGAAATCTCCAACCTTTTATTACAGATCCTCCCGTTGCATCAAGATACTGCTTCGCATAGCGCAAAGCAGCATTAAGATTGCGGTGCTCTGCATATTGAACTCCAAGCTCAAATATTAGATCCGTATTTTCATGTTCTATGGCTATTGCACCTTCTAATGATTTGAGAGCTTCAGACTGAAGACGAGATCTCTCAGAATCCGACGGAGAAATTTTGGCTTGATTCCCCAAGCAACGGCCTAACATGCAAAGACCAATACCTTTTAGATGCGCATTTGAGTCTTGAGCATTAACTACAGCCCTCTGTGCATATTTCACACCCTCGTAACCAAGAAGTACGTCCTCACTACAAAGTTTAGCAGCCAACAATAATGACATGATATCATCAGGGTCTTCATTTTGAAGTAGTGATTTCCTCAATAGATTTAAAGCAGTTGAGCTTTGGCCTGCCCCACTATAGCAAAGTGCCAAAACTTTCCACCGTTCAATACGATTAAGGATTCCCGGCATGATTTCTTCAAGTTGCTTTGCCAAAACAGCAGTTTGGCAGCATACAGATAGAGCAAAAGTAAGGTGTTCTAATACTGAAGGATCCCAAGTCGCCTTACCAAGGTAAAATTTTCTCATGAGGATCATCAAAAGCAGAATTGCCTCTTCCAGATTGTTTCGAGGTACATAAGAACCATCAATTTGAACAAATAAACTGGGTGGACCAGCCTCAACTCCACTGTATAGCAAAAACACAGCAAATGCTTTCTGAATTCTCGCACAACATTCATTATCAAGACTCCATTGACTTAAGAGTGCACGTCTATAAGCAGACATTGCCTCAGAGCAGGAACCAGCTTGTTTCCATAGCTCTGGAAGGAGCTCAACAGCATGACTTACTGTTTCTTGCAGCTTATTCTCTACTGACATGTCAGGTATACCATTAAAGAATATTTTCTCCACAGCGTCCAGTATGCTTTGACACTCATTAGCAGCCTCTACAAAATCCCAGCCAAAGAAAGTTCTGTAAATAATAAAATCAGAAATATAAATAAATAAAGTTCTACACCAAATTCTAGGAACAATGCAGAACAAGGGTACAGAAACTATGGGGAGAGGCTAAATAGTTCATGGGTCTATGATTTTTTGTTTTTCCTGTACTATATCATGGGGATTTTTCAGATAAGCCACAGAAATTGCTGTCTACCAGTTAATTTTCCAAGCTTTTGGAGAGACTTGGCCTTCAAATATATGGCCTCAAGCAACAGACTTGCAGCATGCTGTGGAACAACTGATCCTGACTCACTCCGCGTCTTTCCCTTTTTAGCAGGCTGTTTCTCGGTCATAGAAGGTTGCATTCGCTGTACAGCAGCATGAAGATCGATACCATCAAACACACGGAGCGCACCTTCCACATTTCCCCTTTGATACTCCAGCCTTCCAAGAAGAGCTCGTGCTTCCTACAATCAAATCAAGAAGCCTTCAGTCCCAGCAGAAGTTCTCTTAAGAGCATACAATAATTTCAGTCAATTGAAAGGATCATTCCTCCTCCCCTCCACAGCTCCACCCAACCCAAACTTCAAAACCAATGACATACAAATACATTGATGTCAGGAAGATTTCAAGGTTATGATGCTGAATGCATTCAATAGAAACAATTAAAAAGCATAGTATTTTAGCAACTACTGAGAAAAAGGCAAAGGTTTTAGACTCAGCAATTTGTCTCCTCTTCCCTTCACTTTTTTCTTCAGGATGCCATTTAATCAGTTAGCATAAGCACCTCCAAAAATAATGTCAGTAAGGCACACCTCCAAGGAACACTGACAAATGTACATTTGATATAATTTGAGAGACAATCAAAGCAACCTACTTTTGAGGTAGAAATTTCTTAAATTTATTTAACGGACCTATAAAGGACAACTTAAGAATAATAAAGATCCAACTCTAAAGGGAGAAAAAAGAATTACAATGGATGATTTTCAATCCATAGCTCCAGTTTATAATTTATTTTGTAATTGCACTGATATGTGCACAGCTGCACATAGTTAGCTTACAAACAGACAATGACAGCATAGGATCAAGTAGTGTGCATCTAATCTTATGGAATTCCATTATGCAAGCAGTAATGATCTAAAACGAATCAAACAGTCAACTACTATATAGTGATTGCACCTCTGTTACCATTCCAAATGAATGGTCACAGGATCGAACCCCGGTGGTGGGGCATTGATTCTTTGGGCTGAAAAAGATTGAGAAAGTACAAGAACAAATACTACCTTGTAAACAATCATGAGTGTTTCAAAAAAAAAAGAATCAAACAACTAATCTATTTAATGTACCATACTACCATCACATTGTTATCAGTCATTTCAATATGCAATCAAACTTACATTCCTTAATGAATCTGAAAAAATCAATAACAATGTTTTAGCATTCAGAGAAACAATGGACAGATAACATTGGCAATCCAAACCTCAAAATTCAGAGATAATCCATCGCGCAAGGCAGATTCAGCCTCCTGAATGTTACCCTCGTCAAGCTTTGCTTCAACATCACTTGTCTGCATGCAAACCCCATTCGCCCAAACTTCCCGGACCGACGGGTCATTCTCATTCTGTGCTAAATCGCCCGATTCACTGTCCGACATATCTGCCCTACCTCCTGTGCTCACTAGGGCAAACGCAAATATCAAATCCCTCCCCTTCATAATCACATTAATTAAAACAAAACAAGTTCTAATCCTATATACATCTGCATAAAAGCGTAAAAATATACCGAAAAAAAAAATCCATTTCAATTCCTGATCGTCACATATACGCACAATCAACAGTGCATTCCAAAACAATTGGAGGACAATAAAAAACGAATTTCATTGAATGGACATTCATATTTGACAGCTGAGAGCAAATTCAAAGGGCACCGACGCTAGAAAAAAAACATAAACTTCGCATCCGCAACACATTAAAGCTTCTGCAAATATTTAGAGAAAGTGGGGATCTTTGTACCTTGAAACGCAGTGGTTTACAATGGAAAAGAGAGAAAAGAAATGCTTTTGTACGAATCTCTAACCAAAGTGTTGAAGAACTTCTGGATCAGTGGAGGACGAGAGGAAGGAGGTGGTTTCCTTTCTTCTTTTGTTTTTTTTTTTTTCTTTTTCTTTTTCTTTTTCTTTGTTGGGATTTTGACTTTTTGGCTCGAATTTTTAAGGAGAGGAAAATAGTACAGTCGAGGTTTTATATTGCTCATTTGCTCCGTTATGGAATTTTCTACAGCTGAAAACACGGCTTGGTAATTACGAGTGTTTCACGGTGGTTTTTTTTTTTTTTTTTTTTTTTTTTTTTTTTTTTTAAAAAAAATCCATTCGTATTGAAAGTTAAATGAGTTAATACCTCCCATGGTCCTCCGAGTATTAGCGATTTACTAGCTGTGGTCCCTCGACTTTTAAATGACCTCTAATGGTCCTCCAAGTTTTAAAAAGTAACCACCCGCGATCCTAATTTTTAAAATAACCCGAGTTTAAAATGGCCATGAGACGTCCTAAAAGGACCGCAGGTAGTTATTTTTTAAAACTTGGAGGACCATTGGAGGTCATTTAAAAGCCGAGGGACCACAGCTGGTAAATCGCTAATACTCAAAGGATCATTGGAGGTATTAACTCTAAAGTAAATAGTAATATCTAATTTTTTATTCGTATTTTTAAAAAAATCCATTCGTATTTAGTAGTAACCTTTTTTTTTAAGTAAAATTATAGTAGTATCTAATTTTTTATGATATAATAATAGTAATTATGTGGACAAAAAGGAAAATGCTTATTATCCATCCTAATTTTTTCCTTCTTAAATTCCCTCTATGAGTCTATGACATGTCTTAAAATCATTGGGTGCCATCAATTAGTTGATCCCACCAATTTTTAATGAAAAAGTAAAGTAAGTAATCAAACAATACATGTGAGAAGGGAAATTATGAGGGGAAATTTTTTTTAGGAGTGAATAGTATTATTCATATATTAAATAGAATTAATAAAGAAAATTTTAAGATCTCAATTCCTGTTGGTATCTCTAGAACCTAGAGTCGTCAAACGAGCTTTGCCCGCCAAGCCGTTCCATCCCGCCTCTACTTAGGTAAGGGGTGAGCTTCGAATAGCAGCCCGTCAAAGAGAGAGCTTTTTTGGCTCATCCTGCCTAGGCCTGCCCAGTCCCCCCATCGCAAATTTTACTGTGAACCGCGGCCCACAATGCATGGTGGTCCATACATCAAAACGACGTCGTTTTGATTAATGAAAAGAAACGGCTCCGTTCCGCGCCGTTAACTCTGTGTGTATAACATATTCAGTTTCATTTTATATACACTGTAGTTTCGAACTCAAAAAAAAAAACACTGTAGTTTCCTTTCAACACAACAAAAGTTCCTTTTCGCTATAACTACAATTTCATTGGACATTATACACTAAAATATGTGAAACTTTTATTCAGTTTCCTTTCAACACAATTACAGTTTCTTTTATAATACACTGCGGTTTCCGTTCAACACAACTATAGTATCATTTCGATATAACTACAATTTCATTGGACAATATACACTCAAATATGTGAAGCTGTTATTCAGTTCCATTTTATATACACTGCAGTTCCCTTTCAACACAACTACAGTTTCATTTTGATACAAATACAGTTTCATTTGTTAACATAAAAACAAATGTGATGCAATATCTTTTGAGATGAACTGTAGTTTTATTTACGGGGTTCCGCTAAGACTCAACAATAGCCGTTCCTTTACTTAATGAAACGGCGACGTTTTGGGACCATAGTCCACCGTATAATAACTGGTCCCGCCATAGACACATAAAAGAGATTTGAGGGAGTATATAAAATACATTTAACACAATAAATGTACTTAATTTAATTAATATAGATAAACATATGACATAATCTCACGTCAACAAAAAAAAAAAATAAAAAAATACAACGCAAATATAAAAGGGTTTTTTTTTTTTTTTTTTTTTTTTTTTTTGTTGTCATACTACATTGATATTTACATCATACAAATATACAATCTCTTAATTCAAAGACAGTTCTCTTAAAAAAAAAAGTGTTGCATACATATAAGTTTAAATCTTTACAAAAGTGTGAACAATAACACTACAAGGAAATTTCCAAACACCTTGTACTCAAATGACATGTAGTGACTCTCCTATACGAGAGGTCATGAGATTGAGCCTCAGTAGAGGCGGTAATAACTCTTTGTGCTAAAAAAAAAAAAACTACAAGAAAATTGCTTTAAAGTAGATAATTAAATATACTGAACAAGAAAATTGCTTTAAAGTAGATAATTAAATATACTGAAAAAAAAACAAATAAAGATAAAAAGAGTTGGTTTGATCAATGAATAGTAAACATGACATGTAAATGGAGCATATGGGTTCATATAACTTGAAATGAGATTCAAATCTCTAATTAAGAATTTTAATTTTAAAATTTGATCGCTTTTAATTTATGGAGTATTTTTTTAGGAAAAATATTATTGTTCTTTCATTTTTTTTACTCATAACTTTTAATCTCACATACAAAATCTTGATGTAGAAGTTTATATTTATATGAAAACAGTAGTTTATCAGGACCAGTCACATTCAAAAGTAAGATTTAAAGAGTAAGATTTGAGAATCAATGTAATCCAAGTCGTTTTTAAGTAACCTTATCGGCACTCGTGCTTTTCACTTTAATTATGTTACGGAGTACGTTATATTTTCTGTTCAAGTAATTAAACTTACGCCAGTAAAATGTGTCCTTCTAACAACTACTCACATTATATAGTTCAGCCTCAGTTCACTTCATGCAACATTCCCACCTGTCACATGCCCCACATACACATGCCTATGTTATGATTAGTAATTTTCATTATTTAAGATTTTTTTTTTTTTGGTGTTCTCTTTTGACCAATGTAATACGGTGAATACAAGTTTTAAAAAAGAGACCTTTCTTTAATATGATTTGACAGCAGTTGATTAGAAAATGACTGTTATTTTTTTTAAAAAATATTATTAATTTCTTGTAATAGATACTTTTATATCTTAATAATAATTTTTTTTTTTTTTACAATCAACAACAAAATCTCTTATTAATTGCTAATGAGAAAAAGAAATGATCGAATACAATTAGGTGGGACACGGTCCCAAAATTAAGAGTTTGAGACCCAACTATCCTAACTAGTGTATGGGCAATCTGGTTTGATAACCTCTTAATGTGAACACAGTCTATTGAATCAAAGTTGGTCATGAGCCTAGTGCAAGTCCAACAACAATGTTGGGTAGGAGATCGGTTTACATTTTTATTTTTTAGTTCATACACTAAGCTCAGGCAGTCGATTTCTAGCCGATGTCTCCTTACACCAAGTCTTTTAAGTTTTAACCATTTCTTAATAATAATCTAATATGTCACAAGTGTCACAATTCTTCATTTCATTTGAATAAATAATAATAATAAAAGATATAATAAACAATTGAATATGTACAAAATTATTTACTGTCTTCTCAATCAAAATTTGAGAATTCAGGTAAAATATCCAAGGGTATATTCAATCAATTTTGTAAACTTTTAAATGATAGGATTTTATAACTTTTAAAAAGTTTTTAAATAATAAATCTCTTTTTACTCCATCTATATTATTTTATGTCTAGTTTGATTAATGAGGATTAGTTGATTGTCAAAAAAAAATGAGGATTGGTTAAAGTAAAATTCAAGTAAAATATCATCAAGGTATATTCGAATAAGATTTCTATAAACTTTTAAAATGATAGAATTTTATAAATTATAAATGACTTTTAAAGAATTATTCTTTTTTATTATTCTAATGGTCTCATTTTATATGCATGTCTAGTTTGGTTAATGAAGCTTAGGGTCCGTTTGGAAAGCAGTAAAATGACTTCTGGAAAATATTTTCTGGAAAATGAGTCATTTTCCGGAAAACAGTTTCATTTCCAGTGTTTTGATGTATTATAGAAAACTGTCTTTGTGTGTTTGGTTCATTTTTTGGAAAATGAGTAGGAAAATGAACAAAATTGTATGCTTCAACATTTTAACATCAAATTACAACATAATAACAAAAAAGTCTTCAAACAAGTCTTCATACAACATTAATAACTAGAAAGACATACATAAAAAGTCTTAAAAATTACAATCTACATTATAGTCTTATCATCCAACATAAGCAAGTCTTAAGTATCAAACATAGCCAATTACAAATACATACATAATTTAATTCAAAGAAAAAATAAATTTCTCAATCTATTTCCTCTTCAAACTTGCATTTTTCGCCTTGAATATCCTTGCTTGAACTTCATTTGTCATGAGGAATTAAAATGCTTTGCATAGTTCATCTTCATGAAAGCCATCACCTATGCTCATCACATCCTCAAATAGTTGATTTTCATCAATACCTGTGTTCAATGGCTTAATTGCCGATTGATGTGTAGCAAAAATGAGTGATGGTGAGTGTACGGGTGTGAAATGTCGTTCCGCTGAGGATTGGGGGTTATGGCACGCAATATGCAATCACAAAACTAGGCACCAGCTCAAGAAAATCAACAAGAAGCTAAGCAAACGACAACGAGGTAGAACAAACACATATAAACAATAGATGAGTGCAAAATAAAGAAATATGACTCAAGTTAGGGGCATTACCATCTAGATGCTTTAACACTTAAGTTTGGGGGAAGAACATTAACTCTAGGTTCTCAAGGCTAGCACAAAGGAATCCAAGTT
>NC_044917.1:17986362-18016667 GCF_003576645.1 Ipomoea triloba
AAATAGATAATACAACCCTAACTCAAGCCCATAAACTAACTACTCATGATTAAATAGCATAAAGAACACAAAAACACAAGTAATAAACATAAATCTTGCAAAAGAAAAGCGATAAAGGAAAGAAAACTTCTCTATTGAAATGGGAGGAAGAATCTTGAAATCCAAGCTTCAAATCCAAGATTACAAGCTCCAAAAGTGTTAAAATACATAGATCTAAGCCTAATCTAACCTAAAAATATGAAAGAGAGTGAATGGGAGTGTTTAGGGTTCAACCATGGGTCAAAACCCGTGTTCAAAATGCTCAAAACGAGCTTAAATAGTGAGCAGAGCAGGTCCCAAACGGCTTGGTAAACGGCCGTTTGTGTGGCCGTATGATTCCTCTTCAGAAACAGCATTTTTGCACTGTAATTCGGTCTAAAACAAACGGCCATGCATACGGCCGTATGTGAGGCCGTATGCCAACTCTCCAGAAACTGCATTTTCGAACTCTGTGCAGCTGCTTTGACGTCTAGGCTGTTTTTCACCATTTTCCGTTCAGAATTACGAAATTTGTATCTCTGGGAAAGTTGTAGCCCTTGAAGTCTTCTTTCCAATGGTTTAAGAAAAAGTTGTAGCCCTTGAAGTCTTCTTTCCAATGGTTTAAGAATCACTCAATTTGCTTGAAGTCTTCTTTCCAATGGTTTAAGAATCACTCAATTTGAATATTTATAGGCCGAGATATCGTCCAATATCACTCAATTTGAATATTTATAGGCCGAGATATCGTCCAATAACTAAGATGTCGACGTGCAGAAATTTCAACACCTTGACCTTTTGCTTCTCTTTTGTTTTAGTTTGCCCAAATGACCAATATCATTGCAAATACAAGTCTTAGGCTCCCTTGGAAGTGTTGCACTCATCTCCATAGCTTCTCCTTGACTCCCATTGACTCCAAATGCATCCAAAATGCATGAAAATCGCCGTCTTGGCTTCCAATGCTTTCCAACTCACACTCCTTGCAAAATAACACAAATAAGCACTAATTCTCATGAAAATTGGAATGATCTATAAACAAAATGACTTAGTGAAAGGGAGAAAAATATAGACAAATGAGCACTTATCAACTGATGCAATGTTACCGAGTTGTTCGGCCATTTCATCGACCTTCAAGTCAATTGACTTTCGCTTACGCCCGAATTTTTGGGACGAAGCAGTTGATGTAGATGTTCTTCCCCTACTTTCTTCTTCAATTTTCTCGGGCAAAGTTTCATCGTTGTGATCAGGCAACATCTCATCATTAGGACCATCTAAAGTAACATCTGCAAAAGACTTTGCAAAGCGTCCTATGGCACAATCTCTACCAGCAACAATGGACATCTCCTCATAGTACTCAATTTTCTTGTTCAATAACATTTTGTACTTGGGAGTTGCCTATGAAAAAAAAAACTTTAGAATTATGCAATAGTAGAAAAAAATAACATAAGAACTATGATAATAAAATATTACCGAGATAAGCTCCATATACGGGGCTGGATCACATGTAATCCTCTTCAAATTATCATCCCATTCAACGCCACTCATATCTTTCAGCTTGCAAATCATCATCCATGTATTCTTCACAGTTCTTAAATGATTCTCCACATGTTTGGGTTCACAGGCAACATTAATTTGTTCAGGCAACTATCAATATCCAATACAAAGCAATATTTAACAAACTTCAAGAAAATAAGCATTAATTCCTAATAATAAAGTCATTCCAGATTTGTTCGGCAATCTCATCTCTCTTTGCATTCCACTGTCTAACTTCTTGTCTTTCTTCACTTTGGGTATGAGATAAGGGTAACAAGTTATCCTCATCAACATCAACATTTGCTTGATTAAATTCATCATTAGGATCAACTCCCATAATATGGTTATGAATTATAGCACAAGCTAAAACTACATCCACTTGTGTTTGGTAATTCCAAAAAGGTTCAGCATCTAACACACGAAATCGTTTCTTCAAAATTCCAAACACTCTCTCAATAGATGTACGTAAGGATGAATGACGGAGATTGAAAAATTCTTTCTTATTCTCGGGACGATGAGCACTAAACTCTTTCAAATGGTATCTAACACCACGGTGTGGGGTAAGTATTCCATTTCGTATGCCATATCCAGCATCACCAAGATAATATTTCCCTACAATTTTACACAATTTGATTACGTATATGCCATTCTTATACAATAACAAACAACACAATGTAAAAAGTGATAACTATATCGGTTTTGTACCTTCTGGAATTTTAAATCTATTCGGATGTGTGAGTGCATCATTCAAGACTCAAGACTTGTGTGCACTACTTTCCCACCCAGCTAGCACATAACAAAATCGCAAATCAAAAGTGATGGCAGCAAATACATTTTATGTTGTTCCACCTTTACGTCCCCGAAAGCTTCCTTGCATATTAAGTGGCACGGATGTAACACTTACCAATATTAGATTATTATAATATAGGTAATATAATTATATGGTGCATAACTTCCATATCAGCTTCTGTTAATTAAGGTAAATAATGGTGATTGGAAGTATAATGGGGAAGGGATACATTACCATATTGATGGCATATGGTTAGTATAAATAGAGCCCTTGGTCCTCTCACTGCTTGATCATTCATTCTCTACACCATCAAAGAGAGGGTTGAGAAAGTGAGAGAAACAGTGCTGTTACTCTGTTGCAGTAGTCCCGTGATTACACAATCTATATCACTCTAAAGCTATGGCTGGAAGTTAGATCCTATGTGTTATGTACTTCATTCAGTTTTAATTCTTACAGTTGGTATCAGAGCAAATATAATCTCTGCCTAGTTGTGATTGTTAATTTGGATTTGTGTGAAATATGAATTTTATTATTCTGTTAAATGCATACATATATTTGTGCTTTGCTTTTACAATACATATATATTTGGATTTAATATATGTATACATCTAAAAGCAAATTTCTGCTCAATATTATAGAAATTTTTTTCCGTATCCACATATACATTTATATCTAGATTTCATATGTGTATATACCTACATAATATTTATCCAAAAAATTTTTTTAGTAATTTTTTCGAAATATAAAGGCATAATTTCGAAATAAAAATAAAAATAAAATAAATCTACTGCCATTTTGCTCATGTTCACCGGAGAAGTATATGTATCTTTTTAAGCTTATATACATATGAATACGAAATAAAATAAATAAATATATACCTACTGCAAAATTAATTCACAACCACGGGAGACATGCCGATGCGTCTCCGATCTCGGCTTGGCGTCGGCGGTGGCGATGGCGTCTGCTGGCAGTGGCTTCCATCGGCGGAGGCGTCTACTAGCGGTGGTGAGCGTGGCCAGCGGCGGTGGCCAGTGGCGGTGGCGAGCGAGGACGGCGGTGGCGCTGACCGGCCCTTCCTCCGCGACTCTCTCTCTCGCTGGCTACTTTCTATTCAATTGCTTCCGTTTCTCTTTTGTCTGACTGCGCAAATAGAATGCATAACAGTATTTGGCAGCTAGGTTTTAATTTATTAAGTAGATATATGCTGGATCATATTTGTTGGGCTGGATTTGGCATACTTGGGTTATGGCTAATTGAAGTAGAAGAACAATGATGAAGGGAAATTATATTGGTTTGGGTTTGGCCCAATTAAGCCAAGCCCATTATACCTAAAAAAAAAAGATGCTTAATGTTCTGGTTAGGCCCATTTCCGCTAGCCTAGTCAACAATTAAAATGGGCTTATTTAGTTTATTTTAGAGCATTTAGTCTTGCTTTAAATTGGGCCTATTTTATTCTTGGGCTTGTTTAAGTATTTTCCTACATCATATTTGAACTTCTTCTATCTTTAATTATTCAATTTAATTCTTTATTAAATTATATTCAATTTTGAGCAAATATTAAGTTTACATTTGTGATTTGAATTTTAATTTAATATATTGAGAATTATATTAAATTGCCTTAAGTATTGCAATTTAATTATGAAGTATGAGTTAATAATATGCATAATCTGAGCATGCCTATGTATCTTTGTATGCAATAATTGTTTGACTGTTATAATTATGCCTTTAGAAAAGCATGTTCTTTAAGGAAAGATTTAGAGCCTCATAGGACTGAATTGTATGTTTATTATGCATGTTATAGTGCCTTTTAGGTGAATTTAGTGCCTTTTAAGGATAGATTAAGCATATTATTGTACTCTTTCATTCTTACTCCTCTTGTGCTATTTCAAGCACATTAAAACATCTTAAAAAGATAGTTCACCCTATTTAAAGCCTTATCCTTAGGTGAATCTATATTCTTAGATCAACCAAACGATTTTACTTCAAGTATGAGAACACATGATTTAGGGAAGTTTCTTGGGGAGGAATACTAGTTCCCTGGCCCTGGCTTAAAACGCCTTGTTGGCTAAAACCGCCATATTGCTACTAGTCCCCTTGCGACGCTACTCTGTCTAAGGAGTTGGTTTTTAATGGAGCCTTAGCACCAACCAACTTTCCTGGGAGTATACCTAAGGATTGTCTATCATGTTTTGGTTTAATTTGTTTGATTAGGCTTTAAATACCCTTGTCATTGTGATTATGTTCAGTTTTGGTCAATTAAAGAGTAGCCACAACATCTTTAATTTACTTAAATTACATATTAAGGATTAATCACATAAAGTTTAGGCAAGAAACCTTGTAGTTAACTCTGCTTTATATAACGAAATTTAGCCCACAGGCAATTTTGTTATATTTAAAGGGTTAATTAGGATAAAATACTAAACTATGATCATAATTTGCCCACTGGGATTATGCATCGGCATATAGCTTGGTAGTTTTGTCATTAAAGGTGGATAAACGTTACCCAAACCGTACCCATTCCGTTTCCACCATTCAGTTTTGGTAATATTATGTACTTTAGTTACCATCTCTCTCTTTTATGTGTCTTAAAAATCCTCACCAAGCCTTAAGTTAACCGCTTATTTGGACTAGTCACATATGGTATCTTTACAAATATGGAAACATTAAGAAGGTGTCTTACCATAATTTGGTTGTCATTGTTAAATATTAATGGTAGTTATAATGTTGATTATTACCATCAAATATTTTAATTAATGAAACCATATGGTATTCAGTTATAAATCCTTAATTGTTTCCAATTACGTTTATGTGACAATGTTCCAGTTAAGAAAATATTCTTGGCATTTTTCGGACTTTAAATTTTTTATTAAGTTTCAAAATTATATCCGAGAATGTTTCTATAGTTAGTGGTTTTAACATTACTTTACTATTCAAATATTTGGGTCTCTTTGGTTTGGTCTCATTAGAGTTTGAATATTAAGTTTATGCTTGAAAGCTCATATTAAAATTAAATTGTCTTAAGTTATGCGATTTGTTTAGAATATATGAGCTAAATGTCTAATTTTATGCATATTAATTTGTCTAACGCATAATATTTTGTTATGCAAAATATTTTTTACTATTATGCCTTTAGCAATGCATAAATTTAGGATGGAATTATATTAGTTCCTAATTAAGTTGGACTTATGCATAAATTTTAGTTACGGTAGTACTTGAACTTAGTACTTTTGGACCGTTGTTTTAGTTCATCCATTTAAGCTTTAATCATAGGTGAACCATGTAATTTTGATGTATACCCTACAATTTTTTTTTGGGTTTATACCCCCAAACAATTATACATTGAGTCCATATGAATTGAGGAGGCATACTAGTTTTATGGCCAAGACTTAAGAACATCTAGTGCCACTAGTCCCCTTAAATATCATATATTTGGATTTTCCCACCACGATATGGTATAATCTGTTTGTTAAATTTTATTTATTTATTTATTTATTTATTCCTTGCCCATGTGATTTGATTTCAGTTCATTAAAGAATAGCAATAGTATCTTTAATTTACTGCTTTCTCTTAAGTTTGAATCACATAAAGGTTAGGCAATGAATTGATAATTTTCTAGTGATCTTATAATTTTTAATTTGGTTGGGGAGTAGCCACAGCATCCTTTAATCAATTAAAATTATATATTGAGCAGTTTATCTTGATCACATAAAGTTTTAGATAAATCATTTGTGATTAATTGTATTTAATATGATGGAGTTTAGCCCACAGACAATTTCGTTATATTTGTATGATTAATTAAGATTAAATATTAGACTATGATCATAATTTAACCTACAGGCAATTATGTATCGGAATGTAGTTTAGTAGTTTTATCAGTAATGATAGAAATAAATAAATTTATTTATTTTTTGGTTATTTGTAAATAATTTCAATATCTATCATAAAGTTTAATTTTATGATGCAAACTTTAGATCATATTTCTTAATTACCCACAGGGATTAAGAAAACTTTAGATCATATTTCTTAATTACCCACAGGGATTAAGAAAACTTTAGATCATATTTCTTAATTACCCACAGGGATTAAGAAAAGTTTAGATCATATTTCTTAATTACCCACAGGGATTAAGAAAAGAAACATGATTTCTTAAGTTTTATCATAATAGTTGTAATAAATCTCGTTGATTAAAACTTTAGCCTACAGGCAAGTCATATATCACTTGATTCTTCAACTCATTTGATAATTGTTTCATTATAAAATTTCAGTTGGATCTAATTGAGTAAAACTTTAGCCCACAGGCAAGTTTTATGTCTCTAGATTCTTCTGTCTATTTAATAATTGAGATGAAATTTTATCATAAGGGTTTTAATTGAATTTAATAGAAATAAAACTTTAGCCTACAGGCAAGTTTTATGTCAATAAATCCCTCAACCCATTAGATAATAATTTTATCACAATCTTAGAATTTATAAATTTAGTTCAATTATACTTCTAAGTTTTCATGGTTTGCATTGGCAAAACATGTATTTAGTTACTTCCCAAAATTTAACCACTTTTATTAATTATTTCGCGAATCTTGCTCGGTTATTTGGACTAACTGTAGTAAGTTACGTGATATATTCGATATACCTTTTTTGGTTTCTAAGAATAAAATGTACATATTCGAGCCAAATTCCAACTTGGTTTTGAAAAGTGTATTTTATTATTTTAGTATGTCCAACTATGGTGGGGAGTTATGTCCTCATTCGTTATTACTTTAGTTGGATTGGAACCAAATATTGATTGTTTAGTATGCCCAACTAATGGTGGGGAATTATATCTTAATTATTTAGTTGGTTAAATCAATTCTGAGTACGTATATCATTAATTGAATATTTTAATCAGTGGGAGTGATCATTTAGAAAAAGATCATTAAGATGCTCCATTAAGAGATTCCACAAGTATTAATCTTGTATTTGTTCATATAAACTCATAAGTTCAAATTATTGAACATTTGGTTGTACAACATATTTATGAAAATGTTGTAACAATATTAAAGAGTTTATTAGAACAAAAACACTTAACTTGTGATACACTGTTATTTAAATAAAGTCTTTAGCAATTTAATAGAGTCTTTAGTTTCTTCAAAAATTGATCATTGGCCATTTTGATTTGTAAGGCTCAAGACAATTTTGCAAGACATAAAACTAAGACTTATAATGTTCAGCTTTGTGACACTTGAGATTTTTGGTTCCAATATTACCTATTGAACTTTCAAAGTTATTCCTTATTATTCCTCAATGTTCATCTAATCTCTATACCATATTCATTGGACTCTATTTCTATGTTCAATTTCATTTGAACCTTGAGCTATATTCATTTGGACTACCAATCTTTATACTAATTATTATATTATTTTTATAACTATATTACTATTATATAGTATTGTGAGATATAGTAATTATATTTAATTATTTTATATATATATATATGATATGCGTGTGTGCATGTGTGGTGTAATGTATGTATATATATATTAATTAAGTTTGTGTAGTGTGCGTGTATATTAATATATATATATATATATATNTATTTCTTAATTACCCACAGGGATTAAGAAAAGAAACATGATTTCTTAAGTTTTATCATAATAGTTGTAATAAATCTCGTTGATTAAAACTTTAGCCTACAGGCAAGTCATATATCACTTGATTCTTCAACTCATTTGATAATTGTTTCATTATAAAATTTCAGTTGGATCTAATTGAGTAAAACTTTAGCCCACAGGCAAGTTTTATGTCTCTAGATTCTTCTGTCTATTTAATAATTGAGATGAAATTTTATCATAAGGGTTTTAATTGAATTTAATAGAAATAAAACTTTAGCCTACAGGCAAGTTTTATGTCAATAAATCCCTCAACCCATTAGATAATAATTTTATCACAATCTTAGAATTTATAAATTTAGTTCAATTATACTTCTAAGTTTTCATGGTTTGCATTGGCAAAACATGTATTTAGTTACTTCCCAAAATTTAACCACTTTTATTAATTATTTCGCGAATCTTGCTCGGTTATTTGGACTAACTGTAGTAAGTTACGTGATATATTCGATATACCTTTTTTGGTTTCTAAGAATAAAATGTACATATTCGAGCCAAATTCCAACTTGGTTTTGAAAAGTGTATTTTATTATTTTAGTATGTCCAACTATGGTGGGGAGTTATGTCCTCATTCGTTATTACTTTAGTTGGATTGGAACCAAATATTGATTGTTTAGTATGCCCAACTAATGGTGGGGAATTATATCTTAATTATTTAGTTGGTTAAATCAATTCTGAGTACGTATATCATTAATTGAATATTTTAATCAGTGGGAGTGATCATTTAGAAAAAGATCATTAAGATGCTCCATTAAGAGATTCCACAAGTATTAATCTTGTATTTGTTCATATAAACTCATAAGTTCAAATTATTGAACATTTGGTTGTACAACATATTTATGAAAATGTTGTAACAATATTAAAGAGTTTATTAGAACAAAAACACTTAACTTGTGATACACTGTTATTTAAATAAAGTCTTTAGCAATTTAATAGAGTCTTTAGTTTCTTCAAAAATTGATCATTGGCCATTTTGATTTGTAAGGCTCAAGACAATTTTGCAAGACATAAAACTAAGACTTATAATGTTCAGCTTTGTGACACTTGAGATTTTTGGTTCCAATATTACCTATTGAACTTTCAAAGTTATTCCTTATTATTCCTCAATGTTCATCTAATCTCTATACCATATTCATTGGACTCTATTTCTATGTTCAATTTCATTTGAACCTTGAGCTATATTCATTTGGACTACCAATCTTTATACTAATTATTATATTATTTTTATAACTATATTACTATTATATAGTATTGTGAGATATAGTAATTATATTTAATTATTTTATATATATATATATGATATGCGTGTGTGCATGTGTGGTGTAATGTATGTATATATATATTAATTAAGTTTGTGTAGTGTGCGTGTATATTAATATATATATATATATATATNGCCCTAGTCACATTGAAGATTGATTTAAAGTTGAGGTTTTTGATATCCAAGTAAGTGGGTTTGTTTTCTACTTGCTTATCCCGTTTGTATGATTTGATGTATATATGAATATGTATATTGTGTTGTGGTGAAAAATTGATGCAAGTTGATGATCATAAAATATGTGATTTTTGGTTATAAAATATATTTTTAATATATGTATATTCGTAGAAATACATATGAATGTATGTGGTGTTTGATCATGTGTGTAAATTAATACATATATATATTTCTTACGTATATCAAAAAAAAAAAATATATATATTTTAATGGTTGTATTGTGCGTATATATATGTGTATAAATGTAGTATATATGAATATTGTTGTATACTGTGAGTACCGTATATATATATATCTATAAATAATATTTTTGTATATATATATATATAGCATGCGTATATTTATAAATATATATATAATGTTTTTCGTAATAATATTATATATATATACTGTACGTATATTTATAATTATATATATGTTTTTCGTAGTGCTATGTATATATCGTATGTGTATTAATATAAAAAAAAATACATATAAATATATATATATATAATCCATGTATGTACAGAATGCATATTAGAATAATTATATATAAATATATATATATATTTGTAGTAGGTATAAAAGAAAGAGAAGAAAGAAAATAAAATATATAATAATAATATTTTCCTTTAGTTAATTGTGTTGTACGTATGTTTATAAAAATAAAATAAAATAAAATGTTTTCATGTATTTATATGTACCGTATGTGTTATTTGTGTATATATATTCCTTATGTTGTTGTATGTAATTATCAAGTAAGTGTTAGTTGTAAAGTGATATTATTAATTAGTATTATCTAGAATTGAGATATTAATTGGTTGTTAGTATTTGCATGAAATTAGGAATTTGTGTGGTTAGTAGAAATTTTAGTGTATGTATATATTTGTATCCAGTACATAAGTACGTAGTTTTATAAAAAAAAATTATTTAATTATTTTAAGTTATAATTGGTTTTGTTAATTTGGGTGGATTTATGTTAAATATGGATAGATAATTATTCTAAAATTTTCTTTAGTGATAATTGATCTTTTTGACAATTTTGGGAATAAGGATTTTTTTTTTATTTTATTAAGAATACTATTTTATGAGAGGTTGAGAATTTTGGGCAAATTAGAGTTTTCAAATAAAATATTTCTTTACAAAATTTTCAAGAGATTTTGGTATGGAAAATGATTTGGAAAATTATATTTTCATAAAAATTGGAAGCTATGTGAAGTTTGAAATTTGATTATGTGATTGTAATCTAATTGTTGTAGAGGAGTGCCCGTCAGGAACAATCCTCGGGTACTAGGACACTATGGTGTGTTCTGTAGGTATGGGTCTATGTACCCTAAATTACAGGGTAGTCAGTAGAAACTTTATCCTGGCTACTAGGGCTGGTAACTTCCTGTTGAGGCTTGGAATCCTCATTCGGGGGTGTGCACACTTAAGGTTAGAGTCCGGTTTCCGAAAGTGAAAATGGGAATTTTTGTGTAGTACAGCATAAGTTCTGTTACTAGGGCCTGAAAATAAAAGGACCCTTTCCCATTACGTTTGTGTATGATTATGCTTCCATATTATCATTATTATTTTTGTTATTATATTAACAAATTTTTCTGAGCAAAGGAAATGCAGTTGAATTTTCTGAAAGGTTTGGTAAAAAGACTACTACCCCTTTTTCAAATTATATATTATTAAAAAAATTATTTTTAGGGGTAGGCAAGTCCCTTACTTAGCATGTTTTGCTAACCCCTTTTTATTTGTTGTGTTTTGCTGTTGCTTGTGTAAGTAGTAGGGAATAAATGATAAGAGTTGTAGTGACGAGAGCAGTAGACAGAGTTGCTGTTAGCTCGGGGATATAGCAAAATAAAGGATTATGTAATGAAGATTATTTAAGGATTTTATATTAATATTTTGAGGATTATGAGAACTTGATGTTATTTTTAATTTGGGATTTGTTTGAGACTAGCCTTGCATCTAATCAAGTAAGATTAGATGTGGCGGTAGCACCCTTGAATAAAGTTATTGTGGATTTTGATTATTATGAATTTAATAAGTATTAATATTTCCTTTTATAGTAAGGCTATTTTTAGTAAACCCGGGATGTGAATTTGGGGGTGTTACAAGCTTATAATGGACCTTGAAGTTATTTGGGAAGTTATGGTGCATATTTAAAATTCCACATTTATAGACTTAGAATTTTAGTTTATTGTCTAAGTTGTTGGAATGCTTCTATGACTAAACTATCTTTTGGCTATTTTGATGAGTGGGAGTGACAGACGTGTCAACTCCAAGCTCTTAGCATTAGAGGTAGTGCTTAAGTTAAGTTATAAAACTAGTCATGGAACATAGTTAGCATTATGCTAACATCAAGAGATCTCTACTTAAGACATAGTTCAAGAAATTGGACTTTCGCCCACTTTGTAATTTGTATATATACATTCAGTATTCAATTTTAATGAAATTCTTTTGCTTTCAAACATTTATCTCATTTAAGTTTGTACACCTTTATATTTTATTGAGATAATGTACTTTAGTTGGACCTGAAATAAACATAAGGTTTGTTTCATTAAATTTCCCAAAAATTAAGTGCCCAAAATCAGTTTGCATTTAATCATAATGGATGCTACTCGTTTTAAGGAGGACATATCACTATGGTTGGTGTTTTCTGGTTTTTAGGGTTATGGAGTTTTGCACCAAGTGGGAGAATATAACACTTACCAATACTAGATTATTATAATATAGGTAATATAATTATATAGTGCATAACTTCCATATCAGCTTCTGTTAATCAAAGTAAATAATGGTGATTGGAAGTATAATGGGGAAGGGATACATTACCATATTGATGGCATATGGTTAGTATAAATAGAGCCCTTGGTCCTCTCACTGCTTGATCATTCATTCTCTACACCATTAAAGAGAGGGTTGAGAAAGTGAGAGAAACAGTGCTGTTACTCTGTTGCAGTAGTCCTGTGATTACACAATCTACATCACTCTAAAGCTATGGCTAGAGGTTAGATCCTATGTTTTATGTACTTCATTTAGTTTTAATTCTTACAACGGATGCACGAATATGGGTTCCATCTATTGCTCCTAGACAGTCTTTGAAATATGGATAAAATCGTGGATTGCTAATGACTTCATGAGGAGTTACTTCACCGTCTGGTAATACTATGAGGTTCTTATACAAAGATAAAATGGCTCTCAAAACACTTCTAAAGTAACGGTGAATTGTCTCAATTGATCTATAATACCTTGACCCAACTACTCGAAAGCGTACATTGTGACCTATTATATGTAAAAATATTAGTACTTGTTCCTTAACACTTACAACTCTAGTTGTGCGTGATAAGTTCTTACTAGCCAAAAGGTCGCACAATTTATAAAAAGAAATTGGTCTCATTCTAATAACGCTAATACATTTGTTATCACCCTCACATAAGATACTATTTATATAACTCTCTCGTTCATAATCTCTATTGGTAATGTCATGCTCTATTTGGTTCTTATTTCTAAGTTGTTGCGATAGAAGAACTCCAATAGCTAGTATAGCACTTGCTGCACCCATAACACTGGCATGCACATGATTTCTATCCATCTATAAAAACAAAAAAAATAATATGACAACAAATATATCACAAAACTAATACATAACCACAAACAATTTACAAACAATTCGATACAACATATACCAATAAATATATTTCCAAATTTAAATTTTTTACAAACAATTTACATAACACATAAAATTAATATTTTCCAAAATTAAACCAGAATTGGTTTCCAGTTCGAACTGTGGAAACTAGAGGCTCGCCTCTTGTTTCCGATGAGGAAATGGATAAATTTCCGGTTGTGGGTTTTCGCTCCCATAGCCGGAAAATATTTGTGTATCTTTCAGATCTATGATTTGAGGAAAAAAAATCAAAGAACAGTGAGTTGTTGGTGGAGAAACATACCAGGTCTGTGT
Organism: Ipomoea triloba; assembly: GCF_003576645.1. Taxonomy (NCBI): domain Eukaryota; kingdom Viridiplantae; phylum Streptophyta; class Magnoliopsida; order Solanales; family Convolvulaceae; genus Ipomoea; species Ipomoea triloba. The sequence goes on from NC_044917.1 coordinate 17,999,768, forward strand.
TTGTTGATGGAGAAGAAGATGAAGATATGGACTTGCTGATGGAGCTTGGGTGTTGGTGGAGCTGGAGCTTTGGTGTTGATGGAGTTTTGGCGTGGCGTGGATGAAGCTTTGGAAGATGATGTGGTGCTGTGAAGGAGGCAAAGAGTTGCTGCCGTGAATGAGCTAAGGAGAGTGTAAAATGACTTCCCCCCCCCCCCCCCCCCCCAAANTTGACCACCATTTTACATGACTTACCAAACACTGAAAACCCGGAAAACGATTTCCAGAAATCATTTTCCGGGTTTCCAAACACACCCTTAGGGTCCGTTTGGAAAGTAGTAAAATGACTTCTGAAAAATGTTTTCTGGAAAATGAGTCATTTTTCGGAAAACAGTTTCATTTCCAGTGTTTGGATGTATTATGGAAAACTGTCTTTGTGTGTTTGGTTCATTTTCTGAAAAATGAGCAGGAAAATGAACAGAATTGTATGCTTCAACATTTTAACATCAAATTACAACATAATAACAAAAAAGTCTTCATACAACATTAATAACTAGAAAGACATACATAAAAGTCTTAAAAATTACAATCTACAATATACACAAAGTTTCCTTGCATATTAAGTGGCACGGATGCACGAATATGGGTTCCATCTATTGCTCCTAGACAGTCTTTGAAATATGGATAAAATCATGGATTGCTAATGACTTCATGAGGAGTTACTTCACCGTCTGGTAATACTATGAGGTTCTTATACAAAGATAAAATGGCTCTCAAAACACTTCTAAAGTAACGGTGAATTGTCTAAATTGATCTATAATACCTTGACCCAACTACTCGAAAGCGTACATTGTGACCTATTATATGTAAAAATATTAGTACTTGTTCCTTAACACTTACAACTCTAGGTGTGCGTAATAAGTCTTACTAGCCAAAAGGTCGCACAATTTATAAAAAGAAATTGGTCTCATTCTAATAACGCTAATACATTTGTTATCACCCTCACATAAGATACTATTTATATAACTCTCTCGTTCATAATCTCTATTGGTAATGTCATGCTCTATTTGGTTCCTATTTCTAAGTTGTTGCAATAGAAGAACTCCAATAGCTAGTATAGCACTTGCTGCACCCATAACAGTGGCACGCACATGATTTCTATCCATTTATAAAAACAAAAAAAATAATATGACAACAAATATATCACAAAACTAATACATAACCACAAACAATTCGATACAACATATACCAATAAATATATTTCCAAATTTAAATTTTTACAAACAATTTACATAACACATAAAATTAATATTTTCCAAAATTAATTTTTTTTGTAGTCTAATTCTAACTTTAAAATATAAAAGTATTATAAATTTAATTTTAAAAATGCAAATTTTAATATATAAAATATTCTTTATTTTTAATTATAAAAATAAAAATAAAATATAGGGCAAGAACATTAACATTGCTCTAGCCAAAATGAAAAAGAAAAAAAAAACAAAGATAAAGGAGTGGTCGCCAATAGGAAACCATTCCCATTCATCCAAAGTGCTTCCACTCACTTTTTTTTTTCTTCTAAAATTGAATTCTTACAAATGAATCTAGTTTTTCTCTCTCTTAAAAACTCGAACTTCCCATTGGTGAAAAATCCAAATTTGGAGATTTTTTTTTGTCAGACCACAAGTTGTCCTGAGTAGGGCTTAACTCTAGGAGACACCTTTAAGCTTGCATCATACTCAGACTAATCTCTGTTCTCACTGGGACGACCCAATTAAGGGGCAAATTGATGGCTAAATTGGTTTTTCCATAGGAGAGAGGGTTTGAACTACCGACATCTTTTAAGGGACAAGAATGCACGACCACTCACGCCAATTGAGCTGGTTCCAAATGGAGCTTTATGAGTCAGCTAAAAACCTCTTTAAAAATTTCCATTGAGATTTCCTTAAGTGTAAAATACTCTGTAATATTTTTCATTAATAAAGAAAGTTAGGGTATCAAGTTTAAAAGGTTCAAAATTGTTTCATCACGGGGTTGATCTATTTGATTTTGTGTTTTTGACTTTTTGGTGCGGTGAGTCATTCAACAAAACTTTAGGGGCATGTAAGAAAATCACATCTTTTGCTTTCGTCACTTTCGTCCACACGAAAGGTAGAAGTGCCAAATAACTCAATCTATTATCACTAAAAAAAACGCGGAAATAACGACGGATTTTGCGACGGAATCATTCCGTTGCTAAGTTAACGACGGTATAGCGACAGATTTTTTTTTTTCAAAAAATTAGAAGTTAGCGACGGATTAGTGACACCCTAGCGACGGTACGTTGCGACGGAAAAGGGTGGTCGTTAAATCCGTAACTAATTTTAGCGGTAAAATATCGCGCTTAAAATTGAGACGGTTTAGCGATGGAATTTTGGCGGGCTGATTAAAAAATTTTATTAGTTACTGATTTGCGACGGAAAGATATTTGTAGCTATGGATTAAGGCATTTTTTTTTTACATAATAGCGACAGAATAGTGACGGAAAAAGGTATCTGTAGCTATATAGCGACGGATTAATATCCGTCGCGAAATAAAAAATTCGTAATACACATTTATAAGAATATATAGCGACGGATATTTGACTCCGTCGCTAGAGCTAGCGACGGAGACAAATATCCGTCGCTAAAATATGATTGTCGGTTTTTAAAAATAAAGTAGCGACGGAATTATTGCCGTCGCTAGAGTATTATGCCCGTTTTTTAATTTTCTTTCTTAGAATGTACTGTCGCTAATGAAAATTGGCCATTGGATTGTGTTTGTACTCTAGCGACGGATTTGAGGTTCCGTCGCTATAAATAGCGACGGAATTCCGTCGCTAGGTTAATGACGCTTTCGTTATTAGTTTAAAAACAATAGCGACGGATATCTATATCCGTCGCTAAGTTGATCTAAGTTTCACGTATGCTCGGTATTCGTAGCTATATAGCGACGGATTCTTTTCGTTTAGCGAGGAAAATATCCGTCGCAAATCTTAGTGACGGAAAAAAATTGTGTCGCAAAATTCTAGAGAGGAGGGTTTTTGTGACAGACGAAATCCGTCGCTAAACGCTTTAGCGACAAAATTTCCTCATTTAGCGACGGAATTTGTCCGTCGCTATTCAGGCGTTTTTTTGTAGTGTATTCATAAGTGTTCAATTAACCCCTTATTCTAAATTAAATAAGATCTAATTGACTACATTTACTTTTAAAATCATGTTCGCTTAGCATTTTCTCAAGTTTTCATCAGGTAACCCTTCCATAATGCTGACGTGGAATTTAAATAAAAATAATTTGATGACTTGTTTCATTGTTGGCTCATTCAAACCCAGAGAGAACTGTTACTCTCTCCCTCCTCATCCTCACCACCACCATCACGACTGTCGATCTGAAAACTGAAAATTGTTTGCTCCCTCGCACTTGTTACTTGTGTGCCCAAGTAATCCCACAATATCTTTAGTATGAGGTTGGTGAAACTTTCTATTATTGCATGATATTTATATGCCTATTACCATGCCCTTTCATGCTTTGCTGTAGAGCTCATTAGCTTACCTCATGAAACTCGCCACCTAATTCCTGAACATTCTCAGAGGCAGAACTTATTCATGACCTTGTGCTCCTTGTCACAATTTGAAATTTCAATTCTCATGTTTGCTTCAGCTATTTCGGTTGGGCGTGCACCAACTGTAAAAAGTCCTATAATCTACGAGGTGTCTGTGTAACACCCCGACTCGGCTGTACCGAACAACCGGGGGAGTTACCGCCACACGTAGACTAAACCCAATCACATACAGATGGGGTTCATTCTAGATGCACAGGCTAAAAGACATGGAAACTATACTATAACATCATAACCATCGACTTAAAATGCATCTTTCATAGCCTTTATAAAGTGTAGCTAAACTAGCTACCAAAAGAACCAAGGTTTTAAAAACAGCCCATCAAAGAGTTAAACTGGACCCGACTTTGCTAGACATTCTAGAACTATCATAGCTACAAAAGATATATATACACAAAAGATCAGACTTGTCTCCCCACCCTAGACACTACCTAGTCTAACGAGTGGTACACCGGGCCAGTGTAGGTGCCCCAAACGACGTGCCACTCACCCTCAAACCAGGTGATGTGGTCTAGAAACTTGCAAGTATTGATACACATCATCCATTCCTCGTGATAGTCTGGGGGACTCGAATCCCATGGGTAAGGATAGTGAATAACGAACTCGAGAGGATCACTATCGGGTAGGACCTATATGGGATAAAACCCATAACTAGCCTGGATGACGTCAAAAGGACACAACGGTTTGACAGGGGCCGGGGACCAAGCCGGTACCGCTGGTGAGACAGCAGTGGGAGCAGGATCGGGAGTACAAGTCAGCACAGGAAGATCTGGTGCATAGCCGGGTGCGTACGGGTCACCATCAGGTATGTACTGGGAGTAATCATCATAATCTAGGACCGGGAACTCGAACTCCGATGGATCGGAGTCCGCTGGGCTGTATGAGCCCACACTAGATTCCATCTGATAAAGGACACAACGAAGTGTAGTTAGCACGACGGCTAAGTAAGGAAAATCCATTGTCACTCGAAAGCAAACAAAGGTTTCAAAAACAACATAATACTCAGAAAACGATAAACTTTACCCAACAGTTGCGATCTACTTGCAATCAGATTGACAACAAAAGACAGTATAGTCTAGTATATGAATGACAACAGCATATAATACTTTCATCTCCAAGAATTCCATCATTTTATTCAAAGTAGAGGGTTCAACAACACACACTTTACTGATCAAAAATTCGTGACATTTCATTCTTCAATCTAGTTACGGAGTAACTAGATTTTCATAGTTAGTAAAGTTTTACTTAGTTTTCCCCTGGATAAGTAAAGTGCGGAGGATTATAACTTAATTCGGGAAAATTCTAACACCAAAATTATTCTAAAAAATAATACCGTCAATAACCACTAAGATCGGGAATTTTTCGGTATCTCGCGAAATACAGGTACGGAGGTCCGTAACAATTTCACCCTTACAGTCCATTTAAATTTCTCTTGAACTAAGTAGAAAGTTCAGGCTTAATCGTATCATACTTAGTAATCCATTTTCTAGGAGAAATTCGAACTGTATATGCATCCTCTAAAATTTTACGGTTCGTGACCGGTACGTAGATCGCAGCTTATTAATAACTAGTCTCAAAAAAAAAATTCCTTTGAAATACCGAGAGACCTTCTCATAAATGTCATAGCTTAAAAAAAAAAATATTTTCGAACCCTAACTTTGTCGGAAAACCGAGGGGTTACAGTCTTCCCCCGTTAAAATAGTTTCGTCCTCGAAACTTCCTTTTCGGCATCCACGGATTCCAAGTAGATTACTACCCACCTTCTTTAACCTCCAACGAATTTCTAGCATGCGTAGTCCTAACACATATTTTTTTTAGGCACATAAAAGCTAGATTGGTTCCACGCACCTGAGTTAAATAATTCCGGATAACGTCCCATCATAACGCTTTCCAACTCCCACGTAGCTTCCTCGGGACTGTGGTTCGACCATTGGACTTTGATCATTTTAACTGATTTCCTCCTCGTATCTCGTGTTTTTGAGTTCAAGATTCGAATTGGTCTTTCCTCGTATGTCAACGAATCATCCATCTCCAATTCCTCCAGTTCTAATACATGGGATGCGTCGGGCACATACCGTTTAAGTTGAGAAACGTGAAATACGTTGTGTACTTTATCAAGCTCAATCGGTAGGGCCAGTCGATAGGCTAAATTTCCGATCCTCTCCAAAATTTCGTAAGGTCCTATATAACGAGGACTCAACTTTCCTTTCCTCCCAAACCTTCTGACTCCTTTAGTGGGTGAAACTTTCAGTAACACCTTCTCTCCAACTTGATATTCGTTGAACTGTCGCTTCAAATCGGCGTACGACTTTTGTCGATCCTGCGCGACTTTCATCCTCCCTTATATTATCTTGATCGCCTCAATAGTCTCTTGGAGGTATTGAGGTCCAAGTGTAACGACATCGCTTTTGTCGCCCCAGCACAGAGGACTTCGACATTTTCGCCCATATAATGCCTCATAAGGTGCCATTCCTATACTCGCATGGTAGCTGTTGTTATAGGAAAATTCTATCAAATCTAACTATTCGTCCCATGAACCCTGGAAATTGAGCACACAACCTCTGAGCATATCTTCCAACTTTTGGATTGTTCGCTCAGTTTGACCATCAGTGGCAGGGTGAAAAGCCGTACTCAGTTTGAGTTGAGTGCCCATTGCCCTTTGTAACGCTCCCCAAAAACGCGATAGAAATCGTGAGTCTTTATCTGAAACGATATCTCGTGCTACCCCGTGGTGTTTAACCACGTACTTAACATAGGCCCTTGCCAATTTCTCCATTGACCATGTTTTGTTCATCGGAATGAATCTTGCTGTCTTGGTCAGTCGATCAACGATGACCCACACTTAATCGTTTCCCGCCTTGGTTCTAGGTAATCCTCCCACGAAATCCATGGAGATTGAGTCCCATTTCCACTGCGGAATCTCTAGTGGTTGTAATAATCCCTTTGGTTTGCTTCTTTCTGCCTTGACCCTTTGACAGTTCAGACATCTAGCCACAAATTCAGCCACATCATTCTTCATGCCCGACCACCAAAAGTTTTGTTTCAAGTCCTTATACAATTTATCCCCACCAGGATGAACTGAGTAAGGTGTATAATGGCCTTCTTTCATTATTTGATCCATTAACTTCTTACACCCTTTAGGTATTATCCATCTACCTTGGAATCTCACACTCCCATCCGGGTGTAGTTCAAATGGTCTATGTTTTCCACCAACCATCTTTTCCTTGATGCTCTCCAACCAATTGTCCCCTTCTTGCGCTTGTTTGATTTCCTCAAATAGGGTTGGAGTGGTCGACATGTAATATAATTTCTTCTCTTATAGGGTTGGAGTGGTCGACATGTAATATAATTTCTTCTCTTGTCCCTCTTGACCACGCATTTTCACTTCCAGATTGAGTCCCTGAAACTCCTTACAACGCATTTTCACTTCCAGATTGAGTCCCTGAAACTCCTTACATAACATTTTCACTTCCAGATTGAGTCCCTGAAACTCCTTACATAATTGCTCGGGTAATATCCAAAGAGCATGGTTTGTCTTTCGGCTCAAAGCATCAACCACTTTGTTTGCCTTGCCCTCGTGATACTAAATTTCAAAGTCATAGTCTTTAATCAACTCTAGCCATCTCCTTTGTCTTAAATTGAGATCCCTCTGAGTGAAGATATACTTTAAACTCTTGTGATCTGTATAAATTTTGCATGAGATTCCATAGAGATAGTGTCGCCAAATTTTGAGAGCAAATACCACTGCTGCAAGTTCCAAGTCATGTGTCGGGTAGTTAGCTTCATGAGTTTTCAATTGTCGAGAAGCATACGCTATTACCCTTCCATTTTGCATGAGGACACATCCTAGTCCTTTGTGAGACGCATCAATATACAACTCATAACCTTCTGTTCCAATAGGTAGAGTTAACACTGGAGCGGTGGTCAATCTCTTCTTAAGCTCTTGGAACGCCTGCTCACATTCTTCGTCCCAACTATACTTGGTCGTCTTTTTGAGCAAGTTCGTTAGTGGTCTTGCTATCTTCGAGAAGTCTTGAACAAACCTTCGGTAATAACCCGTCAAACCTAAGAAACCGCGGATTTCTGTAACTGATTTGGGCGCTTCTCATTCGATTACCGCTCGTATCTTGGCTGGATCCACCCGTATTCCTTCCTTGGTGATCACATGACCAAGAAATGCGACTTCTCTTTTCCAAAATTCGCACTTTGAAAGCTTTGCGAAAAGTTTCTTTTCCCTCAGTGTCTGTAACACTGTCCTGAGATGTTCCTCGTGTTCCTCCGATGTTTTAGAGTAGACCAAGATGTCATCTATGAAAGCAACGACGAATTTGTCCAGGTATGGAAGGAAAATTCGGTTCATCAAGTCCATAAAGGTTCCTGGGGCGTTAGTCACTCCGAATGGCATGACTGTGAACTCGTAGTGTCCGTACCTCGTTCGAAACGCCGTTTTAGGCACATCCTCTTTCGCTACTCGAACTTGGTGATACCCTAACCGTAGGTCAATCTTCGAGAATACACCCGCCCCTTTCAACTGATCAAATAGATCATCGATCCTGGGCAACGGGTATTTGTTCTTCACTGTGACTCGATTGAGTTCCCTATAGTCAATGCACAGTCTAAGACTCCCATCTTTCTTCTTTACGAACAACACTGGTGCGCCCCAAGGTGATACGCTTGGTCTAATAAATCCCTTTTCCAACAACTCTGCCAATTGCGCCTTCAGCTCCTCCATCTCTTTTGGTGCCATCCGATAAGGCGCTTTTGAGATAGGTGAGGTTCCTGGTACAAGATCGATGGTGAATTCCACTTCCCTTTCTGGTGGCATTTTAGTGAGATCGTCGGGGAATACGTCAGGAAATTCATGTACAATTGGAGTTCGGTCCATCTCGAGTTCTTCTACTTCGGCGTCTTGCACCAAGCAGAGATACGCTTCACATCCCTGACGAACGCACTTCTTTAATTTCTGCATCGTCAACAACCTTGACTCGGGTTGCTTGCCAATCCCTCGGTAGGATATTCTCCTTCCCTTGGGTCCTTGTAGGACAACCTTTCGCTCATTACACACGATCTGAGCTTTGTACCTATCCAACCAATCCATCCCGAGTACGACATCGATGCTTTCAAGTTCAAAACAAATTAGGTTTCCGGGGCAGTTAAACCCTGCTATTTCTATAGCAACGTCGTCATAACCATCCTTACAGGATACTACTACTCCCGAAGCCGTTGTGACATTTAGATCTAACTTAGCAGTAGGCCTTAACTTTAGTTTATCAGCGAACGCAGAGGATAAAAACAAATTGGTAGCCCCCATATCAAATAGAACTAATCCAAGTACTGAGTTTATGGGGAATGTACCAGTCACGGCGTCGCTAGCCTGAGCGCTATTGACGACGTAAATCCTGCCTTGTTTCTCCTCGCTGCTTTATCCCATCACCTGCTTTCCCTTGTGGTTGGAACCAGGCGTGGCATTCGCTGGCCTTCCCAAATTCACAGACTGGGAGTGGGCCCTCCTCTCTTCTGCTCCTGCGGAATTCCAGCCGGCATTCCTATTGAATCTCCTTCCCTGATTCACATTCTGCAGAGGCTTTTGGGGACCGTCTTCTTGACTTCGGCACTGAAAAGATTTGTGCCCCAAGAGACCACACTTGTAACATTTAAACTTCATCCCTTGGCAGTTTACTCCGGGGTGATTCCTCCCACATCTTGGGCAAGCAGGACGGTTCCCCTGATTGACCCCTTCTCTTCCTCGCACTGGGTTGAAGCTGCCTTGGTTGGCCTTCTTGTTTCCTGCCGGAAACTTCCGAGATTTGTCTTCAGCTTTCCTCTTGCTTCGGCCGTAGACTTCCTGTTGGTCCAGGTATACTTGATAATGATCCGAGGCTCTATCATACGTCTCTTTCAAGGTAGAGCACATGAAAGGTGCGATCATTCCCCTTATACTCCAGTCCAACCCCCGAACGAATCTTCTCGCCTTACTCGCCTCATCCGGTACGATCTCTTGAGCAAATCGCATCAGCTCAACCTCATCCGGTACGATCTCTTGAGCAAATCGCATCAGCTCAACGTCATCCGGTACGATCTCTTGAGCAAATCGCATCAGCTCAACGTACTGATCATAGTATTCCTGAGCAAATCGCATCAGCTCAACGTACTGATCATAGTATTCCTAGATAGTCGCTCCCTTCTATTTCAATCGCAGAAACTCCTCGCACTTAATCCCTTTGATACGCTCGGTGTAGAATTGTTCCCTCAATTCCACCTTGAATTCTTCCCAACCAAATGCTGGGTCTTGCAGGAGATTAGGTCCGACCGTCGCCCACCAATTGTCTGCGGCTTTCGTCAGGTAATAGACTGCAGAGGATACTCGTTGATTCGCAGGACAATTCACTGCGTTGAGCAACTTGTCGAACGTTCGGATCCACTCCTCCAAAATTACTGGATCCTTTTCACCTGCGTAGTATGGTGGTTGTCGGTTGGCGATTGCCTTAGCGAAATCCACTCTCGGCTGTCCCTGGTTTTGGTTTTGGCCTTGCTAAGCTAGCATAAACTCAGCCATTCTCTCCATTGCTTGAACCATTCGATCTATCGTAGAGAGGTTATTGTCGTTACCCGCAGGTGCATTCCGTCTTGGCGGCATCTTTGCTGGACGATAATTCCAAGTTAGTACTCGAGGTATAAAAGTCCTCTCGGAGTTAGCTAGTTAGGCAATTAGTATAGCACCTACTCAAGTCCTATATAGTCCTTCCTAACATTCACCCTTATCACACCCCCTAAGCAAGGGTCTCAACATAATATAATGGTAATCAACGCATTACGCTAGCATGTTCACTCACAACAGCTTAAGCAAACACATGCAAGAAAACACAGATATTGATCATATTATTCAACGACCAGAATCGTGAGATTCTGCGGAGTAAAAAGTGAAATACCCCCCTTCTTATGCCACCCGGCCTCCATTCCAGCTCTGCTCTGAACTTGTACTCGTCAAACTGTAACCATAACTTAGATTGGTCTTAACGAACCTAAGCTGACTTCGAAACTTGGTTAACTCGAAACTAGAGCTGACTCGAAAAAGTTTGACTTAAGATTTTGACTCGTAACAGGGCTCTGATACCAACTTGTAACACCCCGACTCGGCTGTACCGAACAACCGGGGGAGTTACCGCCACACGTAGACTAAACCCAATCACATACAGATGGGGTTCATTCTAGATGCACAGGCTAAAAGACATGGAAACTGTACTATAACATCATAACCATCGACTTAAAATGCATCTTTCATAGCCTTTATAAAGTGTAGCTAAACTAGCTACCAAAAGAACCAAGGTTTTAAAAACAGCCCATCAAAGAGTTAAACTGGACCCGACTTTGCTAGACATTCTAGAACTATCATAGCTACAAAAGATATATATACACAAAAGATCAGACTTGTCTCCCCACCCTAGACACTACCTAGTCTAACGAGTGGTACACCGGGCCAGTGTAGGTGCCCCAAACGACGTGCCACTCACCCTCAAACCAGGTGATGTGGTCCNACGATCTCTTGAGCAAATCGCATCAGCTCAACGTACTGATCATAGTATTCCTAGATAGTCGCTCCCTTCTATTTCAATCGCAGAAACTCCTCGCACTTAATCCCTTTGATACGCTCGGTGTAGAATTGTTCCCTCAATTCCACCTTGAATTCTTCCCAACCAAATGCTGGGTCTTGCAGGAGATTAGGTCCGACCGTCGCCCACCAATTGTCTGCGGCTTTCGTCAGGTAATAGACTGCAGAGGATACTCGTTGATTCGCAGGACAATTCACTGCGTTGAGCAACTTGTCGAACGTTCGGATCCACTCCTCCAAAATTACTGGATCCTTTTCACCTGCGTAGTATGGTGGTTGTCGGTTGGCGATTGCCTTAGCGAAATCCACTCTCGGCTGTCCCTGGTTTTGGTTTTGGCCTTGCTAAGCTAGCATAAACTCAGCCATTCTCTCCATTGCTTGAACCATTCGATCTATCGTAGAGAGGTTATTGTCGTTACCCGCAGGTGCATTCCGTCTTGGCGGCATCTTTGCTGGACGATAATTCCAAGTTAGTACTCGAGGTATAAAAGTCCTCTCGGAGTTAGCTAGTTAGGCAATTAGTATAGCACCTACTCAAGTCCTATATAGTCCTTCCTAACATTCACCCTTATCACACCCCCTAAGCAAGGGTCTCAACATAATATAATGGTAATCAACGCATTACGCTAGCATGTTCACTCACAACAGCTTAAGCAAACACATGCAAGAAAACACAGATATTGATCATATTATTCAACGACCAGAATCGTGAGATTCTGCGGAGTAAAAAGTGAAATACCCCCCTTCTTATGCCACCCGGCCTCCATTCCAGCTCTGCTCTGAACTTGTACTCGTCAAACTGTAACCATAACTTAGATTGGTCTTAACGAACCTAAGCTGACTTCGAAACTTGGTTAACTCGAAACTAGAGCTGACTCGAAAAAGTTTGACTTAAGATTTTGACTCGTAACAGGGCTCTGATACCAACTTGTAACACCCCGACTCGGCTGTACCGAACAACCGGGGGAGTTACCGCCACACGTAGACTAAACCCAATCACATACAGATGGGGTTCATTCTAGATGCACAGGCTAAAAGACATGGAAACTGTACTATAACATCATAACCATCGACTTAAAATGCATCTTTCATAGCCTTTATAAAGTGTAGCTAAACTAGCTACCAAAAGAACCAAGGTTTTAAAAACAGCCCATCAAAGAGTTAAACTGGACCCGACTTTGCTAGACATTCTAGAACTATCATAGCTACAAAAGATATATATACACAAAAGATCAGACTTGTCTCCCCACCCTAGACACTACCTAGTCTAACGAGTGGTACACCGGGCCAGTGTAGGTGCCCCAAACGACGTGCCACTCACCCTCAAACCAGGTGATGTGGTCCAGAAACTTGCAAGTATTGATACACATCATCCATTCCTCGTGATAGTCTGGGGGACTCGGATCCCACGGGTAAGGATAGTGAACAACGAACTTGAGAGGATCACTATCGGGTAGGACCTCTATGGGATAAAACCCATAACTAGCCTGGATGACGTCAAAAGGACACAACGGTTTGACACGGGCCGGGGACCAAGCCGATACCGTTGGTGAGACAGCAGTGGGAGCAGGATCGGGAGTACAAGTCAGCACATGAGGATCTGGTGCATAGTCGGGTGCGTACGGGTCACCATCAGGTATGTACTGGGTGTAATCATCATAATCTAGGACCGGGAACTCGAACTCCGATGGATCGGAGTCCGCTGGGCTGTATGAGCCCACACTAGATTCCATCAAATAAAGGACACAACGAAGTGTAGTTAACACGACGGCTAAGTAAGGAAAATCCATTGTCACTCGAAAGCAAACAAAGGTTTCAAAAACAACATAATACTCAGAAAACGGTAAACTTTACCCAACAGTTGCGATCTACCTGCAATCAGATTGACAACAAAAGACAGTATAGTCTAGTATATGAGTGACAACAGCATATAATACTTTCATCTCCAAGAATTCCATCATTTTATTCAAAGTAGAGGGTTCAACAACACACACTTTACTGATAAAAAATTCGTGACATTTCATTCTTCAATCTAGTTACGGAGTAACTAGATTTTCATAGTTAGTAAAGTTTTACATAGTTTTCCCCTGGATAAGTGTATGGTAAACTTAGAATGTTTTCAAGAACCTCGGGCCGCGGCACTCATGCCTCCCGCAGGTTAAACATTTCAATAACTTCGGGGCCCCGGCTCACAAGCCTCCCGCGAAGTCAAACATCTCAATAACTTTGGGGCCCCGGCTCGCAAGCCTCCCGCAAAGTCAAACATCTCAATAACTTTCGGGCCACGGCTCCCGCAGGCCTCCCTTAAAGACAAACATTTCAATAACTTTGGGGCCATGGCTCTCAAGCCTCCCACAAAGTCAAGCATTTCACTAACTTCTGGGCCACGGCTCCCGCAGGCCTCCCAAGAAGTCAAACATTTCACTAACTTCCGGGCCCCGGCTCGCAAGCCTCCCAAGAAGTCAATCATATCAATAACATTATCCAGGAACTAAGGTTTTCAAAACATTTTTTCTTTCCTTGGGTTTAATTAGTATGCTCGTGTGATGACTCACACGATCATTCTTACCCAAATGGGTTTCCAAAATCACATACTTGTTAACGATTTTTCACCATAAAAATCCAAGTGACAAGAATCACATTTATTTCTTAAGAACACAATTTTTCCCCAAGTTAATGAACATAAATTACAAAATAATATTTGAGCTTTCAAAAATTGACTCGGTTGCCTGTAGGCCTTCCAAACATCATAACAATCGGGAGCAAAAACATCGGAAGAAGGTTTGGTCGATAACGAGTCTGCGTCGCGCGAACTCGCAGTTGTCCGCAGCGGCGGACGCACAGCGGACGCGTGCGTCCGAGCTGCGTCCGCTGGTTCGGTAAATGACGCCGAAAAACTGGGCGCCACGGACGTGCGTCCGGGGTTGCGTCCGGCCTTTCGGCCGTGACGCCGTAGTCTCTGACACCCGCGGACGCGCGTCCGTGGTGGCGTCCGGCTTCTTGGCCGCAACGCCGAAATCCTGGCCGCCGATGGACGCGCGGTGGACGCGCGTCCAAGGCTGCGTCCATCCGATTCTGCCAACTTCGGGCAGCAAAAACTGGGTTGTAACGTCCCGATTTTTGACTATTTTCACAAGTATAAGCCTATATGGACGTAAACACAACATATACATGCGTAAATTAGCCATGAACATGCATACAAAAACCACCAACATTAAAGAGTAGTATTTTTGAGCCAACTTGTAGATCCATAAACTTAACACATAATTTTCACATAAAAATCCTAGTCACATAATTTACTAGCATTTGATCACCTTCAAGTGACTACACCAACTTAAGGGATTCCTTACCTCTCTAGAAGATTTTAAAACCGTAGAAAGTTGATGATCTTCTCCTTCAAACCGTTCACCAAAGACCCTAAACAAAAAATCACCATAATAACAACATTTTCATGAACCTTTAGTTTAAACTTACGTTCTAGGAAGGATTTAACTGAACAAAACCAAAGTTTTTTACCTATAATAGAGCACTTGAGTTGGAGAGATAGTTAGGGAGTCCTTGGATCACAATGTAAAAGACTAAGATTTCCTTTCTCTTCTTTTCCTTCTAATATTTTCGAAAATGAAGATGAGAGTGGGTATGATGGGAAGTTTTGGATGATGGGAAGTTTAGCTTGTAGCTTAAGGGATCAAGTATATCATTCCCATACTTCTTATGACAAGCATTAATTAAATTTACCATGTGGTAATTAAGGATGACACTTGTCAATCTCCCATGGTGGCTCTTGAAGAGTAATATTTACTTTGCCAGTTTGGGGTTGAATTAGATAAAAGTGCGGAGGATTATAACTTAATTCGGGAAAATTCTAACACCAAAATTATTCTAAAAAATAATCCCGTCAATAACCACTAAGATCGGGAATTTTTCGGTATCTCGCGAAATACAGGTACGGAGGTCCGTAACAATTTCACCCTTACAGTCCATTTAAATTTCTCTTGAACTAAGTAGAAAGTTCAGGCTTAATCGTATCATACTTAGTAATCCATTTTCTAGGAGAAATTCGAACTGTATATGCATCCTCTAAAATTTTACGGTTCGTGACCGGTACGTAGATCGCAGCTTATTAATAACTAGTCTCAAAAAAAAAATTCCTTTGAAATACCGAGAGACCTTCTCATAAATGTCATAGCTTAAAAAAATATATTTTCGAACCCTAACTTTGTCAGAAAACCGAGGGGTTACAGTCTGAAACCAAATTAGTCAGCAAACATTGAACTGGACAGCCAAAGAGTGCATCTATTCATTTCAATTTGGATGTGCAAAGTGTCTATAGTACTATTACTCACCAACCTTTCATGAGCACACAAGGGAGAGCCTAAATGGTAATGCAAAGCCAATAAAAGCTGCTGATTTTGTTTTCAGATCGGCAACTGTGATGATGGTGGAGGATGAGGAGAGAGAGAGTAGTAGTTTTCTCTGAATGAGTCAACTCACAATGAAACAAGTCATCGAATTATTTTTATTTAAATTCGGTACTAGCAATAAGGAATGGTTACCTGATGGAAACCTTGAAAAAATGTTAAGTAAACACAATTTTAAAAGTAAATGTAGTCAATTAGATCTTATTTTAGAACAAGAGATTAATTGAACACTTGCGAATGGTTGATAGAGCTATTTGAGACTTTTCCTATAAACATTTTCATTCAGATTAGATAAAGAAAGTTAGGGTATCAAGTTTAAAAGGTTCAAAATTGTTTCATCATGGGGTTGATCTATTTGATTTTGTGTTTTTGACTTTTTAGTTCTGTGAGTCATTCAACAAAACTTTAGGGGCATGTAAGAAAACCACATCTTTTGCTTTCGTCACTTTCGTCGACACGAAATTTATATTTTAAGACACGAACCGTTAAAAACCGAGAGCGACAGCAGTACAGCACTAAAGCCGGCGATATATTCCCGAAACGTTTCCAGATAATCCATTTGGAACCCGATAAAATGACCCGTAGGACCCACTAGACAAAAGAACTAGCCGTTGGTGACTCGAAATTCAAAATCCCGAATTCTCACTGTCACTCTCACGCATCTTATTATAGCTTTCCATCTCCGCTCTCTCTCCGCCTACGCTCTCTCTCTCTCTCAATCACACTGCGAATCAATCGGCCTTGATTTCTCAGGTAAATTTTAGATGATCTAATGCATTTTTTATATGTTTTTTGTCCCTCCAATTTCAGGTGAAGTTTTCCTTTTTTGCTGTGAACGTTTAGTAAACAGAATTTCTTTATAAATACGATAAACTTATGGAGAACTAATGCGCTCCTGAAACTTATGCTGATTTTCTTGCATTTGCATATGGCGTTCCTAAATTTCTAATCGATGGTTAACGTTTAGGGTTTAGATGCCAAATTCAAACGAGAATGTAGTGATAAACAAGAACTGAATGATATTTGTTTGGTGAATTCAGAAGCTTTGATGTAAAAATCTTATGGACGTAAGGAGTCATAGTTAATCTAAGGTTCTGCCAGCTCGATCATCGTATATGGCATTCATATCTCTCCTTCGAGACATCTTTTTTTTTTTTTTTTCCTTAAATCTGGATATGCATAGAGTTGACAAATTTATTTGCTTCTAAGAAAACAAAAAGCTTTTTTTTTTTTTTTTTTTTTTTTTTAAAACAATTT